>NC_134713.1:142057572-142360602 GCF_049634645.1 Pelodiscus sinensis
TTAACTTGTGCATCATGATCAAATTCCAACACAGGCAATTAAATTTCAGCTCCTTAAATTCTCCCAATAGTTTCAGCTGAATATGGTATTTGTCTTCACTTCCTGTCCTGTACAGTTCTGTACTGATGATGTGCCCTATTAAATTTTCATTGCATTCTACACCAAAAGCTGCTCAAGTGATTATGTATCTTGTGTTTTTATTTCTAAGACAAAACTGTAGCAAAATGGAGGAAAGGGTTAGGGTATAGAATAGTAACTTAAGGGTAAAATATATTATATAGTTGCTGCCATTATACCAAAACAAAGCATTAGAACTCCAGGAAGTTCAGAGATAAAGCTGCATTTACAAGAAATTCAAACACGTGAAAAGATATAGAAAGACATCAATGTGGTAGCCCAACAATCCTTACTCTCCCTAATGATGCCACACAATGAACATTTTAGTTCTTGGTTCCAGATTAAAGAGGTTTTTAAAGAGCATTCTCTCCTCCCCACAATTTTTTTTTTTAACTTCCTGATGTATTTACAAGTCAAAGTTAAGGTTCTTTGGAAGCCTTAACTCTGCATTTCTGGACCTTGACAGGTTTACATTTTTTTAAGTGTAATCTTGGCTCTGAGGTTTCAGGGTTTGAAATACCTGGTTTTGAGATAATTGCAACATCTCTAATTTTTTTTTCTCAGTATGTTTCTAGCACTCACTTTCAAGCTTGTTACCATTTCATCACAATTTTGCCTAACTTTTCTGTTTTTTTAAAAGCATTAAGTTTAATAGATGAACTTTAAAGAAGAAATCCAGAGAACGTGTTCCTATACAATACTTCTAATAGCTTGATGTTATGTAGTATCAACCCTGAATAATTAAAAAAAAATTCAGATTCATTGATATACCAAAGCACTGCGAACCAACGAAATTATAATTAAACTGGGTTTACAACTGCTTCACATTACTAGTGAGACACAAAGTTACAGAAATCTACCAGTGAATCTGACCCTTCATTTGCTAAAACTACTGGTGAATCAAGCCCTTCATTAGCTAAACTGACAACGTCTGAGAGTGCTATATTATAGACACTGATGCTATGTGAAGGCAAGGTTGCATGATGTCTCATTCCAGGGCTCTAATGGCTCTGTTTTTAAGAGGTCTCCTGCCCACCTGGCTCACTGGCAGTGGAGCCAGACCACTTGGGCCATGTGGAACTTCTCAGCACTGATACCCAAGTTACTATGAGGCGAAGGATTTTTTAAAGAGCAACGACAGTTGGACAAGTAGTTTATAAGCAAGAGCTCTTCTCATCTGTCCAGTCGCCCTCAAACCACTTACTGAGTACAACCAAGAGAAATTCTGTGTGCAAAGTAGCTAAGAAGAAGGATGGTGGTTGGGTGATCTACCACTGATGTCATAAAGACCACATTTAAAAGCTACTTAAAAGTTGTTCACCTTATCTTTTCTGTAGCTTACTTAAAAGCATTCAGATTTAAAAAATCAACAACAACGTGGCTTAATTACAACTAAGTTTCTTCAAATGTAGACTATGCACAGAATTTCAATTCATTTTAACTAAGTGGAATGTTTGGAGACTTTATTTCAATGTGAAATAAGTTTTCTTTATGTATGAAAAATACAGTGAGTAGATATACACATACACTGTATTTTTATTTATGAAAAATACACACACATATATACTGTATTTTAATAAAAAAGAAGTTATATTCCTGCTTTAATGCAATACAGAACTCACCTTCACTATGAAGGTGTAAATCAGTGCCTCCAGAACATGTACAATAATTAGATATAATTTGGAAAGCATTAGAGAATACTTCAGAATGAAAAGAGATAAATAAATGAAAGATATTAAACTGTGTTCTTAAATCCATAATCTTACCATTACTGTCATCTATCCTGGGAATATAATACCTATAGTGGTACATGTTTAATTACTCACTTTTAACATTCACTGTAATCTCAGAAGATTAAACTGTAACTCTCAAAGGCTACATCTACACTGGCACCCTTTTCTGGAAATGCTTAAAACGGAACAGTTTTCCGTTATAAGTATTTCCGGAAAAAGCGCGTCTACATTGGCAGGATGCTTTTCCGGAAAAGCACTTTTTCCAGAAAAGCGTCCGTGGCCAATGTAGACGCGCTTTTCCGCAAAAAAGCCCCGTCATTTTCGCGATTGGGGCTTTTTTGCGGAAAAGACTACTGTGCTGTCTACACTGGCCCTTTTCCAGAACAGTTTTTCCGGAAAAGGGCTTTTGCCGGAATGGGAGCAGCATAGTTTTTCCGGAAAAACAATGACAATTTTACATTAGATCTTCATTGCTTTTCCGGAAAAGCAAGTGGCCAGTGTAGACACAGCCAAAATGTATAATATATTTTAAAGTAAATAAAAAAATATAAAAAAACTTTTAAAAAAGACAATCTTTCTAAAAGTGCACCAAAAAAGACTAAAATTAATTTAAAAAGTGCACCAAAATATGTCAAAAATAAAGTTGTAAGCTAGCAATGTAGGAGAAAGAGTGAGTGGATGGCTAACAGCTAGCAACTACCTTGAATCGTACCTAGCCAGGCACTCTTTCTCCTATTTTGCTAGCTTAAAACTTTATTTTTGACATATTTTGGTGCACTTTTTTTATTATTTTTAGTCTTTTGATGCACTTTTAGAAATATTGTCTTTTAAAAAAAGGGTTTTATATATTTTTTTATTTTTGTCTTTTTAGTTTTAAATCTAGTGTGTTTCAACTAATAAAAACTGCTAGAGTGTTTGAGCTACAGTGTTTTACAAAATGTTTTGTGCACTAGGTATTTACATTTTTAATTAAAAACAGCTGTTGTGTTTAAGGCAAGGATAAATTAGGGCTATGTCTACACTACAACGTTTTTGCGCAAAAACAACTGTTTTTGTGCAAAAACCTGGGGAGCGTCCACACCTCAAATGAGCTCTTGCACAATTAAATGGGCCGTTAAATGGTAGAACAGAGGGCTTTTTCCACCGTAGGTAAACCTCGTTTTCTGAGGCATAACTGTTATTAGAGCTACAGCTATTGCACAAGAAGGCAAGTGTGGATGCTCCAGAGAAAAATCACAGGTGCTCTGATGGCAATCATAGCTTTCTGATGTGAATGGCAATCATAGCTTTCTTGTGCAAGAACATCCGTGCAGTGTGGATGCTCTCTTGTGCAAAAGCACATTGCTTTTGTGATGCACTTTGAGGTGTGGACGTGCTCTTGCATAAGAAGTTTTTGCACAAAAACTCTAGAGCAAAAGACTTCTTGCGCAAGAAGCCTGTAGTGTAGACTTAGCCTAAGTGAGGTGATCAATCAATTGTTTTGTTGGTTAAAAGGAGAAAGGCTTTGAAGATGCTGTAATTCTTCTAAGGCGTCTTTATGACAAACATTGTCGCCCATAAGTTGGTTTGTACTGATTTCGTCGATCTGTATGCCTTCCAAAGAACGTACTCGACTGAGTGCAACAAATGGTTGAGCTGGCACAAAATATCAAGAGCCAAGGTTCACAACTGCTCTATCCATCATGGTCCTTTGTAGTTTGTGGACGGTGACTGCATAAGTATGGATGATTGGAAGCATTTGCCACTCCACCAAGCAGTATCCCAAATTCACTTGAAAGTGACATGTGATTGGCTCAATGATGTGCTTTGCAACATTGCCTTCTTCAGTCTCTTCAAGTTGTCGTTTTTTAGTTGCTTCTCTGGCATTTATAGCTGCTTTTCACATTGTTCTGCTGTCTCTGTCAACTTCCACTTGAGATAGTACTCACTAATACTCTTTCTTCTTTTGATGCTTTTCCTCCTCTGTCAACATTGTAAGCACACTATTCATCAAAAAAGAAAGAAAAACAAATGGCGCGTGTGTGGGAGCTGCCAGCCAGGAGGAAGGGGCAGTGGCAAGAGGAGGTGGCAGAGCATGCCTGCCGCATCAACCACAGTGGCAGCACCTTCCCACCAGTGGAGCTATGCGGCTTGGCACTGAGCAGGTGGCAGAGCATGCCTGGTGCCCCATGAATGGAGTCATGTGGCATGGCACTGAGCCAGGTGGCAGAGCACGCCCGCTGCGTCTGCCACAGCAGCTGCTCTTCCCTGCGAGTGGAGCTGCGTGGCGCTGCACTGAGGTAGGCTGCGTTGGTGCGCAGGAGCTGCCGGGGGCAGCAAGTGTGTGTGAAAGTTAAAAATCCCATGACAGACAGACAGACAAGAACAGTGGCTGTTTAATAGAAAGGTTGTCTAGTAATAAATACATCATCAATTCTTTACCAGTCAAACTGACCAAAGGGAAAGAATGTTTTGTAACTTGCCCAGCAGGAGGAACTACAATACATGAAAATGTAAGACCACATTATCACCACAAAAAAACAATTGCATCCTGTGACAGGGAGAAGCAGCCCCGCACTGAACCTGCAGGGCCCAGCCAGGGTTACCTGGCTGCAGAGGCCCCTCCCCCACAGCCCTACCAAGCATGCCCGGGCTGTAGCTCCACTATAAAAGCCTGGGGAAGGACTCAGTGTGGGGAGACAGCCAGAGGACAAGGACCTGTGAAGGGGGCTCCCGCACAGCTGTTGCCGGAGACTCCAGGAGAGGCCGGAGGGGACGTGGAGGCAAGCTGGTGCGATCCAGGGACTGCCTGCCGAGGAGATGCTGGCCCGGAGGTCGCAGCAAGCTGGGTGAGTACAGGGGAAGGAACCCCAGGGAACCAGGTAGGAAGTGGCCCAGGACAGGAGCAGGAGCCTCCTCTCCCGCCCAGAGAACCTCGGTGTGTTTCGGCCGCATTGCCCTGCCGAGGGAGAGACCCGCTACCAGGTCGCTCACAGGGCCTTGGGCTGAGACCCGGTGGAGTAGGGTGGGCCTGGGTCACCTTACCTGGGTGCGTCCCCGCTACAACCCTAAACGGTGTTGTGGACTCAGGCCGGAGAGCCTCGGCCTTGCCAAAAAGGGCTGGACGTGGACTGTGCTTCGGACTCAGGCCAGAGGGCCTTGGACTTAAGAGGGTAGGCGGGAGGGGCCCACCACACATCCCCAATGACATATAGCCAGTCTATACAGCTCAGCACCTGGGGTGCAAACTTCATGCCAGATCCCAAGCCTACATCAAAGCCTAAGTCTCATTATCCATTTACCCCTGAAATAAACCCCTACGTAGCATACATCAATCAATACAAGGTTCTGCATTTATTCTTATTATACAATTTGTAGATCATGGCACAGGAACAATGGTGACAGAAACCACACTTTCTAGTCAATTATTTTTGACTGAAAGCTGGAAGTTTTATTTGTTTCTCTTTCCCTTTCAATGTCATGTCTCAAAAACACAGGAGGCTGAGATTTAAACTGATAATAAGGGCACTGCAGACATCTGACTATATCTAGTCTGTAGAGGGACACTGCTGGAAAAAAATAATGGATGCTCCTCAGTATCTCTAATTTCCTCTGTAAGATCTTAGCCAGATAATTAAAACTCAACCAAACACAGGGAAGGTATATATGCAAAAGAAAGTGACCATCTCTGATACAAATGAATGCTAAAGGCATAAATCCTTACCTAGCTATCCAGAATTCCATCTTTATCTTCCTCTTTTTTTAGCAATTATACACAATAACTGGGCTATTGTATACTCTTGGGCTGTGTCTACACTGGTATGAATTTCAGGAAATGCTTAAAACGGAATACTATTCCGTTTTCAGTTATTCCGGAAAAGGAGCGTCTACATTGGCCCCGGAGTTATTGTCATAACGATGCGCTTTTCCGGAAAAGCGCGTCTACATTGGCGGCGTGCTTTTCCGGAAAAGCAGAAGCCCGGAGCCATTTTGAAGAGGGCAAAGGCCACCAGACCTTTCCGGGGGCGGGGCCAGAGCGCCGTTCAGACACGTGGTTAAAGGGGTGTTGCTGGACAGCCGTTGGTCTCCTGCTCCCGTGCTTTGGGGCCTCTGCCAGGGACTGGCACCCTTTGCAGGGTTGGTGGTTGCCCTCTGAGTTTTGGGGACACCACCCTTTGGCCCCCAACTGCTTTTCCGTGAGTTTTGTTTTGTCTGCCCTGCTCTGTCTGCTATGGAGCCATGGGTGGCCATGTGCCTGCTCGGGCCCCGGTTGGGGCTGTACAGGTGCCTGCGGCTCATGCTGCAGGCCGGTGCCATGGTGTTCATGGACCAGGAGGCAGAGATCGCCTTGGACTCCCTCACCAGGCAACCATGTGGCATCAGCACCCGACCGTAGACAGGCCCGTCTGGAGTTTGGAGAGCAGCACCGACTAGTGGGACCGGGTGGTCCTCGGACTATGGGACGACCACCAGTGGATCCGGAATTTCCGGATGAGAAAGCGGACCGTCCTACAGCTGTGCACCTGGCTCACCCCCGCGCTGCAGAGAGCCACCACCCGGCTGCGGGCACCCATCCCCGTGAAGAAGAGGGTAGCCATCGCGCTCTGGAAGCTGGCCACACCGGACAGCTACCGCTCGGTGGCCCAGCAGTTCGGGGTGGGAATATCAACCGTCGGCGTGATCGTCATGGAGGTAAGTCCCAGGGGGAGTAGGATGGGGGGAGGGTGCTGCACTCCAGGCCCAGGGAGAGCCAAGACTCCCGGCTGGGTCACCCAGGGGTTTGGGCCGTCCCTCCCTTGCACAGGCCCGGTGGGGGGGGGCGTGCGGTGAGGGGGGCCCTGGTGTGTGTGTGTGTGTGTGTGTGTGTGTGTGTGTGTGTGTGTGTGTGTGTGTGTGTGTGTGTGTGTGTGTGAGAGAGAGAGAGAGAGGACAGAGGGAATCAAAGGCCGGGGGGCCCAAGGGAGCGCACACTCACCCCTGACGTATGTGATGTGTTCCCTTGTGTTTCTCTGCACCCTTCTGCAGGTCGTCCACGCCATCAACGACGTCCTGCTCCCGCGAATCATCCGCCTGCGCGACGTGGATGATACCATGGCCGGCTTCGCTGCCCTCGGGTTCCCCAACTGCGGGGGAGCCCTGGACGCCACCCACATCCCCATCCAGGCCCCGGAGCATCGAGCGGGCCATTTCATTAACTGCAAGGGGTACTGCTCCATTGTTCTGCAGGCCCTCGTGGACCACCGGGGCCGCTTTGTGGACATTTATGGGGGCTGGTCCGGCCGGGCACACGACGCCCGCATCCTCCGGAACTCTGAATGGTTTCGCAGGTTGGAGGCGGGCACCTACTTCCCCCGGCGGGACTTGACTGTCGGGGATGTGCCTATGCCCATCTGTGTTGTCGGGGACGCGGCCTACCCCCTGATGTCCTGGCTAATGCGGCCCAACACGGGGCAGCCGGACCAGAACCAGGCCTGGTTCAACGACTGCCTCAACCAGGCCTGAAACCCAGTGGAGCTGGCCTTTGGACATTTAAAAGCCCGCTTCCGTTGCTTGCTCACCCGTTTCGAGATGAGTAAGCAGAATGCAACGGAGGTACTGGCCACGTGCTGCGTGCTCCACAACATTGTGGAGCTCAGTGGGGAGGCCTTCCTTCCTGCATGAATGGCAGCCGAGGCAAAGACCTTGGAACAGCTGCCGTCCGCTAGGCGCGCCAGGATGCGGTGCGCATCAGAGAGGCCCTGGTGGACATGTTTGCCCAAGCCCCGTAGTAGGGTCGCCTGGGTCTCCCCAGACTACTCCCGCCCATCCCCTACCCTTCCCCACCCCCTCCCCTTACCTCTCCCCCAATTGTAAAGCGTCGGGTCAAAGCACATCGGCCGTCATCGTGACTGTTCGTCGGGCTTAGTTAGAGTTTTTCTTTTTAGCTTAGGCTAGGGTTTAGGCCACCATCGCCTGTCCCGAAGAACAGCCATGAGGATTCAGGGTTCGTGCAGAAGGCTGAAGTCAGCGTACCTGTTTCCAGTCATCTTCCGTCGAGGGATCTCCTGGCTGTTCCCCTCCCGAGGCCCAGAAGGACCAAAGGATTGAGGTGACCAGCAACACTACCCAATTGTCCTCCCTGCGCCTAGACTATGTTTAATTATCTGTAGTGTGCATCTTGTAACCGTTCTTGCTAGTTTGTTAGCTATGTAAATATAGTTTGTGGTTTACATTTTACTGAAAAGTCTCAGTATTTATTTATGCACCACAAACCACTGACCACTTAAGAAGGGCCCCTCCAGTGATAGAGTACAGATTTTGTTGTCCACAGTTTGCAACCATGTTAAAGTTAAGTGTCTACTTGGCATCTCACATCATTTCTTACACTAACTAGAGTTACACAATAACCAACACAGGAATGAACAGCAAAATAGAGAACTGTTTATTTACAAGGGGGTGGGGGGGAGACCTTCAACTGGGACAGGGAATGGGGGGGAGACCTTCAATTGGGACGGGGGGGAGACCTTCAACTGGGACAGGGAGGGCGGGCAGTTACTGGAACGGGCGGCCCCTGAGAGCACTCCTCCGGGGGCTGGCCTGCCCACGCTGGGCAGACCGCGTCGGGGCAGGCTGCACGCGGAGGTGGCCAGGGAGGTGGGCAGGGGCAGGAGCAGGAGCAGGGGCAGGGGCAGGGACAGGAGCTGGGATAGGAGGAGGGGCAGGAACAGGGGCAGGAGCTGGGATAGGAGCAGGGATAGGAGGGGGCATGGGCTGTGCTACGGGAGGGATGGCGGGGGCCTGGGCTCCACCCATGCCATAATGAATGGCATGCACAACATGTGCCGTCAGCGTGTCCATAGTGGCGCGCATCCCTCGGCACTCGTCGAGGAAGGCAGCCCAGCCCTCCTGCTGCCACTGCAGGTCCCCCTGCACCCGCTCAGCGATGGAGGCCTGGATTGCCTCCACGGCCTTGATGTGCCGGCGAAGCAGCTGGTCCCTCGGTCGGAGCCTGTGCCTCCGGGGTTGGCCAGCTGGGGGTGCCGCTGCTGCTGGAGTCGAGGGTCTTGTGCTCGGTCCCGCTGCAGGGAAGAGAAGAAAGGATGGGTCAGTCAGGCAGGCGTCCGCTGTCCCCACACCGCATGCCCTCCACCCCGAGCCCAGGTGACCCCACAGTTGTGTGGCTTGGGCCCACTCGGTTCCCCTCCTGCCCCCGTGTTGTATGTTTGCAAGGAGGACCGCCCCTGGAGTAGGGTCCTCCCTCCAGTATTGTAAGCACCGGTTTGTATCCTGGCCCTGTGGAGGGCAGGAGGGTGCTTGTGCTGCGTTCACCTGTGGAACTCCCTGCTGGTGGAGACTGTGAAAAGCTTTGGGCTAATCACTGGTGTTTGACAGGGAGCGAGATGCATCCCCACGCAGTGCCTGGGAGCACATCTGGCAGAGGCGGTCTGGGTTCTCAGATCCCCTTGCGTGGGATATCTCCTGGACGGAACCAGAAGAGTGACTGGGTGCGGGGATGTTCCATCCTTTCAGCAAAACTCAGGGGCCCTTCTCCCTCCCACTACCCCTCCCGCAGTGGGGACTTCCCTCGGGGAGGCAGCCAAGGCACCGGGAGCAGGCGAGGGGCTCGGTGGGGGTCCACAGTCACAGGACCATGACGCTGCGGTGTACCCAATAGCAGCTGGCTGTGCCTCACAGCGAGGCATGGGGCAGTGTGCCGTTCTCCGTGGTGCACCCTTGGCGGAGCTGTGGGCTCTGGGCTGAGTCCCTGGCCGGTTCCAGCCGGCATCCACCTTTTCCCCTGGTCCCGCCGAATGTGTGTGAGCAGCACGGTCCCAGGCGTGCCCTGCAGCTGCCTGCCGCGGCCACGTGCCGCTTGGTCACCAGGCTACACATGGTTGCACGTGCTGCTTGCTGCCTCATGCTACGAAGTATGCAGCTCACGTGGCCTGAGTGACATGCTCTCCCCCTCCTCCCTCCGGGCACCTGGCTCCCCTCCCTCCCCCCCCCGCCCTTTGGGAGTGCAAACTGCACAAACTCACCAGTGGGTTCCTCCCTGGCCTCGGCCTCGGAGAAGCTGCTGGAGGGGGCCTGCTGGGCGGTGGCTATGCTGGCCTCCTCACCGCCAGACGCGCTGGCGCTGTCCTCTCCCTCCCCTGGCTTGGTGGGATGGTTGATGGGGGGGCGCTGGAAGGTGTCCATGGGGACAGCTGGGGCTTGCGGGGCTGGCTGGCCCAGAAAGGAATTCAGCCAGTCATAATAGGGGCAGGCATCGGGTCCTGCCCCCCTACCTCAGTGGCCCGCATGTACCCTAGCCGCAGTTCTTTGACCTTCGAGCGCACCTGCTCACAGTTGCGGCCGGGGTGTCCCTGCTGCACTAGGTTCTGTGCCAGCCGCCTGTAAAGGTCCGCATTCCGGCGGCGGGACTGCAGGTCGTGGAGACCCTCCTCCTCCTGCCACAGGTCCAGGAGGGTCTCCAGCTCCCTGGGGGTCCAGGATGGGGCCCGGCATTTACGGCCCCTGGGGGCTTCCTCCCCTGCGGGTGCAGGTGGCTCACCACCCGGAGCTGCAATGCTGGGCTGAGAGGTGGCTGTTGGGCAGCACAGTGCCACGTGGCAGAGCTGAAGCAGCATGCTCTCCGGCAGGCTCCTGCCACGGGCGCCCGGCAGGCTCCTGCCACGGGCGCCCAGCAGCCTCCGAGCTCTTTAAGAGCTCGGGTTACCAGGAAGTCCGGGGCTCCTACAGGGTCTCCTGGCGTCCAATCTGCTTTTTTCCGTTTCTTCTCTTTTTCCGGAAAAGCTGTCTACACTGGCCCTTTTCTGGAAAAGCTTTTCCGGAATAAGGACTTATGCTCGAGCGGGAGCAGCGTAGCTTTTCCGGAATAGCGGCTGATTTTGTACAGTAGAGCATCGTTGCTTTTCCGGAAATTCAAGCGGCCAGTGTAGACAGCTCGCAGCTTATTCCGGAAAAACGGCTGATTTTCCAGAATAAGTGGCCAGTGTAGACACAACCATGAAGATTGGTGCAGGAAAGGAACACAGTTCAGAGTACATGAACAGGGAAAGGTTGGAAAGTACTTGAGACTTCAAACTAATTTAAATTGTGAGAGGCAGAGCAAAGTGAAAGTTGGAATATCTAAATCAGAGTCAATCATCCAGAGGTGCATGTACTTATACTTCTGGCAGACATAGTAGAGAACACCCTTTCCATCACTTGACAAAAAGCCTCTATCTCTGGTGTGCCCTTTTGTACTGCCAGTGCTTGTCTCTTTCATTCATTACTTTAAGCTTTAACATAAAATGTAGCTTTGGTTATCTGGGATGAAGACTGTGGTTTGGAGCAGCTCATACTTCATTACAGTTCGGATTGTTACACAAGTGAATGGAAAGCACTGGGCACCGGTGCAGATATTGGAAAAATGTTAAGATCCCTCGATCTAAGCACTGGAGCCCTAGTCTAGCAGCATCTATTTATAAGCCCAACATGCAAGTTCTAATGCAAAGAATATAATTAAAATGAACATGGAACTAAAACTGTGTCTGCCCTGTTCTGTTCTCATTAGCAAGCTCCCCTGTAGTCTGAAGCAATGTTTAGCACTGGGGCTGTGTTAGATTTCTGCATATTAGCTTGAGCTTCTCTTCTGGGAATTACAGGTGCTTTTTGTACAATGTTGTTTATGTTTTTTGTACAATGTTGCAAATCAGTTTCTCTCCCAATTCACAAACAGACACATCCCTTCACACAGGCAACATGAGGACAGCAACTCATGAAAATGATGAAAATGACTGCTTATAATAACGTAAGTGTTCTGCATTCACTGAGCACTCAGCAAAGAGTTCAGCAGTATTATGGCTTCAATGCGGTTGCAGTGCACCATTTAATCAAACACTATGTCTCAGCAATGGCATATTGTAACGTGTAATCCTGAAGTGAAAATAACTGTACCTACTAAGATGCAATTCAAAACGGTCATATTTTCCATTCAGCCCAGGGTGAGAGAGTAATGCAGCATGCTACGAAGCTGAACATCTAGGGCTGGGGAGTGTCCTTGAAACTCATGTCCCTAAGCCAAATGGAGATCGGTATGTTGCAGCTACATCCAACTCTGTTTATGGGATAATGTGGCAATAGGTAAGAAATGATGCTTGTACAGAATCCTCTCTACGCTAATCAACAGAGCCTTATTAACTGGGATAATCAGAAACCACAGATTTTAAGGGAAGGGAGGAAAAAATAAACTATGAGAAAAAAGTGCACTGACAACAAATACTGCTCCACATAAGCATGAACATCCTACGTCAGATTCAATTTTGAGATGTATAATATTTATTAAGCAATACCATTAGGTTGTGTCTACATTGGCAAGATTTTGCACAAAAGCGGCTGCTTTTGCGCAAAATCTTGCTGCCTGTCTACGCTGGCCACAAGTATTTGAGCAAGAACACTGACTTTGTAATGTACAAAATCAGTGGTTCTTGCGCAAATACTCTGACGCTCCCACTCAGGGATAAGTATTCTTGCGCAAGAGGGCCAGTGTAGACAGCAACGTTAATTATTGCGCAAGAAAGCCTGATGGCTAAAATGGCCATCAGAGCTTTCTTGTGCAAGAGAGCGTCTACACTGACATGGATGCTTTTGCGCAAAAGCAAATCTTTTGCGCAAAGGCACATACCAGTATAGACGCTCTCTTGCGCAAATATTTTTAATGGAAAAACTTTTCCGTTAAAAGTATTTGCGCAAAATCATGCCAGTGTAGACACAGCCTTAGTCAAATCTGGCAAACAAAGGGGGGAGCAGAAATTTTCTTGCTCTTTATTTAAATATCAACCAAGTAAGACCGAGAAACTCATACAAGATCATAGCAGCAGCAGCTTTAATACGACCCAAGAATATTCTATACAGCATAAATGAGATGGCAGTGTTCTCATTTGACACGGGATAAGAACTTATGATAGAACTTACGAACTAAGAGTGTTTGTTCTTCTTTCTTGAATAATAGCATTTCACACTAGTGATCATCTATAATAAAACTTATTTTATCAGATAGATAGATTATCTATCTATCTTAGAATGCCTCTGTCTGCAAGTCCATTTGTTCAAGAATCCCTCCTAAACAGTAAGAATTAGGGCCATCACATTTGGTAGGCAGCTTCCTCTTCTAACTTAAAGCAAGGTCAGGGTTTGATTGTGCCAGGAGAACCAGAAGCTCCAGAAAGGGACAGTTTTCCAAAGCATGCAAAGGGAGGGGCTGCTTTCAAAGTGATGCAATATGAGAATGGTCACTGGGGGCAGCAAGCCCAAGGGGAGAGCAAGGATGAACAAAAGGGCTTCCCTGGGCCAGATCCGGCCTGCCACAAGGGTTGATTTGGCCTGCGGAGGTCCTGCTGCCCCCCGCACCTCCAGGGTAATCAAGGCCTACAGATGGGGGAGCACGCAGTGCTTACAGTGAACTCTGGTGGATGACTCTAAGCACTGCGCACCAGAGGGCAGGGAGCAAGAGACTTTGCACTACTCCCACTCCCAGGCCAATCAGGGCTTAGGGGCAAGGGAAAGCATA
Organism: Pelodiscus sinensis; assembly: GCF_049634645.1. NCBI lineage: Eukaryota > Metazoa > Chordata > Testudines > Trionychidae > Pelodiscus > Pelodiscus sinensis. Next base: position 142,070,935 of record NC_134713.1, read on the forward strand.
CGAAGTCTCCTCCCACCCTACAGTGATTAGAAGTGCTGCACACTCCTTGCAGGTCGGGGGCAGGGCAGGAGGAGACTTCACACGCTCCCCTTGCGCCGACTGGCTTGGGGGCAGGGAGAATGAGAGAAGTGTCTTTCCACCCTGCAAGGGGCTCGGCACTTAAAGTCAGCCGCGAGCTGCTGCTAAGCTGGCGGGTGACTAGGCACAGCACTCCCTTCCAAGGCTGGAGCAGACTTCACAATCTCCTCCCTCTCCCAGACCCTGACTGACCTGGGGCAGAGGGGGAGCATGGGAAGTCTCCTTCCACCGCCAGGGGCACAGATGCCTAGAGGGAACTACCAGCTATTCTGAAAAGCTGGCAGTTCTCCCTGGGGGGGCAGTTAAAGACTTTGTGCGCTCCCCCACCCACAGACCAATCAGGATCTGTGGGCGGGGAATCATGGAAGTGTCTAGGCCCCACCCCTTCCACCTGAGGCCCTGCCCATTTTGGGGCAGCCTGAGGCCACGTCAAAAAATTATTGCCCACCCCTGCTGCAGTGTCCACTGAGGGTAGCAATACCACCAAGAAAGTGGCCAGCAGGGCTAGGGCTCCACCGTCTTGTCTGCCAGAACACTGGTAAGTAGCCCTCCTACCCCAAACCTTCCTCCCCCCTCCCTTGGCTGCAGTTCCGGTGGAGGAGGGGAGGAAGGAGCTGGGGGAGAGAACAGGCCTCTGGCAGATGGGGACACCTGTGGGGGAAGAAAAAAATGGCCCTGATGGCCTGGGGATATTGGAGGGATGAGAAAAAGGTTCTCGGTGGCCACAGGGCTGGGAGGGAGAGAAAAAGCTCATGTTGGATAGGATCTTGAGGCCTGAGTCAGTCCTCACCCCCCAATCCTAACTCTTGCGCCCTCTCCATCCCCAGCCTGTGCACACACACCCCACGTCCCCAAGGCCCTGCCCTGAGTCCTACACCCTCTACAGCTCCAGCCCCCTATTCTGATGGACCCAGACATCACTGTGTAAGTCTGCTAGTCTAATATATAAAGGAGAATGTTTGTATGTTTGTGCTCTAATAACTTGAACACTATAAGAGCTAGCGCAACCAAATTGCATGGGATAACCTTTCATCCAGGAGAAGGTTTTAAGGTACTTTTGGACCCGATCAAAGTCCTACCCTGCCCCCCGTGGTCCCAGGCGCGAGCTGGGGCGCCCCTCTCACATGTAGCCTCCCGGCACTCGCCCCCTCCTGCCCGGGAGGTTACATAACTGCCCCTCTTCCCCCTCCTTCCTCTGCCGGCATGCAGTGTCCCCACCCCGATGGGCACAATGGCTCAGGCAACCACCTTGTCCCCTGTGGCACCTGCAGCCCCGGGCACAAGCTGGGGCGCCCCCCCCGCATGTAACCTCCCCTCCTCCTGGGGTCCCCCCCCGGAAACCAAAACCAAAGCCGGCCAGCCTTTCTGCTCAGCTCGCTGGGCTTATCCGAGGAGAAGGAATCCATGTGCCTGCTGCAGCGCAGGGTGAAGGGGCTGGTTTAAACCCTTGATGCGTTTCAATGCTGTGAAGTCAGCCGGCTGCTGTTCGTACTGTGAGTGGGGCTCTTCTGTGTCTGGTTCCAGTCATCAGAGTTAGATGTGAGCTCTGAGCTTTTGCTTGCCAAGGCAGGGCAGGTGGAACCCTGAGCCAACCTTGCAAAGAGAAGTCCCCTTGCTACTGGCTGCATGACTGTGTACTGTTCTCCTGGGGGCTGGCTGCTTGGTCCTGGGGGGAGGAGGGTCCTGCTGCTCTCAGAGGGTCAGGTGTGGACCAAGAGCCATCATCCCCCAAGGTCTATGGCTCTGGGGATCCCCTGGCTCAGGGTCTCCTCCTTTCCTAAATTTTCTAAATTTTGTTCCTCCGGTTTCCCGAGCAACGCCGGGTAAGTCCAGCTATTAGTTATATTTTTCTAATGTTAATATCCAGTTAGATTATTTAAATACTCTTAGCACAAAGGGTACTTACAGTTGTATTACTACAAAAGGGAATTAACAATATAAGAACCCAGACCTTCTCCTAGTAAATTCTGTGTATTTTGTTCCCTTGAGTTTCTCATTAGATTAACAAGCAGCACTATTTTCTGCCTTAATCTAGCATTCTTCCATGTGGCAAGAATTTATTCTATATGTAATATCATTAAACCCACAGCTTTAACAATTTACTCTACCATCCTGACTTTTAAATCTCATTTTCAGCTCAGGGGTATAAATTAAAGTCTATGTTTCATTTCATCCAAACTGAAGAAAAAAAAAAAGGCATTGCCTGACACTGGATCTTGCACAAAGTGAAACAGAATGGATTCAGACTGTCTGGTACATCTGGTAAAGGACAAACTAAGTCTGAATGATAAATACCACCAAAACCCAGCTATATTTACTAAGCAGATAGCCTCAAAAGCCTCCTATTAACACTGTTCAACTAGTTATACTGAAAAAGTTTGCTTTCATATAAGTAATTGTAAACAATCATGTAAACACTAGAGAGAGGGTTCTGAAATGTATGAGTGATGGTGTAATAATGCAACCATAATGAAAGCTTCACAAAGTTATCCATTTTAAGAAGGGAAATTAAATTATCTAAATTCTATTTAAATCATATTTTATACATCAAAACATTATCATCAAACATGCAGGGAGGGCCACCCGGAGAGGCAGAAGGCACGGAGGGAACCCCATTTAACAATTAATATTTTGGTGAGGGCAGAGGAAGGCTGTGCAACTCCCGAGTGCTACCAAGAATCAACTCTGTTGCACATCATCAGAATTGAAGTAGAGACATATGGCACTAACAATGTAAATTATGATGATTGAACGTTATAGTTCTTTTTGTATAGGACTTGAAAAGATGCACCTGTAATCCAAGATAACACGGTGGTGTTTCTGGTCCTTTAGTTCAACCAGTAAAGCTTCAAGAGGGGGATGAGGCAGAAATGGGTATAGAAAGTAGAATAATAGCAAAAGAGTGTGAGAAGAATAGCTTTAATGGAGGGGACCTAACATACAATTGTTTACATTTTATATATTTCATACTAGAAGATTTATCCAGCATTGCTCAGATCCTTAACTCAATTAATTTTTGTTTTTTGGAAAATAAATGTACATGCTTCATTTAAATAATTGCTCAGAGATGTGTCTGGGGATAAGGGGCTCACTATGCAGGCTGGCCCAGGGAGAGAGGACTACCTCAGCCTTCTCTCACCACAGCAGCTTGGGGCCAGGTGAGATAAGCATCTCCAAGGTCACTGCAGCTTTATCGGACACAGCCAGGGGAGCAGTGCATGTCCTGTGGCTGGGGCAGGTCGGGGCTCATCTGCCCCCTGCGCTCTCCAGCCAGAGTGAGAAACACAGCAAACTGTGCACTTTTCCCTCACTGCCTGATGCAAGGAATCAGCCACCAGTCTTATTCCCATGAGACTCGGGGAGGGGCACAGTACTGGGGCAATCCCAGTAGGGGAGGGCACTCCCAGCCAGCCCTTTCCACCTGCCTAGTGATTCTGTCTTTTTTCTGTATGTTTTCTGAGAAGCAAGCCCATTCCAGGCACATCCCATTTTCCTGGCACAACCAAACCCTTGCTTTAAGTTATGATAAGAGAAAGCTGCATACCAAATTTGGGGGTCCTAGCTCTCACTATTTAGAAGGAATTCTTGAACAAACAGACAGATGGACAGACAGACAAATTATTTCAAATATATAGTAGAAGATAGTTTAATTTTGATAAACTATAAGATAACTTTATCAAGATGTAGATGTCAAAAGATAAGATAGAAAGGCTACTGTAATTGCTTTGTTTCCAAGAATAAGAAACTGGAGGTGATGACACTGATCATCAGTTTGAACTTATTTTTAATTTAACTGATGAATGAATATTGAGTGATTGAATGTACTAGGGTTTTTTCCAATTAGCTATTTTTATAAGATTTTAATATTAAAGTTTTTATAAGCTGGCAGATATCATCTTCAGAACTTTCACCCCAATAAGACCATACTAGCTTCTTCAAAACTAGACTCATGTATTTGGATTTTTCATATTTTTGGAGATCACAGATATCAGTATTTGTGTACAAAACTACTTAAAGCAGAACTTTTTCAAGTTGGTGATACTAAAGATCTAAATCGAATCTGACTGGACCGAGTTATATAGCCCAAATGTAATGGGCATTCTAGGGACATCGTACCTCTCTAAAACGGTGTGCAACATGAAGGTCAGCTATGGGGGGGGGATTGGGAGGAGATTAAAATGCCGTGTCTAAGGGTATCTAAGATGTAAATCTGGCCCTGGTGGCACAGTTAATGAAGTTTGCAAACTATAAGGAACAAGGGTAATGCCAAGAAGTCTCACCCTATTGCAGCAGTTCCCAACCTTTTCCAGATGGAGACCCATTTTTACAATTCAGGAAGACTTGGTGACCCAAGGCAATTCAAAAAAGGGGGGGGGAGGGAGGGCAGAGCAACCTGGGGAGACACTTGGTGACCCTTTGGAAATGTATTTGGTCCTGACCCATAGGTTGGGAAACCCTGCACTATTGGGTCAGTGAACCATCTCAGGGAGGACTGACCTTCCAGAACCTGTAAAGCCTGGTCTACTTTAGAAGTTTAGATCGAATTGAGCCACATAAGGTCAATTTTCTAAATGATGCATCCATACTACCAAGTCTGTCACATTGACCTTAAGGGTCACTGAAGTCGAAGCTGGTTACTCCTGGTTTCACGACAAGTAACGGTATTCCTGAGCTTGCATGGTTGAATTTATGGTAGTGTAGACACAGTGTAGAGAAATAAAAAAGCACGATCTCTGAACAACAGTCTCTTTATTGCTTGTACTACAGGGGGAGGTAGGGAGGGGATTACACACAAACATAGTAAATTCAGGGGCACCTTGTTGAGAGCAATGGGGAAGAGTCTCAGAATTGGCCAATCATAAAACTTTCTTCCAAAACCTCTCTGATTTGTGCTGTGCCACACTGTACTCTCCTTATTGCTCTGGTATTCAGCTGCTCAAAGCCTCTGGCTAGGTGCTCTGCCTTATCCCACCCCCCTGCCAGATAAGTTTCCCCCTTGCTCTCACAAAGATTATGGAGCACACAACAGGCTAACACCACAAACGGAATGTTGCCTTTGCTGAGGTCCAACCTACTCAGGAGACTCCTAAACTTACCCTTTAAACGTCCAAAAGCACATTCCACCACCATTCTGCACTTGCTCAGCCTGTTGTTGAACTGTTCCTTGCTGGGGACCAGGCTGCCTGTGTACAGCTTCATGAGCCATGGGAGCAAGGGGTAGGCTGAGTTGCCAAGGATCACAACAGGCATTTCTATTTCTCTGATTCTGATTTTCCTGTCTTGGAAAAAAGTGCCACTCTACGTCTTTCAGAAGAGGCAGGAGTTCCTAATGTCATTCACCTTTCTCGACCATCCCATGTTGATGTCAGTGAAACAGCCCTTATGATCCACCAGTGCCTGCAGCACCACGAAGAAGTACCCTTTGTAGTTTATGTAATCCTTGGTAAGATGGGGGTGTACATTCTGTCTATCATCCCACCATAGTTAGGGAACTCCATCTCTGCAAAGCCAACCACTATGTTATTGTAGGCAGTCCATGGTATCTTGCTGAGAACTTTCAACTCAAATCCTAAATTTGAGGTCCAAGAAATACACAGATCCCTTCATGCAGCCTTGCAGCTAACTTGAACCTGGTTTCCCTGACAACCACATTCCAAAAGGGCCTCACTTTGATAAGGCTGGTACCAAACAACCAAACAACCATGTGGGATTGTTTTTCATTGTCTGCTTTATTCCTAGAAAATAAGCTTGGATCCCAAAGATCGTGCCATAGCAATACCACCCCCACAGTAGACGCATTATATTTCCGGCCGACAAAATGACCATCAACATGCCTTTGTTTATGTTGGCTTATTTAGCTTGTTAGGAATAATTATTTGTATTAGTGATAACATGTTTAATTGGCAATGGGCGGGGAGCCTGTGTAACCTTCACAGTTCATTGGTTTATGTGTACATCTCATTTCCACTGCTAGACCTATCAAATTACTTCCCCTCTACCCATCTGCTGCCTATATATTCTAATATATGTTTTGGTTAAGTTAGTGCTCACCAGGTTAACCCCTGATTGGTACTCTACCAACTCTGTGAACCAATAAATACTCTGCTTGTTTTCACCTGCACCCAGTGTATCCGGAATTATTCCCTACAGTTATCCACGTTTCCCAGAGTCACCATCCTCTGTATCAGAATGGTATTGATCACCTTGGTTATTTGTATAACAGCAGCCCCCACTGTAGATTTCCCCACTTCAAACTGATTTCCAACTGAATGGTAGCTGTCTGGTGTTGCAAGCTTCCAGAGGACAATTGCCATGTATGCCTCCATGGTCAGAGCAGGTCTTATTTGGGTATCCTGGCACCTGATGGCAGGGGAAAGCCATTCACAAAGTTCCAAGAAAGTAGCCTAGCTCATTCGGAAATTATGCAGCCACTGCTGATCATCCCATCTCTGCATCACAACGCGGTCCCACCAGTCTGTATTTGTCTCATACGCCAGAACCAGCATGCCACTATGTCCCCTGGATTAACTGGCGGCTGTGCTTGCATCAGCGCCAGATCTTGCATGAGCAATGACTCCATGGCAAGCTGAGATTCATCTTCCTCCTTTTCCTGCTGGAGTGACATGTATAATCTCAAAGTATTGTGCCATTGGGCGCCCCACGGAAGATATCAGCATCACAGTGGTTTTCTAAAAACAGGATCCATGCTCATGCTGCTATGGTGTGCATGCAGGAAACCAGGGCAAGCCTTTTAGGCACAAAAAGACTACTTCCCATTGATCTCAAGCAAGGAGGGAGGAACTAGACGAGTGCACTATGGGAAACTGACGACACAAACACATAACCAACCCACTACACAGTTTTGGTCGCAGCAGGCTTCCAGAGCATTGATCAGAACGCAAAGCTACCCATGGTGCATTGGTCTCTGAGTCGACGGTAGGCTCCCTATTGGGGACATACTACTTTGAACTATTCTGGAATCTTCTCCTCAGTGAGGACATGGACCTTTGACTTTGCAAAATCAAATGACCAGAAATCAACCATAATAGATTTGATCTTATCTCACAGTGTAGATATGGCCTAAGGCTGGCCACCTTGTGAAGAAGCATTAATAAACAAGCTACACTAGTTTGATTATATGTTTTCTTGAATTGATTTTTATGGGTTTTAATAAAATGTATTAAAGAGATACTGAGTTACATCTCTTTTATGAGCAACATAGCTATTTAAGGGCCTAGGGTGACTGCTAGCTGATCAATCTAAAAGACAGACCACCTCCCTATAATTATTCATTATATATCTATTCCCCTTTAAACCTTAGAGTTGTAACATCAGCAGTAAAATGGGGGCAAACACTGGTATTGCTTCGGCATAAATTCGAGTCCCCTGAGAACAGTGATTAAGACAACAATCTTAGATAGATAGGGTCAAATAGCTAGGATCAAAACGCGTACCAACAAAAGGGCCCAATGAAGGATGCATAGGCAACCTTAATTGTGGCATTTACTCACTTTTGAGAGCTTGACTTTGCAATCCTAAAGTTTATTTTAATGTAGTTTTTTGGTACGTGATGTACATATAAGATACACAACCTAATGACCTAACAATCAAATACAGAATGATAACTTTATTTGTGCTTAACTTAAGGTTTATTTTAGGAGCTTCATTTATTTTTTGTTTATTTTAGTTGTTTTCTGCACTGAGGTTGGAAACAAAATGTGCCGAATAAGGACCAACTTTGTATCATAAAGAAGGTAATGATCAAAATGTGAATGCTACTTATTTCTAAATAGTTGTTAGGTATATGAGCTAGGTAGTCCTGCTAGTGGTATTCTTCCATAAACTGATCCATGTGGAAAAGGAAACTCAAAATTGGTTTGGACAGTTTTCAGAGCTGGGATCACAGCCAGCAGCCACCAATCTCAAGCTGATCAGCAGCATGGTGGTAGTAAGGGCAGTAGTACTGCAATTCCCGCCCCCTCTCCTAGCAAATAACTTTGGAATCCCTCCCAGAAATCCTTTTTGGGTCAATACCCTTACAATTACAATACCATGAAATTTCAGACTTAAATTGCTGAAATCATGAAAATTTATTATTTTTAATATTCTAGGATTATGAAACTGACCAAACTGGACCATGAATTTGGTAGGGCCCTATATGCTTGTGTATTAGAGTCGTGTAAACTCAGGCATAAATTTTTTATTTTATGAGACAAGAATGGTAAAGAATGGATCATGCAGCCAAAAACCTGCAGCCAAACTGAAGTTTAATGACACATCTCTCTCTTTCCAAGCAATGACAGACACAAACAAGGAGTACAGACACTAAAACACTAGAGGCAGTCTTCCCAATGAAATTAGAAACTGTTGACCGTCCTGTGAGAAATACAGCACTCTCATACAACACATATTTTCTATAAAGCTTCCTGTGATTTATGGGGGAAAAGAATCATAGTTCAAGGGCTATGTTAGTTCTCCTGCCAAATGACACCCCAATCCACACCCTACTACAAATACGAAGAAAAATACTTCTTTATAGAATGAAACCTTTTATCAATGTTGTGTTAAACAGATGTTTCTGTAGTCAAGGGAACTACTGAAACATTACATTTTTGCCATTTGACAAAACATTTAATTTTGGAGTTTGATCCTCTTTGAGAATAATGGATACTTCCAGCTAGCTATAGGTTATAATGGTTTCACTTGTATTTTTGTCATACTTCTCTAGTCATACTCCATTTTGCCTACCAACTCCCATGGCATTGCTGTCATGGAGGTTTGCTATTAAAACTTTCCTTTTCATGTTAATATGAATATAATAAATATGCTATTTACAATAACTGTATGGAACAATTAAAATAGTCTGCTGGCCATTTGGTAGAATATCATAAACAACTGAATGGGCTACACGTCAGCTATAGAAGCACAATCCCCTCAATTTTTACCTCTCACCAAAAAATTAGCTAATGCACAGCAACTACCACAAAGACACATTTCCCTTGTACACTTCATTGGAGATACAAATGCTTCTGATATTTTTCTGAACAAGTGAACTGCATCTTACTTCTGCTGTTTTCGTTTGCATAGCTGACACATTTGATTCACATAACAGCTGCTGTTGAGTATGCCATAGATTCATTTAGGTGTGGATAACCTGAAGGACTTCTAAATCCACAGCTCAGTGAGCTGCCTCAGAACAGTACTTGGGACATATGTGCCAAAGCACAACTATGTATCTATTGTAGATCCCCTTTAAGCCTTAGAGTTGTAACATCAGCAGTTAAATGGGGACAAACACTGGCATTGCTTAGGCACAAATTCTAATCCCATAAGAACAGTGATTAAGACAACAATCTGAAAAGTAGAGGAGTGAACGAGGAATGTCTTGTAGCAATATCCCTTTCTGACTTACTACCTAGTGCACAGAGAGCAGCTAAAAGATTGTTTGCCTTTGACAAAGTGGGTTAATGCCAAAGAAAAATAAATTAGATACATATAAAAATAAATTCATTCAAGCCAATATTGAGATTCCTTTTCTGTGCAGATCAGTTTATGGAAGAATACCACTAGCAGGACTCCCAAGCTCACATACCTAACAACTACTTAGAAACAAGTAGCATTCACATTCTGATCATTACCATTCTTATCATACAAAGCTGTTCCTGCTTCAGAGATGCTCTTCAGCTTATAAAATGTACAGCCGAGCAGACAAGGGCATTAAAAGGTCATTGTGTGTTTGTTTCTCACTAGAAAAGGAAACAGTGTCATTCACAATCACCTATGCTTCTTTTTCTTGGCAACTCTATCAAATGCACAATCTCTCAAACCCACACAGCTGAACCAACAGACTAATGGCAAAAAGATAAAAGAATGAGAAGGAAGAGATGAAGTCTTGCTAGCCTTAAACATGCAAAATGGGCACATTATGCCTTAAAGAAGGGATGAAGCCAGAACAAATGTGAAAAAGGGTCCCACAATTTTGCACAGGAGCAACTATACTTGGAAGGGAAAATCTCCTTAAAAATTGATTCCATTTTATCTGACTGAGAACCCCTGCTCCAAAGATATGAAAAGACTCATAATGGCCGTGAACCACATGAAATGCTTACACAAAACCATTTAACACTAGCAGGCAAAACATATCTAAACTTGTAAACCTTGAACAGGAGCACATTTATTTTAATAGATGCAGCTGATTCAGACACAAACAGCAGTGTAATGGGTGGTTTCATTAATGCAGACCTCTTAGTAGATTCATTACTAAGTTTACCCCAACCCTTCATATTGCTGTTTTGCGTGAATCAGTTGAGGAAATGAAAACACTGATGCAGTTGTGTGATGGATACAAACGTTATGTATAATAGCCGCACAAGCAACTACACACTATGGCTACATCTACACTGCAGGCTTCTTGCGCAAGAACCTTTTTCCACGCTGCATGGACATCCTTGTGCAAGAAAGCTCTGATTGCCATTAACAGAATGGCCATCAGAGCACCTGTGCTTTTTCCGATAGAAAAAAGAGGAATAACTCTTGCGCAAAAAGCCCACTCTTCTTTCGATGTACTGTAAATTTTCTTGCGCAAAAATGCACTTCTAGTGTGGATGCGCCGCGAGTTTTTGCGCAAAAACTCTGCAATGTAGACATATCCTTTGAACTGTCTACTGTGCAACTGATATGGAAATATTTAAACAACTGAGCATTTGTATACAGGCTGCTCCTGACTTGCGACACGATTGGTTATTGGGATAACGTTGCAAGTCGCAGGCATCGTAACTCGAGCCTGCATTTATGACAGGCATTGTGCACTGTTGTAAATGCGGGGCCGAGAATGTAAGTCGGGGGATTTCGGCCCCTTCCGCACTTACAGAAAAGGTTGTAAGTGCGGGGGGTCGTAAATTGGGTTGTTGTAAAGCGGGGGCCTCCTGTACACAGAAGCAATATCACGGGACAGACAGTGGCATAACTTGATGGTGAGTTTTCCATTTCCAAATCAGAATGATAAGCTTGCACAGAAGTAAAAAATTTAAAATTATTCTTCATTTCTAACTTCAGATTAATTTTCTAAATAAAAAAAAATAATAAACCTGCCAAATATAAGAGATAAGCCCAAACCACGCAATTTCCTCAGATCTGAACTTTCAAATTGTGTGAGAGAATATATGCATTGACATTCAAATACTCAAATCTGAACCTGTCTCTGGCTGCAGGTGAGATCCCCAAATGGAATGAGCCTGTTCTGATAGCCTTTGGATGTTGTCCAAAGAAACAGAAGTTCTGTAACATCAGCTGATTTCACATGACTTCTGCCATTTAGGTGCAGAAATCTTGTAAGAGTGGCTAATGAGATTCTGATGCCATGAAATCTGTACTTGAATCCCAGTCCTGGTTCAGCACTGTTTAAAGCTAATTCCTCACATAAAACCTCCATTACAGGATGCAATCTGACTCATATGCATGGAGAAGATTATATATAAATAGAAAGTTTTATGTGTGTACCAGCACAAAATTCATGCACAAAAAGCCTATGCACACTACAAATAAAACTGATGCATAAGACATTTATGGCATATAGCACATAAAATGTCTTTGCTCATAACAGCTGGCACATAAATTTTCCGTTATGACAAACAATGACATAAATGACCTAAAATTCATGCATTAAAGACCTTCTAGGTGTCTACAAGTTGCACCAGATCTACTGAGGAAATCTCTCTCCACTAAATATTGTTTAGTTAGATATTTTTAAGGTATCAGCCAAAATGAAAGGCTAGATTGCCAAGGACATGTTTCAACTAGAGTCAAATTTTAGAAAATCCTATCGAAATTATGAAAGTAATTCTACAACAAATTCAAAGAGTACAAAATTTAACAGTGTATGAAGTTTTCACAATGATTGGCCATCTACAATTGGGATAGCGAAGGGGTGTGGAGACAGAGAGGACCCAATCAACCAAAATACCCCAAGCACTTCCTAAAAGAACCAAACTTCTTCCAACCCACCCACCCCCAAAACAAAAAAACCACCTCCCCCCCCAAAAAAACCCAACCAAATCACCAACCCAAGAGTCTGTGTCCTATTTTAAAGTCCAGTTTTGAATACAATCTTAATGATAAAACTGGGTATTGGATCCCATAAAATTAGATGTTATTTCATACTGGCCTGAATTATGACTGCAAAAGACTCAGATTATAGCAAATTATATTGAGCAAACAATAATATCTCAGGAAACTGTACCATACAGTTAAGTGTCTACAGTTATCTACTATACAAACCAAAGATGGGTCAAGTCTTACAATGGACTTGAAATTTTAAAAAGGCTCAGCAAAACTCATGCTATGAAGTCACACATTAAACTTACAAAACTTAGAATTTAGGAAGAATATTTGAAAATGAAGTCCATGCTCTTGAATTGCTAGAATAATCGAATTTCCAGTAAGTACCACACATATTTTAGCACTATAAACTTTTTAAAATGTCCTTTATTTATTGTATGAACTGTAGAGGTAGACATGTTGGCCCCAGAATTAACCATGTGGATGATGTAATATCATTTATTGCAGGAGTGGGAATCTTTTTTGGGTCAGGGGCTACTAACCCACTGAAAAATCAGTTGGAGGCCGCACACAAGTGAGAAGCACAAAAAACCCACACCCTTACTGAGAAAGAGAAAGAAAGACACCCCACACATTCCCCTTGCATACCAGAGTGTAGGGAGGCCCAGGCTAGTAGATTTTGTGTTCTCCAGCCCTGCTGTGGGACAGGGCAGGAGGGAGGGGGCTGGAGTGCCAGCATGGGCTCCCTAGTGCTGGGGGAGGGGAGGGCCAAGAGCCTTGGAGGCAGGATCCAGGCAAGCTGGGGGCCGCATCCAGCCCCTCAGCATGAGGTTCCCCCCTATGGTTTACTGGACCAACTTCTGTTGGTGAGAGAGAGCTAAGGAAGAGCTCTGTGCAGCTCAAAAGCTAGTCTCTCTCACTAACAGAAGCTGGTCTAAAAAATATTACCTCACTCAGCTTGTCTCTTTACAGAGTTGAATGAGCTATATAATTGTTCATAGAGTATGTTGCTTACTTATTTTCTCATTTTATAAAGAACTCTTATGTCCAGAGCTCTGTATTTTATTATCCTTCCCCACAATTGTGTATGCTAAGAAAACAAAATCAGTAACTGAGTGCTTGTGTACACACACACAAAATTGGCTATAATTAATTTTGGTTTTGCTTTCATCTTTTACCAGAGCCTTATTTTCCCCAAGTTATTTTTATAAATGTAACAAAAATATTTAAAAAGCACAAAATCCTCCTTTTCTATTGGCTACAGTATAAATCTCTGTGATGCTATATAGTTTAATTCTTTATTGTTTGTTTCTATTTTGTATGGCTATTTTTAAAAGATTGAATTAAAGTCTTCAACTCCTCCAATAACTGACAAGAAGTGGCCTGCTTAAATGGCCATTATTTCTTAATAATTAAAAAAAGACCCAATTCTGTAAATGAATATGCTCTTACGCACTTAGAGAGCCCCATAGAAGTCAACAGGTTTCCGTCAAAGCACAAAAGGTTTATCTGCACGGATCTGATTGGATTTTAGTTTACAAAGATGTCAGAAGAAGAACAGCGATCACCTTTGTGTTTGTACAGAACCCAGTATAATCACTCCCAAATCTTGAATAGGCCTTTGGGAGTGACCCGAATAAATAATGAAAAAGTAATAATGAAAGCATATGGGCATAAAAATTGTTACAATGTATTGGTCAGGTCTCAAAGGCGCCAGAGTAGAGGTTCAAACTGTATTAGATCAGACCAATGGTAAAACAAGAAGTTTCAGACAGAAGCTAGTGATATGTGCATCAGAAAAAACTTAACCCTCTGAAGGGCAATCTTGAAGTATGCAGGACATAAGGGACATTCTTTCCAGTGGTGGGTCGTTTGTGACTGTCTTATATGCTGAAGAATGGAGGTTTATATCTATTAAAGTTAACGCACAGAGGGGTTTCATTCACTTAATAGTGGACCTGTTGTGATGAGGGGCTGATAATGATTTTTTAAAACTTAGAGCATGAAATTTGATAGCTAATATCTTGAGAGAATGTAATCATGTCGTTTGTTTATAAACTGGCTTCTTTTATTGTGATCAGATTGGCTTTTAGCAGCTGTGTGCAACAAATACATAAGTTTTGCACAGCTCTCTTTTAAAAAAGATCTTTTCACATTTGCAAATGAAAGCTCACAGCAACATGGAACCACTAAGGAACCTCTTCAGACCATGGCACTGCAGGTTCAGTCTTATTGACACAAACAGGATGTGAAAATAAATTTTGTCCAGAAGTGTGGCAGTAATAATACTGCATTCTGTTTCTTGGAAGAGACCAGGAAGCATAAACACAATTTCAGTGAGATTTCCTAGACCAAAAGAATTGTGTTAAAGACAACATCCCCATGTTCAAGAACTTATTTACAAGCCAAAATTGTGAAATTTTCACTCACAGAAGATGTTTATAATGCAAGTGCTTATGGTATGTTTCCACCAGTAATTACACTGATTACTCTGTAAGACGAACTATTAAGAGTCTGACTGAAGTGTTTCTTGCTTCTAAATTGCCTGCAACTAATTCATTGAGGGCACATCTACACAAAAGCTTTCTTCCTAAATAACTCTGTGATGGTCTACACAGAAAGCCCACTATTTCGAAATAATATCGAAATAACAGGAGTCTTATTCCAGATTGTGTAACCCTCATTCTACAAGGAATAATACCTATTCCAAAATAGCTATTTTGAAACAGGGCATGTATAGACAGGGCAGCTGGAGTTATTTCAAAATAAGTGGCCTCCAGGAAATCCCACAGGTGCCCCGCTGGCTGCTGTTCACACTCATCAGAACTCTATAGCTTCCCTTCCCCTGCAGCCCTTAGAGCTGTAAGCAGAAGGGAAAGGGTTTGTTGCACGAAGCAGGCCCACCTCATATTGTGCCACACAGCAGGACCCTGCACAGCCTTCCCTGCTGCCACGACCTAGCCCACTGCTCCAGCTGAGTCCCCCGCAGCTGCAAGCAAGCTCCCAGGACCCTGCCCAGGGCCAAAAGAGGAGGGTACCATCTTGGACTGGTGCGGACATCCCAGGTCTCCTTGAGATCTGGGATGAGCAGGAGAAACAGTGGGATCTCTGCACCAGACACAGGAATACGGATATCTATGGCTGGAAGGCTGAAAGTCTGGGCCACAAGGGCCCAGGAGCAGGTGCACATGAAAGTCAAAGAATTGTGCCAGGCCTACATGAAGGCCAGGGAGCACAGATCCCGGTCAGGAGTGGCACCCCAGACATGCCCCTACTACGGGCAGCTCCATCACATCCTGGGGTGGGCAGTCCCATGCTATCCTCATTGTGGAATCTGGGCTGGAGACACCCATTGTTGCCCTACCGGGGGGGCAGAAACAGTGTAGAGAAGGAGGAGCCGAATGAGGCCAGGACCAGCTCCATGCCAGCCAGTCAGGATGTCATGCTCACCATGCAGCCGATATCCCCCTCCCAGGATGTCTCCCAGGCATCATCTGAAGCCGGGGAAGGCCCCTCTGATGAGTGCTATTCCTTTCCCTGGATACGCTTCGGTAGAGGTAGCAAGGAGCAAGAGGCCGCTACATATCTTGCTTGGCCTTCTCAGCCTGAGGATTACGCAGCAGCCTGTGCAAATGGAGCACAAGTCCGGGGTACACAGCCCCAGGAGGCTACAACAGAGGACCCTTGTGCACTGCCTCACAGAGTGTCTGGAGAGGCCTGCCTTATTCCCCACACAGAGATGGGACACCCTCCCCTCCCACCACAAGCCACCACTAGAAGCAGACTGGGGACATGGAGACACCCTCCCCCCACCACACACACACACTCAGAAGTGCCACACACAGCACAAGGGCATGCCTGCACCCTCAGGGCAGCATCTGCTCCCAGGGACAGCACGATGAGGCGGAGGAGCATCTGCCGCTCACACACACCTCCCCCCAACACACCACCCCTCTCTCCTCCAGTGGACAGGGATACAAGTCCTCTCCCTATGGGATTCTGCCACTGCTGTAGCCGGCATGTGTGCGGCATGGAGGGAAGCCCAGCCCCCTCGTGGCCCCCCCGATGCCTGCAGACTCCTAGTTTTGCTAGCACCTTCCCATGCCTGCTTGACCCCAGGATGTGGAGGTAGTGAGGCTCCCCCCTTGGACATCTGTGCCCCTTCAGGAAAGGGCCCACTGTCTAGGCCTCAGGTGGCCTTGCTCAAAGTATATCACTTTCTTCTGACCTGAGGCTTTTCGGTCTCAGCTCAAAGATAAGGGCTAGGCTTTATGCACCGTGTCTCCTGGGATGACTGCCCTTCTCTTTGTTCTCCACAGCTGGACTCCCATGCAATCCTCCTGACCGGTGCTGGAGAGCAGACGAGGCCGTCCAGAGGGAGCATATCGCTGCCCTGAGAGCCCTGCAGTGCTCCATGGACAGGTAGGACCGGACACTGAAGGAGGACCTCCAGCTGCACCACGACACCTGGCGGGAGCTGCTGCAGCAGTGCCAATCCATCTGTGCGGCATTCCACACAGTCCACGATCGCCTGGTGGCCGCTCCTGCACCAGCTCCCACCCCTCTAGCTGAGGCTGCACACAAGACAGTGGCACCATCTGACACAGGCACCACTCCCAGCCCCAGCCTTGAGCCTCTCCACCCCCATTCCTCTCCCTTCCACTTTTCTTCTCCCTCCTCCCAGGTTCTTTCCACAGTCCCTCCCTAGTTACATTTACTCCAATAAAAAAAAAGGCTACTGTTTCCAGATCAAAAGTGTAGTTTATTGTCTGCGCAGGGGGGCCCCCATGAAACCTACTCAAGACCCTCTTGGAGCCCCAGATCTTTGTTTGAGAACCACTGGTTTAGGGAAAGATTTACAGAGGAATCAAATATACTTGGAAGTAAGCCAACCTATCTTTCCAGAAGTCCTTCCAAATATATAAAATAAAATATCAATTAATTCTTTCTAGAGCTTTAAATTTCTGTGCCCTATAAAATAAATTTAGCATTATATCAATTAGCAAAATCATTGGAGATCTATCTATAGTTTTTACTATTGTCTATTCCATTTACCAAGTAAGTATATATTAGTCTGCATTACTTTTCTGTACTTTCCAGTATATTCGAGAACTAGTTGCTAATTAGCGCAGTTCAGAAAAAAGCAGCACACAAATGACAAAAGGAATGAATTATTTAGGAAGTTATTCATCAGATACAGACAGTGCATTAGATTCAACCTTGAAAAGACCAGTTATTTTTAAATCAAATTGTATTTTAGTGGAAATTATAAAGATGGCATGGCAAAAGAGCACAATAAATTCACATGAACAGTAGATTATATTAACCTATAAACAAACATTTCTTGTTACTTCAGCAAGAGAAGCTCGTTCTCAACCAGAAAGATGACTGAAGAGGAAAGTGGCTGCATCTTAGAAGCTCATCAAGAACCTTAAAAAACCCTCCCAACATTCAACTCCTGGAAATCAAGTTGTGTGTATTCGGATTGCCAACTTTCTAATTGTACTAAATGAAACACTCTTGTCCTGTCCCACTCCCACTTCCCTGAGACTCCACATCTGCTCATTTCGTCCCCTCTCCCTCTGTTGTTCACTTTCCTCCACCCTCCCTCATTTGCCCATTTTCACTGGGCTGGGACAAGGGGCTGAGGTACAGGAGGGGTACAGCTGGGGCTGTGGGTTCTGGGAGTGGGACTGAGGAGTTCAGAGTGTGGGAGGGGGCTCCGGGCTGAAGCAGAGGGTTGGGGCAAGGGAAGGGGGTACGGGCTCTGTCCTGGGGGTATGAGCTCTGAGGTGGGACCAGGGATGAGGAACTTGGGGTGCAAAAGCTTTCAGCCTGGGGGTAAAAGCATTTGAATGTAGGAGGGAGCGCAGGGCTGGGGGGTGGAACATGGGAGATGTGGGGTGCAGGCACTGGGAGGAATTTTGTGTTAGGAGGGGACTCAGGGATGGGATAGGGGATTGGGGATTTGGGCTTTCCATGGTGCTTACCTCAGGTGGCTCTCCACGATCACTAACATGTCTCTCGGATCGCAGTTGGAGGCGCAGCTATGACTCCTGGCCAATGGAAGCTGCAAAACATGCAGGGTGGAGTCCCCCTGACCATCCGTCTGTCTAGGAGCCGAGGGAAATGTCACCACTTCTGGGGAGCGGTGTGGAGCCAGGTAAAAGCCTGCTAGTCCCACGCCAACAAGCCTTTTAATGGTCCAGTCAGCAATGCTGACTGGAGCCACCAGGGACCCTTTTGAACACCAGACACCTGGCAACCCAAATATATGTATACTTTAAAGTACTCTTCAGAGCACATATTCAGGAAAAACAATTACTTAAAGGACCCTTGTCCCTGCTATTTACTTCTCTCAACTCAAACATATACAAAACCACGTTTATCAGCTACCGTTCATCACATTGCTCTTACTGACTGGACAGTCAGGAAAAATCTAAGTTGACGAATCTACAACAGGAATAATTGGCAACACCTCACCAACTTAATGGATTACAGTGGGTATTAGTATACTAAGTGGTTAGTGTTTTGTGCATGGCATATGAAAGAATTTTCTTTTGCTAAAATTCAACTCTGTGTATATAAAATATTCTAGTACTATGACCATGACAACAGCAGGTAGACAGGTAACTGACTCAAGTTAGGAAGCCCCTAGTATTATAATTTGTTAGTATTACTGTTACACCTAGATATCAGATTGTAATTGGATCTTATGTTGTCGAAAGTGTTGTATTCATAGCAACAGACAACCCCTATCTTGAGGAGCTACTAATCTAAATAGCCAAAACCAGCAAGGGATGCCTTATACATAGGACAATTTATCTAATATCTCAGTTCATCAAATGGCATATTGGAAGTTCATGCAAAAACTAGGAATTAAACCCAGATCTCCCGAGTCCTAAAGCAGGGCTTTAATTATAAATCATCTACAAGTGACACCAATGTTATACCAACTTCACATGGCAAAATCTTCTAAGAAAACATTTTTATTGTAATGCCATCCAGATTCACTTTGTTGTGAAGGAAGGCAGAAATCAAAAGAAGTATTAATTACTGGAAACAGGGGGAAAGGATTTTTGACCAGAACACTCCTGTCTGGTATGTAATAGGAAATAAATACATTTATTACTTTTCTAATCTTTCCATTATTTGTTCACC
Source organism: Pelodiscus sinensis (assembly GCF_049634645.1). NCBI lineage: Eukaryota > Metazoa > Chordata > Testudines > Trionychidae > Pelodiscus > Pelodiscus sinensis. The sequence continues at coordinate 142,090,231 of NC_134713.1, forward strand.
TGCACAATAATTACACTTAGGTCATCCTATTTCAAATGTAGATTAACATCATTCAGTCATTATCTAAATAAATTGGTATTTGAGAATTAGCCAAACAGTTTCATTCTGGTAAAAACATGTACTATGAATGAGAACAGCAGAAGTTCTTAGGTTTTTATCAACATTATAGAAATTAATGGAATATATATTTTTGGAAGTCAGTTTGCCCTTGTCCGTGTCCCTGGTTGGAATCTCTTATTTTTTAAACTAATCACAAACTTCTATTGGGTACAAATCTGTTGTTGGCCACAACTCAGGTGAAGCAAGATTGAGCATCTTTATCCATAGATGTAATAGACCATCAGTGAAATAAATTAAAATTTCAAATGTAATGCCACATTAACGTAACCACCTTCAAACATTTAACAAAAAGCTTTTACTAACTCTGATAATGTATGCAACTCAATCCCTACAAGCCCATCTGTTACCAAACTTATTTAGGAAAGGGAGCCGAATGAATGAATTCCCCTTTCACTCTGTCTCTAGGCATTAAACAACAGAATTTCTGTGTGATAGTGTCCCTGTACATCAAAAAAGCTCATTTCCATTGGAAGACTAAGAAGTCTGACATTTCACTGAATTTACAATATAACCTTGTTCCCTATAAAAGCTGCTGGCTTAAAGAATGTCACAAATTATCGTGCACATTATCAAAACAAATGTCCTTTGGGAAAAATGCAATATTTTGTCATTCTACCCATGGTTCCCAAATATGTTAGTACTGTGGTTCCCTAACAGTTATTTTTAATTTGCTGGCTCCCCGCAACTAAATGCTGTTTTGTTTGTTTATTCGTACCAACTTATGACAATAGATTCAAGAGTTTCAGACCCAGAATTTGGACAGTTTTGCAACTTTATGCAACCACAGACATTTTGTTTAATTATATAACACAAACATATTCTAAGTTTTTTAAACTATAATTTGAAAATAAGGATTTTTGGCATGTTCAGACACAGACAAAGATTTTTGTGAGAAGAATGTCGTGTTTCAAGTTGCATAGTTGCACAATGTTAGGTTTTTTCCCCAAGTTTAAATATGTCATGTTTATAGTTCGCCAAAATCACTGCTGAAAAGCAAGACTCAAATAACTGGAAGTAAATGGATGCAGCACATTTATCATATCATCACACTTGTACTCTTCTTTAACAGAAATCTAGCATTTTCAGTTTGCTAGATTTGAAAAATTGGTCTTCAGCATATGATCAATCAACAATTCAACTAGATTTTCTTGAGCCAAAGTACTTAGATTTGGAAGCCAATCGGTATTTGCAACAAGGAATCTGATGACACTTTAAAGACATTTTTTAGGTCCTAATAATTTTTTAAGTCTTTAAAGTGCCACCAGAACTCTTGTTTTTGCTGAAACAGACCAACACAGCTATCTATCTGAAACCAATTAGTATCTAGAAAATTTTGTTCAACTCCAAAAAAATAATTATCAACATAGGAATACGATCCTGACAAATGAGTTAATATTTGGTCTTTCACAACATTTCTCACTTTCACTCTGTTATTTTAAAGAAGCTGATTACTGGAAATATCTCAGTAATTCCCTTTTCAGTGTGGCACTTCCAAAGCCAAAGCTTCTTCATTCATCCCCCAATTCTCTCTTTCGAAGCTAGTATATTTTACATTGACGTTTTATCTTGAAGTTTTACATTAAGCACATTCAATATGCTAAGTGTGTCCCCTAGGTAAGCTAAGCTAAGCTAACATACAAAGAAGTCCACATTCTATATATAATTTGCAAGATTCATTTCCTCAAGGAGTAAATTCTGATTTCATTGTGCAATTCAAAGGTGCACTGAAACACTTTCCTACTAGATAACTGCCTGACTTCAATGAAAAACAGAAGCTAAGTTTGGTCAGAGTCCATCTGATTATACATCATGCTAAAACCATATATTTTCACTGCTTGAATTATTATAAAACTAACAATTTTAATAACTATGTTGAGGTCCTCATTCACTTCAGTTTGCAACTTCTTCAGTGCCCAAAATAATGATTAATCATACAGTGTATCCAAATTCGGGCTGGTGCCATTTTATTTATTTGTGTTGTACCCCTACTACTTATTCTCAATGTGTCTGCTGCCCCATCATTGCACAGTGCCACACATGTCGCCCAGTTAAGACCTTAATCTATTGTGAAACTATGAAGGATTTTGGATATTTCTTCAACAGTTGCATAGGTTGGGATTTCTTTGGAAAGAAGAGTTCTTCAGCTATTGTACCTGCTTTGAAAAATTTCACATAAACCAGACACTGAGATATGTTGGCTACATCTCTGTTCTCATCAAGCTGCACTATGAAATATTGGCTTTTCCAAACTTGTCTATGAACTGATCCTGGATGTTGTCTGCAAGGCCATCAGTGCATCAACAAATGGCATTATTTTTACATAGGAATGGTTTTCAGTGCTATGGTTTCTTGGTCCCCAAACACAATTCTGTACATTCATTGGTGCTAGAAGTAGAAGGATCTTGCTGATAAAGTGTTCCTGTCTGCATTTTGGAATTCACATGGAAACAACCTAAAATGCTTCTATGTTCTTTGAGGAATAGCTGATTCTCTAGGTAGGACTTCCTTTTTGCTATCTTAATTCTTCTAGTTTCAGAAGGAAAAATGTGTTTTTTGTTTATGAATTCTAAGTGCTCAATTTCTAAATGTCTCTGTAGGTTGCTGGGTAAAAGCTCCACCCAAACCAGTAAAATGTGAATGTAAGACATGTAACTTTTTATATTTTAAGTCATGTCAGTTTCAGCCATTGCGAGTCATGTGGCTCTTTGCCATTGTAAGCCATGTAACTCTCAGTTGTTCTAAGTACTGAGAACCTATCTTTGCCCTCTGCACTAGCAAGGGGCTTTCAGCCCACAGACATCATGCTGAGTACTCCCTCTAGCAAGCAGAGAGACTCTTTGCAGAAGTGGAGAGCACAGAGTCTCTTGGACCCAGCAGCAGCATAAGACACTGATGATTTTTAAGCCTAGTGTAATAGTCTCTTAATTAGGAAAAACACAAAAAATGAAAACAGCGCATCAATTAACATATTCTTCTCCAAATACTCATGGCTCATTGATTCAGAATTAGGTAAGCACAATGCCTTTAGTCTGACATGTTATGCCAAAGCACGAACACAAATTTTGCCAAATATGTTGCAGTGGAGTGCACAAGAAATGATGAATCTTTACAAAAAATTTTTACTAGAGTACCAAGCCCAGATACAAGGAGCCTTGAGATACCATGCCTGAAGTGGCAATACTAATGTCACATAGCAGCAGCACTGTGGATCCAGGTATGTGCATGTACTAAGCATTATAGCTGTGTGCAGCACAGTACAATATGAGGAGCATATGCAGGTTGAACTTCTGTGGTCCAAGACTCTCTAGTCCAGCAACCATGGATGTTTCTGGACAAGAGAGTGTAGCCAGACAGGAACTCCCCTTGTAACATCCATTTTTGCTTGCCTGGAGCATACAGGGCAAACAGAGCAGAAGGCCCAGGCTGCTGTGACCATGAATGGCTGTAAACAGAGACATGCCAATTGATGACCAAGAGGCTGCCAAGGAGTGTCCTTGACTTAACCCATATTGATACGAACACACAGCCGCCCGCGGTGGGAGGAATCTCTCGCCCAGTAAAAAAATGTCTAGTACTCACAATTTAGTTATCTCTCTTGCAAGTGTAAATTAATTTGAAACTTGCTTGTAAGAACTAGTGCCACAAAACGGACCAGTACAATTTGGCATCTTAAGATAAGAAAGAGGATACAGGCCCCCAGGGGTATAAAGATGAGTCCAGCAGCACATTTTCTCTGAGTGTCAATCTACCATCTATCTGCTGGTCGGGTTAGGTGTTTGATCTCCCGAGGTTCCAGAGGAGACGCCCACCTCGTATTCGTCTTTCCTAGGAATTGAGCGACCGGCCCTGGCCTGACACGCTGGAGTTGAGAGGCACAGAAAGGGGTAAAAATTGTACCTGGATGTGGTCCTTTGTTTAAATATATATATACATAGTGTTAGAGCTCTTTAAAGATTAAGCTGTCACTTAGTATCATTATTTCTATTTTCTATCTTTACCTTTTTCCTGTAATCATTTTTAAAAATCTGTATTTGTTAACAGTTAAGAAAGAGAGCAATAGCCATTGTAACCATATGCTTTTATAAGTTTTTTAATAAACCTGTAACTGTTTACGCTTTAACCTGACTCCTTCAGTTGCTGTAACAGAACCAAGCACAATATAAAAGAACTTCAGCCGGTCATAAAAGGACAGACATAGGGAGAGCTTGGGCGTTTGGATCTGTGTCACTCCCAGGTGACAAGATCCATTGGGGCACCTTTTCAGCCTTTCCTAGGCTGCCCGCTGTGAAGGAACCCCTGTGTTCTAGCAGCTAAAATCTAAGGTGTAATAAGCTCTTCCTATATAACGAGGCGTCTGTTGGCCTGCTGGCCACCCTCTGCGACGGGACCCCGGTCCTAGCAGTAAAGACACGGACGTTAAACCTTTTCTCAGAAACACACACACACACACACACACACACACTGCCCTGACCGTCGGCTGACAGAGAGCTGCAACACACAGATTGCCGGAAGCTAGGAACAGAGCCAGCCTGTGGAGCCAGAGGAGCCCATGGAGCACCAGAGCCCAAATCCGGTGGAGCCAAAAAGTCAATGGGGCTGCCAGAGGTCTGTGGGATAGGGTGAGAGAGCAGAGCCCACAGTCAGAAGGGGTAGGAAGGGGCGGGGAGATATCCCCGAGCTCACAAGGCCACCAGAGCCAGTGGGCTGTGGCACTTGGTGGCTAGGGGGAGAAGCCTGGTGGGAAGGATGGTGTGCCCCTCCCGTATCTTCCCTGGTCCAGCAAACTCCCTTGTCCAGCACCAGTCAAGTCCTGAGAGTGCTGGACCAGGGAGGTCTAACCTGTAGATGGTGAAGCATGTAGAAGACCAGTATTTGTGTATGCATGCCAGTGCAAATACAGCTTAAAAGTCTTATCACAGTCTGTATAAATCTGAAGTATGTGGACTGCACCTTCATTAACATGTCATGGCTATTTTTCTGAATCTTCTGTATTACTATTTTTGTAATCATTCATTATACTGAGAGCACAAATTTTAAGTTGATACTAGTTTATTTCAATTTACAGATAAACTGAAGTAAAAGAGTTCTATGCCTTATATTAATACATATTCATTCTCAGAAGACACATTTCAGTAGGAAGCTATTCATTGTTGCTTAATGTTTTATTCACAGTGGTAATTGATGTCAGTTATGACAAGTGAACTATTATGAGGCTAACACTATCTTTTCCACTAGAATATTATTATTCTCAGCATAATGAAATAATCCCTCCTATTTGAGTGCAGGGATACCCAATGTTATTTATTGCCATATTTTGAATAGCTAACAATTACAGAAGAACACTGTGATCAGATTATTCTTTTACTTCAAAAAGTGGTACCATAGTACTTCCTTTGCTTCATCACCTTCTCTGGATTCTTATCTATCTCCGCTCCAAGCCTCCAACTCAAAATTTCATATTTTGTTTTCTGAACTTGGACTCAATCTACTCTACCCCTCTGAGCTCATATTCACTTCCTCTACCCTTTGCTGCTCACTTATCCTAAAATTTCCACCCTCACTTTCCATAGTGTCAAGTGTAAAGTAACCATCATGCAGAGCTATCAAGTATCAAGCATAGATAATGTGGTCAGAATGAATACCTCACAACATCAATTTATATGAAATTTTGAGATCATTTTGAAGTTAATGATTTACTTGTGTGCCTTCACTATACATTTACTAGAGTCACTGCCTCCAAATTCAAGTTTCATTTTGCTGTGACACCAAACCAGTCTAGTGTTTACAGCTGTACATTTCTACTGTACCCATCTTCTCCCAATTATCTAATCATAAAGTTTCTCTCAATCTCCACCAAATCCTTCTGAGATTATAGCAATCAACTCCCACTTCCAAGCCCCCTTCAGCCATTATTTTAATCTTGTCTTCCTCTGTCACCGCCCCACAATATTCACATTGAGGTCACTCTCAATTGTACAATCACATGTGTTTGGAGATGCCATGCAATCCTCTGTCCCAACTGAACCAATTTACCACTTTAAATGTCACATTAACATCTTTACATTCCCTTACTTTGCAACTGAGTCTCTCAGAAAACATCTTGCAATCTAGCATACTAAACTATGCACATACAAATATCACACTATACTGCATAATATTTTTAATACCCTTCTATTGTATTTTACTTCTAGTGTGTTGAACTCCTAGGACCCACTTTTTGTATCTTCAGCCTCAATGAACAGTTCTGTGTAATGAAGAATTGAATAAAATGATATTAAAAAAGATAAAGATTGCTGTCAGATATAAATTCACTTTTACATTTTCTGCAAGCCTGTGGCTCTTTACAAACTGTCCTATTATGTCTTCACTAGAAATTCCATCTAGTATTGAACAATCATTCTTTTCCAAGTTAAAAATTCTTTATAAGTAATGACACTGGCATTTCTCTTTGCTGATGAATTAACACGTGGTTACAGATTTTTCAATGTGTGAAATGTCTATGATCTCATCCAATGTAAAGATACAACTATATAGTCCTTTCTTGGTCTAGATTTTCCTGTAGAAGAGGATCCTGAACATAAATGAATCATACATATCTAGCTATACTTGTGTAGCTAGATCTGGATAAATTTCAATGCCGATACCATTGTATAATTGGAACAGTAAGAATTTTTTCCTCAAAGTATGATTTCTATCTTCTGTAATTATTTCAATTATCAACTTTATTCAGTGACTACTAACTGATAACATTTGCATTCAATGAGTTTTTAAGGGGCTTATCTGTACATAAGAAGCTGATTGGGGAAATAGCATGATTCAGTCTGCTCCATGTAAACAACTAAAGAACTAGTGATTGTAATTGATTTGTTATTTATTCAAATGTCATGGAAGGTACCTCTGTCTTCAAAATTCAAAACAAGGAAATCTATTACATATTTTAGAGTAGTGGTTCCCAAACTTTTCAGCATTACGCCCCCTTTTTGATTTTTGAGAAACCCTCATTCTCCCTCCCCCCCATAGAAGCAAAACTTGTTGAGAAAAAAAAAAAAAAGAAAAAAAAAAGGAACTGACTGGGGCCAAAAAACAAAAATAGCAGCAAAACTTAGAGGGAGGAATTGATGGGGGGGTGAGGAGGGGGTGCTGGGTCGCCTCGTGCCCCCCCCCCCCGGAATTTCTTCATGTTTTAGAGTTACTGCATATGTCTGTCTGCGTGTCCATCTGTCCATGAGTTCATTTGTTCAAGAACTTCTCCTAAATGGTGAGAGCTAGGACCACTAAATGTGGTTTGCAGCAAATTTGGTTTGGTTGTGCCAGGACAATGGAATGTGCATGGAATGCGACTGTTTCACATCAAACGGAAAGGAAGGGTTCTGACAGCAGAGACAGTTATACTCATGAATGCCCATGCAGGGGGCAGCGAGCACTTGGGTGGGGAAGCTATACTCATCAATGACCACAGGGAGTCAGGAAACTCTGCAGCCCAGAGGAGCAGCTCCTGGCTGGCAGCATGGCCTCCGCCCTAGGGAGCAACTGTCGCCTGCCACACTACCCCTGCTGCCCATGGCTGCTCCACTCCCAGGTCATGGTGCCATGAGGCCCCTGCGACCCCAGGCTGCCCCTAGGGAGCAGCTGCAGGGTGGCCAGCCCTGGGGAGAAACCAGTGGGTGGCGTGTATGGCCCCCACCCACTCTAGGGAAAAGCTGGAGTGGGGGCTGCGTGGCATCCCCCTGCCCCTGGCTGGTCCCAGACCCATGCAACGCTGAGTAAATCTTCTAGTAACAGTTGATTTCCTTCACCAGAGAGAGTACAATTTGTATAATACCTGGACCAGATGTTAACAGTAATGTTTCCCATAGTCTCCAGCTATAGAATAATAATTTTGTAACCGGGAAAATCCTTTGTTGACACATTGATTTTTGCACCTACTATTCCAATTTTCTGCAATCTTTTCACTGCATTACAGGTTGGACCTCCTTGGTCTGGCACCCTCAGGACCTGTGTAGGGATGTAAGTCACTAGTAGACTACCCGATAAGCCTAGGCTTATCTAGTAGTCAAGTCACTACTTGAGTAGACTGAATATCGGAGGCAGCAAGGAGGGGAGCAGGAGCTATTGCTGGGGGGAGCTGGCTTAAAAGGAGAAGTGGGGGCAGAGGCAGCAGCTCTTACTACATTTAAAAAGCAGAGCCACAGGGTCTGGGGCCAGGTGTGAGCCGGAACTCTGCTGTCCTACCTTGCACCCAGTCCCAGACCGCTGCAGCTCTATCTTTTTAATGTAGTAAGAGCCTGGTGGCTCTTATTACATTTAAAAAGCAGAACTTATTGACTAATCCCCTTATTGACTAATCGAGTAGTTGATGAAAATTCCATTGATAACTCAATTAGCTTTCTAACCACTATTTAACATCCCTAGAGCTGACTGGTCCTGAATGAGGGAATTGGCCGGAACAGGGGAGGTCACATATCTTTTGTCTCCCAGCCCTCTGCCCCTCCCTATTGCTGGCTACTTCTGGCCCACACCTGGTCCCACTACCCCTGGGCTTGGGCTCCGGCCCCACTGCCACTGGGCTCCAGAACCAGCTTCCCAGCCACTAGCATGGCTGGGGCTCCCCAGGCCCACAACTCCGCAGCCACTGCCAGCCCTGCTGCTGCCAGGGCCAGAGCTCCTCATTGTTTTGCCCATCCCCTGCCACGGAGCTTCCAGCCAAGTCACCAGTCTCCCTGTCCCTGGGCATGGACCAGGGAGCCCTGGTTTAGGGAGGTACAACCTGTAGTAGTTCCCACAAATAGAAAAGAAAAAAAAATATAGAATTCCATATACAATGGGAACATGTTTTGGTACATTATAACTGGAGAGCACTATGGCTCAAAGCTTATATAGTCCTTTATATGAAAATGCCTATTTTACCCCTAAAACTTCAACCTTGAAATGACTCAGATTCTCATAAATAATCATCCCAAAGGCATGAGAAATATTTGAAATGAGACTCAGAGTAAAACCTTTATGACTTTTGAAATATTAAAGCTTCATCATAAAAATACATTTTAAAAGGGATTACATACATTTTATTTTATGATGCATCCTGCTGTCCTTTCTAGAGATTGAAATTCCAATTTTGTATTTAGTAAAAGGCTTGAACTATAGACTGAACTTGTTTAAGCAAAGGCTGAGACTGGTAAATTAACATTTTCTTTGGTCTGGGAATATACCACTCTTGCTGCTGTAGAAGTGCAGCATGAACTGTTCTTAACAGGGGAAGAGTTCATGCCTGACTAAATTGCCTTCTATTAGAAATACATAGATTAATACTGAAAAGGCTCTTAAAATAATTTGTACCCATTTGTATTCAGAACATATTTTAGTAGTAAAATGAACACTACCCTCAACTCCTAACTATGGGTACGTCTACACTACAACGTTAATTCGAACTAACTTAGTTCGAATTAGTTAATTCGAACTAAGCTAATTCGAACTAACGGATCTAGACTAAAAAACTAGTTCGAATTAGCGTTTTGCTAATTCGAACTAGCATGTCCACAATGAGTGGACCCTGAACCAGGCTTAAGGATGGCCGGAAGCAGTGCCGGCAGGGCATCAGAGGAGGACTTAGAGCATGGAGATGCTGTCTCAGGCTAGCCGAGGGCTGCGCTTAAAGGGTCCCAACCCCCACCCCGGACAGACAGTTCTCAGGGGTGCCCCGCTTGCAAAGCAGTCCTGGCTTGGAGTGCCCTGAGTACCCACACTGGGCACATCACAGCAATCGGCCATCAGACCGGCTGCACTTGCCGCAGGCTGCCATCTGGTGAGAGGGGGCAATTGGGGGGCTGCAGGAGAGCTTCCACCCCCAGAAGCCCGCAGAGCCACCCCAGTCCTCCCCAACGGGGGCTCGTACCCCATTCCTCCCTTACCTCCTTCCACTTACCCTTCCCTAGTCCCCCTTCCTGATGTACAAAATAAAGGACAATTGTGTTCAAAAATAGAATCTGTCTTTATTGAACAAAACTGGGGGAGACTGGGAAAAGGAGGTGGGAGAGGGGAAGAGAGAGGCTGAGAGAGCGGAGGGCAACTACAATGATCAGGGGTTGGGAACAGGTCCCATATGAAGAGAGGCTAAAGAGACTGGGACTTCTCAGCTTAGAAAAGAGGAGACGGAGGGGGGACAGGATAGAAGTCTCTAAAAGCAGGAGTTGGGTGGAGAGGGTGCATACAGAAAAGTTCTTCATTAGTTCCCATAAAGAAGGACTAGAGGACACCAAAGGAAAGGAATGGATAGCAGGCTTCAAACTAGTAACAGAAAGTTGTTCTTCACAAAGCAAAGAGTCAACCTGTGGAACTCCTTGCTGCAGGAGGCTGTGAAGGCTAGAACTAGAACAGAGTTAAAGAGAAGTGAGATCAAGTCATGGAGGTTTGGTCCATGGAGTGGTATTAGCCAGGGGGTAGGAGTGGTGTCCCTGCCCAAAGTTTGTGGAAGGCTGGAGAGGGATGGCACGAGACAAATGGCTTGGTCACTGTCTTCGGTCCATCCCCTCCAGGGTCCCTAGGGTTGGCCGCTGTCGGCAGACAGGCTACTGGGCTAGATGGACCTTTGGTCTGACCCAGGACGGCCATTCTAAGCTCAGGGCTCAGGGTGGGGGTCTCACTGGACGCCCTTGATTTTCATGCACACCTGCTCCTGGGTGGCCAGGCTGGCAGCTCTCCTGCCCTAGACAGCCACCTTCCTGTGCCTAGTGCGGAAGTCGTGGACAAGGTCCACGATGTCCGCACTAGTCCAGGAGGGTGCCCGCCTCTTGCGGTCCCAGGCAAGCTCCCGGGAGCCGCCAGCCTGGTCCCGGGAAGAGGGGGAGGGCTGGGGGGCATCGGGTGGGTGGCTCGAGCTGTGCCAGGTGCAGGGTCTGCTGGCTGGGTGCTGGCAGGCTTGCACCTGGCACGGACACCGTAGCCAGCCTGTGCCCCTTTAAGGGGTCCGGGGCCGGGAGGGGGGCAGACGAGTTTCCCTGGTGTTGGCCAGAGTGGCCACCAGGGAAACCTGGGGAGGCCTAGCCTCCCACTAGTTCGAATTAAGGGTCTACACAGCCCTTAATTCGAACTAGTAAGTTCGAACTAGGCTTAATCCTCGTGGAATGAGGATTACCTAGTTCGAACTAAGCACTCCATTAGTTCGAATTAAATTCGAACTAACGGAGCGCTAGTGTAGCTCCTATGAAAGTTAGTTCGAACTAACTTCAGTTAGTTCGAACTAACTTTGTAGTGTAGACATACCCTCTGAAAGCAGAAAGGGTAAATTTCATTTCCTTTAATGTAGCTAATTAAATATGTAATACAGGCAGTCCCCAGATTACATGGATCCGACTTATATCGTATCTCTACTTACAAACGGGGTGAGGCAACCCCGCACTAGCTGCTTCCCCCAGCAGACCAGGGAGACGCGAAGCTAGCACCCGCCCCAGCAGACCAGGGAGACGCTGAGCGGCTTTTCTCAGCAGACACCTCAGCTTGAGAATAAAGGACTGAGGGAAGTGAGGTGTGGGAGAATAAAACTGAGCTCTGGAGAAATGTTTGGCTAGAGTTTCCCCTACAATATGTACCAGTTCCGACTTACATACAAATTCAACTTAAGAACAAACCTACAGTCCCTATCTTGTACGTAACCCGGGGACTGCCTGTATTTGGCTTTTCATATTCAATGGAAATCTGTTTTACATCATTCTTCTCTGTGTTGAAATGAATCACTGTCACTGTGACGCCAGCAGACCAGGTGCCTTCTTACATTAAGGCTCCTAGACTTCATGTGAACATTGACCAATATAGAGCTGTACACCAGTCTGGCTTATTTGTGTTAGCATTGTTAAAATAGATATTAAGATTTTACGAATGTGTTCAGTGTTTACACTTGAAATGCTTGTAGGACGCTGCATGTAATATTCCACAATATCTGTGCTGAGTGTCTACATTGTAAACCTCTGTAATTTTGTTAGTCATACAGGTCATCAAATGTAAAATGCTGGCTTCCTACAGAAGGTTTTAGGTAATGCTCACCAAGAAGGCCCACTGAAACCAAACGAGCCAACATAAAATCTTAAAAAACGATTTTATTAATTGCACCCTCCTCCATCATATCCACGTAGAAACATGCAAACTCGTCTGATCAGCTTGAGCTGTGGGGGGAAGAGAATAAAAATCCCTAGCAGTAGGAAACTGGATCTCTATGCTGCTAGGACTTTGGGAGGACAAGATTTCTAAGCATGACAGAAAGATCTTCAGATGCTTAACCTTCAGTAGCCCTAGAGGACATGCAGACCTTACTCATTACAGCAGATTCTGTCACATTATGAAACTTAAAACTGTAATTAATTTGTGTGTGTGTGTGTGTGTGTGTGTTTACCTGCTTTACACTTGTAAATAACTTATTTTTCTTAATTAATACATCTTTAATTTATTATAGGATTAGCTATGTGTGTTATCTTTGGTATAGGACCTAAGTGATAAATGACTTGCAGTAAATGACTGGTTCCTTGAGACCCACAGTAACCTGAATATTACTCTGATTTTTAGTGTAAAGGGACCATCTAAAAGAAAGGCCAGTTTACCTAGGTGGCAAGATAGAACAGAAGAAACTGTCTCTGACTCCATGCTAAGGCTGTTACAGTGCTTGAGGAGGTCACACTTGATATTTGGTTGGTGAAATGTAAATATAGAACTCATAACTAATTCAGGGTTTGTGCTCTGCTTCTTACCCTCAGTATGGTACTCATACTTCTGGGAGACTCTGCAGAGCATGACAGCTATAGTATAAGTTCACAATTAATGTAAATGCTCCAGTGTTCTTACAGTACACCAATTACGATCTGAGACTTAGCATTAAAATAATCTGTCATCTCATAATACTTGGGCAACTGTGCAGATATATAAATATTGTGTACAGCCTTGGAGGTTAGTGTGACATTACATCTTACAAAGGTATCATTCAGGATATGTCAGAGTTAAAATTCTGCCTTTTAAATAGCAAATTCAGATATTATAATACCAAAAAAAAAAATCCTAAATCATCACATTTGCTAATATATGTTACAGTAAAACATTTACAGAAAGTCAAACATATGTAAGCAGAGAAAGAAACAATAGAATATTACAGACTACAACTGTGGCTCACTCTTGCACAGGGTGCACAAAAGCAGGAAAAAGCTTCCTTAAATTCATCTCCCTTCCAGAATGTACATAAACTACAATCTAGCCCAGAGGTGGGCAAGATATGGCTCACAGACTGGATCTAGACTGCCAAGCCTTTGGATTCAGCCCATGGCCCACCAGGAAGCATTGGAGAGGGTCCAGCGGAGGGCAACCAAAATGATTAGGGGTCTGGAGCATATGACCTACGAGGAGAGGCTGAGGGACTTGGGTCTGTTTAGTCTGCAGAAGCGAAGAGTGAGGGGGGACTTGATAGCAGCCTTCAACTTCCTGAAGGGAGGTTCCAAAGAGGATGGAGAGAGGCTGTTCTCAGTAGTGACAGATGGCAGAACAAGGAGCAATGGTCTCAAGTTGTGGTGGGAGAGGTCCAGATTGGATATTAGGAAAAACTATTTTACTAGGAGGGTAGTGAAGCATTGGAATGGGTTACCTAGGGAAGTAGTGGAGTCTCCATCCCTAGAGGTGTTTAAGTCTTGGCTTGACAAAGCCCTGGCCGGGTTGATTTAGATGGGATTGGTCCTGCCTAGAGCGGGGGGCTGGACTTGACGACCTTCTGAGGTCTCTTCCAGTTCTATGATTCTATGATAAGGGGATGGTTGGATGAAATAACATGATCTTGGTAACTAATTGACCATTCATTATCAGTTGGAAATAGGTCAATGGAGGGATGATAGGAGTTGCTATAGGGAACTTTCTGGGTGTCTGGCTGGTGAGTCTTGCCCACATGCTCAGGGTTTAGCTGATCGCCATATTTGGGGTCAGGAAGGAATTTTCCTCCAGGGTAGATTGGCAGAGGCCCTGGAGGTTTTTCGCCTTCCTCTGTAGCATTGGGCACAGATCACAGCTGAAGGACTCTCTGCATGTTGGGGCCTTCAAAGTATTTGAAGGCTTCAATATCTGAGACATAGGTGAGAGGATTATTCTAAGAGGGGTGGGCGAGATTCTGTGGCCTGCACTGTGCAGGGGGTCAGACTAGATGATCATAATGGTCCCTTCTGACCTTAAAGTCTATGAGTCTATGAGTTAGGACCCTCAGGCAGGCTCCCTGCCTGCTACAGCCCTGGACCACTCTAAAAGCAGACAATTGCTGTGGCCATGTGCCTCTAGATCAGCGGTTCCCAAACTTTTCGGCATCATGCCCCCTTTTTGATTTTTGAGAAAGCCTATTCCCCCCCAAAAAAGAAGCAAAACTTGTTGAGCAAAAAAGAAAAAAGGAACTGACCGGGGCCAAAAAAACAAAAACAGCAGCAAAACTTGGAGGGGGGGGGATGGTGAGGGGGGCGCTGGATTGTCTCGCACCCCCCCTGGAATTTCTTCATGCCTCCCCAGGGGGACACCACGCCCCCCCAGTTTGGGAACCCATGCTCTAGGTGCTATGTGCCCTTTGAGGAGGGGGGAAGGTAGAAGACTTTGTATGCTGCTCCCACTCTCAGCTGGAAACAGGACAATGGGAGCTGCAATGATTGTGCTGGGGGCAGGGGAGTATATGAAGTCTGCCCTCTGGGCATGCAGCACAAAGAGGCACACGGCCCCAGCAACTGGCTAGGAGTTGTACCTACAGTTTTCAGATGCATAATTTTTTTTCTACCATTGCAACACATTTGTTTAAACAACTTAACTGTAGCTGGACGAGCAATGAAATTTTTGGGTGTAAAAAGTACAAAAATAATAAAGCGCTGTAAAACTTAAAACAAAAATTCAGTTTTCTCCAAATTTCAATTGTGTTGATGTACCCCCCAGACTTCTCTCAAGTACCCATAAGGGTGCTCGTACCACTGGTTGAGAAACACTGGTCTAGACCATCCCTGGCAGGTGTCTGTCTAACCCGCTCTTAAATATCTTCACTGATAGAG
This sequence comes from Pelodiscus sinensis, assembly GCF_049634645.1. Classification (NCBI taxonomy): domain Eukaryota; kingdom Metazoa; phylum Chordata; order Testudines; family Trionychidae; genus Pelodiscus; species Pelodiscus sinensis. The sequence goes on from NC_134713.1 coordinate 142,105,389, forward strand.
ATTCCACAACCCCCCTAGGCAATTTGTTCCAGTGTTTAACCATCTTGACAGTTAGGAAATTTTTCCTAATTTCCAACCTCAACCCCCCCCCCCCCCCCCTTGCTGCAGTTTAAGCCCATTGCTTCTTGTCCTTCTTTGAAGCCCAGGTATTCAAAGGGGAGTGATAATTTTAGCACACCATTCAACTATGCAGTTCCCATCAAAAATCAAACGATAACAGCCACACTGCCGGACAAATGGTCCAGCTATCCCAGTAGCCTGTCTTCCAAAAGTTTTCCAATGCCAGATGCGTCAGAAGGAATGAACAGAATAGGCAATCATTGAGCAATCCAGCCCATCATCCACTCCCAGTCTCTGGCAAACAAAAGCTAGAGACACTCAGAACATGGGGTTGCATCCCTGACCGTCTTAATAGCTAATAGTCATTGTTGGTCTATTCTTCATGAACTTATCTATTTGTTTTTGTGAATCCTGTTACAGTTTTGGCCTTCACAACATCCCCTGGCAATGATTTCTACAGGTTGACTATGCACTATATGAAGAAGTACTTTCTTTCTTTTATTTGTTTTAAATCTGCAAACTATTGATTTCATTAGGTGATCAATGCTTCTTGTGCTATGCAAAGATGTATATTACACTTCCTTATTCACTTTCTCGACATCAATCAAGTTTTTATGGCCCTCTATCATATCCCTTCTTTGTCGTCTCTCTTCTAAGCTGAAAAGTCCTGATCATTTTAATCACTCACTTCTCATATAGAAGCTATTTCATACCCCTAACCAAATTTTAAGAGCCTAAAAATTACATTGGTGCCTTAATCCTTGTGAAGAGCCTATATACACTGAAGGACATTGTACACTTGCCCTTCCCCCAAACCCAATCTACTGCATAGCTCTGAGGCCCTAGGAGGAATAAAACTATAGTTTTCTTCAGTGTATTTAATGACAAAGTCATCTGACAACATAATAATTATGAAATAAAAATATTATATTGCTGGCCAGATATTACAGTCAGAGAAATACAACAACACTCTAAAAACAACGACCAGCATACATATCAACAACAAAAATATATCCAGTTACACATATGGATTATATGTAGGTATTTCTGCAGGTTTTAGGAAAAATAAAAATTGGTAGATTCAGAATATATGAATTTTATCACAGTACAGATGTATTACCTTTCTTCCAAACATGCAGGGAGGCATAAATAGCATGTCCTTACATGTGATATTGTGGTATAACTGTTATTGCTAGCTAATGCCTATATTCAATAAATTGAGAGATGTTGGATGATGCACTGGAAGACCATCTTGAGTTTCATATCTGGTAACTGCATCTTCCTCTAAAAATATGCTTTGTCTGAACTGAAATCCCAGAAAAGGGGGACCACTTCCTTTAAAAGAGCATCATAACAGAAAATTTCCAAAAGCTTCAGAGGGGTAGCTGAGTTAGTCTGTACAGGATAAACTTAAAAAACAACAAATAGTCTGATAGCACTTCATAGACTAACAAAACATGCAGATGGGATCATGAGCTTTCGTGGGCACAGCCCACTTCTTCAGATGACTCAAGTGTTGGATGTCCAGAACCAAAAATAAATAGGGAAAGGGGGAGGGGAATGGAAGGGGGGGGGAAAAGAGGCAGTAGGTATATAAATATCAAAGGGAAAGCAGAGCTAGTATGTAACAGGCAAAACTGATAGTCTATAAGCACCTAAAGACTGAATAGTTAAAAGAAGCAGATAAGAACCATTAGTTAGCAATTAGAAAGGAAGAGTACTAGCACCAGATTCTACACAGACAAAGAACCATTGGCACCTTCATTCTTTGTTGGTTGATAATGTCCCAGCCATCTGGTATCTCAATTCAGACCATTGTCATGAGAATTAAACTTGTGAATTTATTGTAGTTCCAACCCTTCCCTGTGTATTTGACTTGTAGAATTGGTCTGTTACAAAACAGCAACTTGAAGATCTCTATGAGTGACCAGGCAGATTAAAGTGTTCACCAACAGGTTTCTGTATGTTCTCTTTATGGATATCTGATTTGTGTCCATTACTTCTTTCCCTTAGGGACTGTCCAGTTTGTCCAATATATATTGCAATGGGGCACTGCTGGCATTTGATGGCATAAATCACATTACTGGATGTGCGGTTAAATGAGCCTCTGATTTGGTAGCGTACGTGGTTGGCTGCAGTGATTAATTCACTTGTATAGATATGTGGGCAGTTGGCACCAGGGCTGATTGCAGGGCTGGGTTCCTGAATGCTTATGATGTAGCTGGGTAGTACGGTTACCGGAAAGAATTTGTTTCAGCTGTTTGTCTTCCTTTATTCCCACTCACATCAAAAGTGAAAACTCACTATTTTCTGGATATATCACTTCAGAGTACATCTAAAGATTGTTTACTAAGATTACTTTTTCAGTTAGATGCCTAACAATACACTGAATGATACAGTTGGGCAGCGAGTCAGACTTTAATAGTGTATACTGAAACTGATTATTACTTTGGAAAAATGTTCTGAAAAAAGCCAATGAAAAAATGTAAAACACATTCAACTCCAAGTAAATACAGGTGCTTCACATATATTACTACATTCTGTCATATAAGCAGGACCCCATGACTTTTTAAATCTAAGAAAAAATGGCAATGATCTTCTGATTCTTGATCTCATGAAAACAGAACATGATTATGATTGGTTCTTTTCACCTACATTTTTTTTACCCTATCTTTAACATTAGTGTAGTTCTTATTCAATTCAAAGTTTCTGGCCTTTAAAAAAATCTTTACACTGCTGAATATAATTGCCAGAACAGTGTCTGATTCTAACAGGTCAGCATTGATCTCTCTAAACCAATTGGTTCTTTCATTAGAGAGAAAATGAAGTAAAGAGAAAAGGCAGGTGGGCTCTAGTACAGGCAGCTGGACTTCATCTTCTTTTTACTCTGCTTCTCCCTCGTTAGCTAATAGCCAATCGATCAGGAACCTGCTCCAAACCCACAAAAACTATTCATCACTTCTGACACAGGATGGCTTTAACATGTCACTAAAGTAAAGAATATTTTCAGCCTGTCCCCTGCTACATATTTTTTAAAGACAGAAAAGTCTAAATGCTGCATGCTTTAACAAAGTCAAAATGTAAGTGTAATGTATTACTCAGAATGTAGTACTCCCTACTTACCCAGTGTTACTTGGGTCCTTAACCCAAATAAGTTTTGTTTTTCTTCACTTAAATCATGGTTCTGGGGTGGGACTGAGGATGAGGGGTTCAGAGTGCAGGATGCCCTGAGGAGAGAGGACAACCTCAGCCTTCTCTCACTGAAGCAGCTTGGGGCCAGGTGAGATGTGCCTGTCCATGGCTGCTGCAGTGGCTACTGTGGTTGAAGTTGGGCATTTCCCCTGGCTGAGGGACAGATACACAGACAGAAAGACACATACAGTCACATTCTCTGAAATATATAACAGATAGCTGTCCCTTTCTCCGCCACTGCCACCTGCAGGCCCAATGGGGTTACAGTTATCCTGTTCCTGTTGCTGCTCCCTGTTGTTATTCTGAAGTATAACTATCCCTCCTACCAGACTTCTCCCTTTCCATTGTATGCACATCCCACATTCCATTTTATGCACATCCCACTATCCTGATATGACATAGTGGAGGTCAGGTTACATTCACTCTTTGCTCTGTGTGTGTATATATATATATGTGTGTGTGTGTGTGTGTGTGTGTGTGTGTGTGTGTGTGTGTGTGTGTGTGTGTGTGTGTGTGTGTGTGTACACCTCAGTTCCCCCCTCCCCCCCACACACACACTGCAGCACTCTCTGCATGAGGTGGGGAGAGGCTGAATATGAATCACTCCAAATGTGTATTGGGCCCAGACACCTGAGAGCCAGATATAGGAGATAACTCCTAGCAGGGAAGAGAGACAAAGGATAGGCAAGTATCAGAGGGGTAGCCGTGTTAGTCTGAATCTGCAAAAGCGACAAGGAGTCCTGTGGCACCTTATAGACTAACTAATACACTTCAGTTAGTCTATAAGGTGCCACAGGACTCCTCGTCGCTTTTAAAGGATAGGCAGGGGCTGACTCCAGGCTGGGGGTTAGAGCCTGTGAGAAGAATCAGGCTCATCTGGGCTAGGAGAAGAGAAGGGGCTTAGGGCAGGAAAGGCGGGGAGAAGGGCCTGGGACCCCTTTTCCCCTAGAGGAATAATGCTGCCTGCCCTGGCTCCTGTGTTAACATCGATCCTAAGCTACACTGTGCCCCTGTAAACCAATAAACCTTCTGTTCTACCTGCTGGCTGAGAGTCACATCTGGCTGCGGATAGGGGTGCAGGGTCGGGGACTCCCCGACACTCCGTGACAGTGCTGGCAGAGGACGGTTCGACTGCACCCTGTGGATGGAGCATCCGGTAGTAAGTGGCTGGGGTGCAGTAAAAAGAAGGGGGGCTTGCAAGAGCCAGGTACTGCTGGAGGCAGTGAGAAGCGGTTTCAGGAAGCAGAGGGGCAGGCGGCTTAACCTGAGTGTGGTCTCAGAGAAGGAGTATTCCCCAGGATCGTGGGACGTGGCCCCAGATGGCAGAGGGGTCTACAGTCTAACCCTGGGGAGAGTGACACTCAAGGCGGCTGGCCCACTGAAGGGTTCTTCCTGGGAATCGTGGGGCACTGCAGCACTGGCCTGTGAGTCTGCACCCTGGGAAAAGCGAGATGGCCTACAACTGACTCCTTAAGGCAGATGCCATGGAACTGTGCAAGGAGAGAGGCCTGCCAAGGCCCAGCTAATTGCTCAGCTGGAAGAGAATGATAATTTCAGGGAGCTTGGTCCTGTCCCGGCTAGGAACAGCCAGAAACCCCCTGGGAGCATTTCAGGCTCTGAGGCAGGAGAGAAGGCTGGAGTTCACCAGATGGATGTGGTGCCCACCAGACCACACTTAGCCAGCAGTGGATCTGCAACAGCTGGAGATCGAGCTACAGCTAAAGGAATTGGAGGCACAAGAGAAGGAGCAGCACGAATGGGAGAAAGATAGGCAGGAATGGGAGAAGAAGCGCAAGGATCATATGGAACAGCAGTAGCATGAGTGGGCCATGGCGGAGTTGAGAAAGAGCGGGGCCCCGGCTACAGTGAGTGGGGAGAGGCCCAGGGGGCCAGGGACTGCAGGTCACTTTGAGAGATTCGTTCTGTCCCAGTGTAAGGATGTAAGGAACCTGGATGGATTCCTTAATTCCTTCGAGTGAGCCTGAGAGCTGCACTAGGCTGCATCTGGGGGACTATGAACAGGTCAAAGAAGCCCTGCTGCACAAGTTCGGGCTGACCCCTGAGGCGTACAGGAAAACAATTCTGGAATGTGCAGAAGGGCCCTGAAGAGACCTACATAGACCTGGTCTCCCGCCGGATGCAATACTTCTGCAAGTGGATGTTTGGGGTGGGAGCCCAGACTGCAGAGGACCTGGTTAAGCTGATGGTCCTGGAACGGTTCTATGAAATGTGCTCGCCCGACCCGAGGCTGTGGCTGAAGGACAGGAAGCCAGAGGACCCACACGGCATGGAGAAGTTGGCTGATGAGTTCACAGAACACAGGTCCAAGTGTGAAAGGGAATCCCGGAGAGACCGGTTCTTGGCTGTGCAACTGGGGAAAGCACCTATGGGGCAGGTCCAGAATGGAGGGGATAGCAATCCTCCACCTAGAGAGCCAGCCAGTACTTGGGTGGACCAGCTGGACCTGACCTACCATCACTGTGAGCAAAAGGGCCACAAGCTAGCTCCGTGCCCCAAACCCCTGTACAGGCTTCATAACCCGAGACTTTCCAAGGTTAAATGGGTGGACTGGAGGAGGAGCAGGCTGCCCTCAGCCCAAGTGGGGGAGGCCCCTCAGGCAAGCACCTTTAGGAGACCTGATGCAAGGCGGCCCCTGTGGAGCAAATGCCTCGTGCCCCTTGAGGCGGATGGCAGGAAGGTTATGGGTTACTGGGACAGAGGTGATGCTGACCCGACCCAAGCTAGTGATCCCAAACCGCATGGTGCCCAGCACCCCGCTGACCCTGAGGGGCATAGATGGGACCCCATTCAAGGTACCCTTAGCCCAAGTGCATCTGAAATGGGGGGCTAAGGAGGGCCCCAAGGAAGTGGGGGTGCACCAGCACCTGCCTACTAGGGTGCAGATTGGGGAGAACCTAAGAAGATTGGCCAGAAGGACCCCACCGTGCCCTAGTCATCACCTGAAGCCAGAGCCAGTGAGGGGCCCGCAACTCTGACCCTGGGAAGGGCACTCTGCAGGGGGCGCAGGGCCCCATCCCAGCAGACAAAGGGCCCCAGGGGATCGCGCTCAACAGAGGTCCCTGTCCCTTTCCCAGCTGCTGAATTCCAGGTCGAGGTGCAGGCAGATTCCTCCTTGCAGAAGCTGAGGGACCGGGCTGGCATCTTGCAGTTCAAACCCTGGGGGGAGGCTTCCGGGAGAGGTTCCTGTGGGAGAGGGGATTCCTGTATAGGGAATGGCTCCCTCCAGAGAAAGTGGAGGCATGGGAGGGTCCAGTGGCAGCTGGTGGTTCCCCAAAAGTATCACCACAGGCTGCTGCACCTGACCAATGAAGTCCCATTCTTGGGGCACCAGAGGATTCGGTGCACCTGGTTGAGGCTGCTGCAGAATTTTTACTGGCGGGGGATCTTCATGGCTATGTAGCAGTACTGCCCATCTTGTAACTCCTGCCAGAGGGTGGGGAAAGCCTGAGATAGGAAGAGAGCTGCTTTGGGGGTCCTGCCCATCATAGAGGAGCCTTTCCAGAGGGTGGCGATAGATCTAGTGGGGCCCCTCAGCAAGGCAACCCAGGGGAAGCAAAAATACCTGTTTGATCTGATGGCTTACTACTTGTTTCCTACACTATAATGCAAGATATTTGGGTTTATTTTGTCTTGCACTGAAGACTAAGACTGCCACAGAGACATCATGTTTAATCCTTGAGAAGATATAAATCTCTACATCAGCATTTCCAAAAATATATCTGAAGTAATTTTAAGAGATATGAAAGATAGTCTGTCCAGTCCTCTACAGAGAGAAGGATGGTAGCTAAAACAAACTGATGTTGGGTGGGGATTTCAAATGAGAATAAGAGTGCTTTTTAGGTTCCATCAGGATGCAGTACACTAAGCCATAATTCTGTACAAATTAAATTATACAGACAAAACTGTTCATCATCTGCATTATTTTCAAATCTAACCCGATAAATCAAAAAACTCTGGTTTTAAAAAGAAAATTACAAAAATTAAGTTACCACAGACAGTGTTTTACAATAATTGAGTCAAGAGAGGTGATTATCAATGATTTTTATAATAGTAAGTGGAAGGAACAAGAGTAAACACTGTAAACCAAATGTCTTAGGCAAAAGCCAATCAATATTTTAAGTTAATAAACTGCAGCAGAGTGATGCCACAGACAAAGAGTTCGAACCTGGAGTAAAAAAACTTAAGTTATATTTTGATAATGTGTCTGAGATGATTGAAAGTCACTGGTATCTTTATTCCAGTGAAAAGGCACCAGAGGAAGAAAACAAATGTTCTAATAGACAAGAACAAATTAGTACAAGCTGGGGGAGTGAGAATGTAAATATTCAAGGATAACTTTCAGTGCAGACTACTTACAATACAACTATACTCTGCTACCATCTCTGACAGTTGGACATCTTTTCTGAGGGGCCAAAGTAACAGGATAAAGGAAAAACACCTTCCAAAACAATTCTGGGAAAAGAAGAAATACCACCTCATTCCTTCCCAGTGGAAAAAAATCTCACATTGAGCAGAGCTGCCTGGTATTCCAATTCTACTGGGAGTATAATGTAAAATTCTGTCAACTATAAAAGCCAAAAAAGAAATACAGCATATAGTGCCCAATACAAAGCATAATGAAGCTCCTGTGGGCTTCATGTAACTAGTTTAACAGCCCTGAATTTTAAGGTCACCATAGTCTATGTTTATTTCCTATAATCTATCCCAGAACTCAATTTACTTAAATTTACAGTATTATTCAGCATTATTCATGTTAGCTGTTCCTCTAAAGCTCTCTAGACCCTTTACTATGAAAGTAAATTCTAAGCACAAGGCCCACATACAAATAGCAACTTCAAAGTTTACACAGTTACAGATAACAAAACTGAGTAAGCAAACAGAAGCAAACAAAAAGTCTCTCTTCTCCCTTGTTTATTCCTGATCTGTTTACAAGAATCAGAGTTTGCATATGTTCACTCTAACAAATTAGACTAAGCACAGAGCTCAACATATTTTATTACAAATGTTCTCAATCTTTTCAGGCAATCATCCATTTAAATAGACTAAAACTTTGCTTGGACCAACCAGCTAGTTCTTGGCTGCTTCTTATTAAGTGTAATAGCACACAGTGAGATTATATAATTCAGAAAAAGCAGTCCAAGATCCATTATGAATTAAAATCTGCAATTGAATGTGTGATGGCTAACCAAGAGGTTTTGGGTACTACTGCAAAAGGCCATTAAGATAAAGAGGGGACAGCAGCCTGCAATAGTTATAAAGCCAAAAGCTATTACTGGTCAGAAACTATTTGTGTTAATTATATTGCAAAAAACTAACACAAGATTTTAATCTATTCCATCCCCTGCCAACTGATCCTAGTAAAAGAATAAAATGAAATAAATAATATGATTAAAAACTAGAGATAATTACAGTATTCCAATTTGATATAGGTATATTTGATTTCTAAATGGAAAAAAAAAATCTGTCTCCCACTCTACCAGGGTGTTTCGGCACTACGCGGCGGAAACGAGGCTTACAGGATCTGCCGACTAAGGGTTCTGGGGTCGACAGATCCCCGTCTACACTGCCGCACTGTGCAGACAAACAGCTGATTGGCACAGTGCGGCAGCCATTTTCATGTAAATGAAGTGGTGATTATTTATATCGCTGCTTCATTTCCCTTTGCCGAGTAAACTCATCTACGTGGCTCCGTCGAAGGAGCCATGTAGTCTAGACACACCCCCAGTGTTTTACTCTACTTTTCAGAAATTCCAGTTTGAACCATTCAAAGTTGAATCGTAGGTCTCATTTATTTAGTTGGAAACAGTGTAACAAGTTTTTAATGAGAAGTCCTCAATCTTTGAAGTAAAAATTTATGTAAAGTAGCATGTTAGTAATAGTTCCATACCAGCAGGAACTCTTATTATCATCTCTTATTATTTTATATAGATTACTAATAGTGTATATAACTAGAATTTTGAAAGGGACAGAAAATGGAAAACTCTCTTCAGAATTTATCATACCCTTTTCAACTGCTCTGGGTTTCATTATAGTTTTCTCCTGCAAGATACCCTTCTTATTTTTAAAATGTGGGTTTTACTTTTAATGTAGCTTTCTAGGCAACTTCTCCATTGATGGGCGATCTCTCGTTGCTGAGTATGATCATCTTCCATGGGAGTTGTGGACCCTTAGGTTGCTGATAAGGCCAATCCTTGAACCACAAGTTTTGTTACAGTGAAAACAGATGTTTCCAGGTACAGCAGGAGGCTGTTGACACTAACTAGAAGCCAGTCTCACCTTTCTCCTGCGCCTCCTCTCTCCTTAGCTTGTCGGTGGGCAAATTCAAAATGCAGGGAGCCATTGTGTAGGACTTTTCTCCATTTTGAGCAATCCTGGGTGAGTGTCTTCTAAGTGCATCAATGTTGTACTTCTTTACGTTATTCTTTAGCAAGTACTTGTAACACTTCCGTTATCCTCCCACATTATGGCATTATGGTCGTGGTCCCCAATCCGGTGCCCGCAGGCGCCATGGCGCCTGCCGGGCCCTTTACATGCGCCCACGGAGCAATCTGGGCTGGCCCCGCCCCTGGGCGTGCGGCAGGTGCCAGCCCCAGGCGCATGGCCGGCCCCGACCCCGGGGGTGCCGCGTGTGCCAGTGCCGACCCTGACCCCCGCCCCCGGGTGTGCCGCGCATGCCCCGGCCCCGGACCCCGCGCGTGCCTTTGCCGGCCCTGACGCCGGCCTTGGCCCCGCCCCCGGGGGCGCCGCGCCAGCCCTGGCCCTGGCCCCGGCCCCAGCCCCGGGGGCGCCGCGCGGAACCTGGGCAGCCCCTGCCCGGGATCACGGCACATGCCAGTGCCAACCTCAGGTGTGTGGCGCATGCTTGGCCCCACCCCCAGTCACGTGGCCTGTGAGCGGCCCCACCCCCAGGCGCCCGGCAGCCCCAAAACGTTAGGGACCACCGCATTATGGTATCCTTCTTTCAGGACCTGTTTTGGAAGGCCATGGTCTGGCACCTGAATAATGTGACCACTCCAGCGAAGTTGCTGACAGATTACCACTGTCTCGCTACTGGTGGTCTTTGCCTTTTCTAGAATACTGATGTTAGTGCACCTATGCTCCCATCTGATCTTCAAGATCTTGAAGAGGGAGCATTGTTGATAACTCTCAAAGACTTTTAAGTGATGTCCGTAGGCTGTCCAGGTTTCAGACCCATACAATAGTGTTGGGAGAATGACAGTTTGACAGACAAGAATTTTAGCGTATGTTCGAATGTCATGATATTCAAAAACCTTGTGCTGTAAACAAGCAAAGACTGCACTGGCATAGCTCAGATGATGTTGGATTTCTACATCAATATCTGCCTTGGATGAAAGATAACTTCCAAGACAGAGAAAATGACCGACATTCTCCAGTGCGCCTCTATTGATTTTAATAGATGGATCATATGGTACCTCATTTGGATTGATGGAGCAATTTGGTCTTGTTGATGTTGAGGGACAGACCAAGACATTCATAGGCATCAGCAAACACATTCAAGATGGACTGAAGATTTCTCTCAGAGCAGGCAAAAACCCTCTTGATAAGAAAAGGTTTTTTTATATAGAGAGAGATGACAGTACAGAACACTGAGAGCCAGAACTAGAGGCTGTAAACAAATATATGGGACTGTGGGAAACTTGCCCACAACCATGATTCATCAGTCTAACTAAAATCATGCCAGACCACAGATTTTGCTGAACTAGGGGTTCAACCTGTAGTAGATTTTCTAGAAGTGACCTGATACGGAGGTATTTTGAGCAGCTAGGGCAGGAGTGAGCAATAATTTATGAGGGCTTTCCACTCCAAGATTTTGGTAAGTGGTCAAAGGCCCCACTTTTCTGTGGAGGGAGAGTGGAGTCTGGGATGGAGAAGGGAGCTCAGAAGGGAGCTCAGTGCAGGTGACTGCAGTGCAGGACAGGGTGTGGAGTCTCAGAGGAAGTTTGGGTGAAGGAGAAGATTGTGATCTGGGACAGAGGATTGGGATCCAAGGTCCAGGAGGGGGTATGTATGCAGGAAAGGATTCCAGCCTAGGGGAGGGGATGCAGGGTCTAGGAGGAAGTTGGGGTGCAGGAGGGGGTGTGCTGTCAGAGGCAGGCTCTGGCTGGGAGGCTCTTATCTAAGCAGCTTCCAGCCAGCAGCCCTGCAGGACCCCGAAGCAAGCTCCCTGCCTGTCACAGCCCCATGCTGCTCAAAACGGCTGCTGCTTCGGGAGCCAGAGGAAGGAGGAGACTTCATAGGCTGCCTCTGCCCCCAGCCCAATCTCTCAGCTCCTATTGGCTGATTCCAGCCAATAGGAGCTGAGAGATTGGGCTGGGGGTGAGGGCAGTGCACAAAGCCTCCCCTTTCTCCTGGAGCAGAGAGCCAAAGGGAGCAGCCAGCTGCTTTAAGCAGTGTGGGGTGTTCTTTGCCTAAAGGTACTGGCAGGGCAGTCCACGGGCTGGATCTGGTGGCTTGGTGGACCAGATTCAGCCTGTGGGCTGCATTTTGCCCTTCTCGGAGCTAGGGACTAGGTCATATAACCTGTTCATGAAAGTGATAACTCATTTTCCGGAATGGAAAGTGTGATGGTTGCCCTGTGGTGCAACCTGGAATCATGGATTTCTGTGCCCCCTGAACTCTCTCCCGCCTGGGGTCTCTCTCACAATGCCTGCTAGTGATCAGCAGCAAACCCACTAGTCAATGTTATCACTCAGCACAACTGCCAGATGGCATAAATGTTCCCTGAGCCACTCATGAATTCCTCAATCCCCCCCTCCCAGCACTGCACCCCAAGTATATATCACCTAATTTATTAATCGGTTTACCACTTCAACAATGGAAAGTGGACATACACCAGCTTTTGTAAAATCTGAGCTGATCTGTCACACACTTCACCCAGACTCACTGGGAAAGATAAAGAATAAAAGAAGCTTATTGACTAAAATGGATAGATTTTAAGTAGTAAGAGCAAAAAGTCAGTCTTAACTCTCAAACCTATTAAACTAGACCAAGCAGGGTTTTTTTCCCACCACACTAGATATTGCAGCCAATAATACCCAGATTTCACCCTTGAAATCTGAGCCTGACCCCTCTTTTGGATTCTTCAGTGTGTTCTTGTTGTTTGATGCATGGCAGGGCAAGAGAAAAGCATGGGTCTCTTTGTTTGGTTTTCATAACCTCAGTTCATATGATTGGAAAGTACAAGTCCAGGCATGTCTGAGAGCACTGTTAAGTTTCCATGAAAAGTTGAACAATTCCTCTGCTGTCACCTCATGCAGGTGAGTCATAGCACTGTAGCTCCCTTGGTGGTTAATGGCCATTGATACCCACCTGGACGTTGGCTACTTTCCTTGTTGATGTGTCAGGGAAGTGAATATCTGTTTACAGCATGTTTTAGAGACAACTATAATACACATTCACATATTTTCATATGCACTGATAATCATACATATACAGATAGAGAAATGAATTTCAGCAGATCATAACCTTTCCCCTGATATCTTACCAGGCATGTTTTATATGCAAGATCATGATGATATAAAAATGAGGAATATGGAGGTGACAGGGCACTCCCCCAAGGTATAGAGTTTCACAGAAAGTTGCCACTAAATATTTAGAACCCTCTCCCCGTTGATCCATTAAGCATCTCTGGAGCCACTGTCTCGGTCAGAAGGAAAATGTTAAAAAGAAAAAAAATGCTATCATCACTTAGGAGAACTTGGGACTGATCTCAGGCCAAGAGAAAACAGGACTTTGAGTCAGACATGGAACTCCTACATATCTCTCTCTATATAAAATACAGCAGGTCACAGCAACACATATATTATATTGGGGCTTAGATGCTAAGGCAATGATGGGTGCTCTGGAAATACCATCAAATAAAGATATTTTTCAGTTGAATGATGAAAATCCTTGAACATGATGGATCTGTTGGTTTATCACCATTGAGATCTGATCATTTTTCTAGATACATCAATCATTTCCCATATCAGGAAATATTTTAGTGATGAATACTCAGCTCTAGTATGATGGAGGAGCATAATTATGGTACGGCAGCATCAAATCAGAGTATACTTTTACTGGTAGGAAACAGCTGGTTCCTACCTCTCAGATGGCCTTGAAAAAGACTCTCTTTTTATGATTGTTTATTCCCAGCTAGCTGTTTGTCTGTGAAGTGATGAACTCTTTCTTTTTATGAGAGTTTACTAGTTGACAAGCCAGATGACAGAGCTAAAACGGGAGAGACTGTCGAGACTAAAGTAATCAAAAGTAGAGACACTCAATCTTCCTGAAATTCTGAAAAACTTAGAAGGATCCTGCCTGTCAATGCTGCAGCTACCTCAGAATTCTTTTTCCTTTAATTTAAAGAAACAAAAATGTATGAAGAGCTTATGTAAATTATTAGAAAAGAACCTGCAATGAGCCTGTCATCAGTACGCAGTCTCCCCACGACCACCACCTTTCCTTCAGTCGTTTTGTTTTATGGGGAAACAAGATAATAATTCAACAATATATAGTAGTTTTTTCTCTCTGAACACACATATGAATTTCTTAAGAAAAATCGAACAGGATATGCCTGAACACATTTTTCCACTAAGCATTCTCTGTGTGTTTCATAGTCAAAGTTAGCACCTTTTCACATATCAAAACCACAGAGGGGACCCTGAATAATACACCAACTGTAATATTTTTTTAAATAAAAAATAATAAGTAACAAATTAATACCTTAGAGAGACACTTCCCAAAAAATGTTAATGACAAAAAAATTTAAAAAGGAAAATCTCTAGAGATGCAGCATTGATATTTTGAGAAACTATTAGTGACATCAACCAATCCCAGACTGTAGAACTAAATAATATAATAAGCTCAATCACTACATGAGATTCTAAAAATAACTTAGTCAGTGCTAAAATGAAGAAAATCACCTAGCAAATAACTTAGAAACAGCAGCCAATTAATATATCATCTAGTGGTTATCTCTTCTCCTACATCAAACAGAGAAACTGAATAAATTCATTAATAGCATATCCAGTATTAGGTTTAACTAATAGTACAGGTTGTATCTCCCTTAACTGGGACTCTTTGGTCCAGCAACATCCATGGTCCATCAGAACCAGGGATGTTCCTGGTCCACAAGCCCAGGAATAGGGAGATCAGGCTGTGGGGCAGGAATGAGGTAGGGGGCCAGTGACTCAGCTAGGAGCCCTATGTGGGGGGGACCCAGAGGGATAGGTGGGGCAGCGAAGAGTTCTGCCCCCTGTGGCTGGGAGGTAGCTGCTGCTGACCCCTGGAGCACTGGCCCCAGCTGTAGCCAGGGAGCCCCAGTTCCCGGTGTGGCGCTTGGGTCCAGCAGCAGTTGCAGAGCTTGGGATCTAGCAGTGGCTGCAGAGCTCTGGCCCTGGCCATGGAGCTCAGGATCTGGCAGTGGTTGTGGAGCTCTGGCCCCAGCACTCAGGGTCCAGCAGTGCCAGCTAGGGAGATCCAGCCCGGGGAGCCATGGCTGGAGACCTAGCAGGCATCAGAAGCTCATCACGAGCCATGATGGGAGGGCAAATCCACTCAATGAGGACTGGTCAGGTCCCAAGGGTGCCAGATGAGGGACGTCCAACCTGTATTGCCTTTTTAATTTGGAGTACAATCTATCATTTTGACATGCTAAAAGATAACTAATTTATCTGGGCTGTACATATCTTAAAGGGGTCTCAGTAACGTTCATTAAACTGTCACCTTACTATTGATGCTTAGACAGAAAGATAAACTAAAGTGTTAATAGAAGGTTCATCATACCACCGTCAGTAATAGTTCCTATTTACTAATTTCCAGAAACATAATACTTTGGTAAGAATTTCCTTTTTTTCTCTTTTCCCCAGACACTTCTGTATAAATGAAGATGATCTTTGATCTTTCTTAGTGTTATGTCCTAACTAGTCGCTTCCACCCCACTTGCTGCCTCTATCAAAGGCGGGGGGCAGGGGGTGGGGGGAGGGGAGGAGGGAAGAGAGGGAGAAGGAGCTAGTGCTGGAGGGAACCAGCTTAAAAGCTGGCTCCCCCCAGCACCATCTACATGGGGGGGCAGAGGAGGCAGAGGCACAGCAAGGAAATGGCAATCTCCACTCGCACTGGTTTAGAGGTGGGAAAAGTACCTAAAAAAGTTACTTGAGTAAAAGTACTGCTACTTGGAAATAAATGTACTAAGTAAAAGTCAAAGTATCCTTCTGGAAAACTACTTGAGTAAAAGTACAAAAGTATCCCATCTTAATTGTACTTGAGTATCCAGAAGTAAAAAGTAGCCATCCTATGGAAGTCTATGGTTAACCACACAAGTTATTTTAGAGCACCAGTCTCTCTATCTCTCTCACACACACACGTGCATGTGTGTGCGTGTATATATATATGGATGGATGGATGTGTGTGTGTGTGTGTGTATTAACCCCCAACCCTTAAGTAATTTCTTTTCCAAGCTGAAAAGTCCCAGTCTTGTTAATCCCTCCTAATATGGATGCTGTTCCTTACCCCATATCATTTAGTTGCCCTTTCTATACCTTTTCTAAAACTAATACAGATTTTCTTTAGAAGGGGATCTGCACCACAGACGTAGGCTAACATGACTTTATATCGAGGTAATATGATATTTTCTGTCTTATGATGTCCTTTCCTAATGATTCCCAATATTCTGTTAGCTTTTTAATTTTTAGACTGTACTGCACATTGAGCAGATATTTTCAGAGAACTATCCACAATAATTCCAAGATCTCTTTCTTGAACGGTAACAGCTATTTTAGATCCCATCATTTTTGTGTGCATAGTTGGGATTATACTTTTCCATGTGCAATATTTTGCACTTATCAACACTGAATTTCATCTGCTATTGTGTTGCCCAATTACCTAGTATTGTGAGATCACTTTATAACTTTTTGCAGTCTGCTTTGGACTTAACTATTTTAAGTAATTTTGTAGTATCTGCAAATTTTGCCATCTCACTATTTACCCCCTTTTCAAGAACATTTACAAGTTTAACAGTACTGGTACAAATACAAACTCTATTGCAGTTAAGAGCTAGCTGCCTTTGAAGTCAGGGCTTGCAGCTTTAAGCAGATCTCAAGTATGAAATCCAGGGATTCAAAGGTGGTACCTAGCCATCCAAATGCATGTGGCTGTGTTTTAGCAAATCAGAATGCTGGCTTGCACAAGTGTCAATGGGGTGACGAAAGAGGTGAGTAATTAAGTGCTTCCTGAAATTGTAGTGGAGTTAAAAGTACAATATTTTCAAAAAAAAGCTACTTGAGTAAAAGTCAAAGTATCACAAAAATAAATTACTTGAGTAAAGTACAAATACTGAAAAAATGTACTTGAGTAGTGTAATGAAGTATTTCTACTTAGTTACTTTCCACCTCTGCACTGGTTCCTACTGCAGTGCTTTGAAAGTGCCCCACTGGTTCCTACTGCAGCGCTTCAGCCTTTGAAATGTAGCAAAAGCAGAGCGGCAGCAAGGGAAGGGGCACACAAACTGGTGTTGGGGCAAGACAGCTTAAAAGCCAGTTTCCCCCAGCACCATCTGCAGGATGCCGCTGCCTCTCTCCCTCCCCCTTCCCCCCCCCCCCCCCGTGCCCTTTTTTCAAAAAAATTATAAGCACCCTTTTTTTAAAATATATATAAAGTACCCCCAGTACCTACAGTTTTCAGACACACAATTTTTTTTTCTACCATTGTAACACATTTGTTTAAACAACTTAATTGTAGCTGGGTGGGCGATGAAATTTTGGGGTGTAAAAAGTACAAAAATAATGAAGCACTGTAAAACTCAAAACAAAAATTCAGTTTTCTCCAAATTTCAATTGTGTTGATGTATTCCCCAGACTTCTGTCAAGCACCTCTAAGGGTACTTGTACCACTGGATGAGAAACACTGCTCTATCAGAGTCAGCAGGGAGGGATGGGGGCGGCTGCTGTGAAGCAGACCCTGCCCACAGGAGTCCCTGCAAGCCTCTGGCTGCAGCCTCTGTTCGCGGCAGATAGGGCTGTCTGCCATGAACAGGGGCTGCTGGACTCAGTGCGAGCCAGGACTGCTCTCCAGCTCTGCGTTTTAAATGTGGTAAGAGCCCGGCATCTCTTATTACATTTAAAAGGCAGAGCTACAGCACAGGTGGCTCCTGAAGCTACCCCTGCTGTGGCTCTACAGAGCAGACCTATCAACTAATTGTACAGTTGATACAAATTGTATTGATTACCTCAGTAACTGCAATTTAACATCCTTAGTCCCAACCCCAAAATGAAATTTATTTGCTGCTTCATTATAATACATATCTTTAAGGATTTTTATGTGCATTTCACAAGAAATTTCCATCCCTCAAAAATGATCACCTTCAACTTTGTGACTGGTATGTGTATGTCATTTTGCGTTTACAATATCCTTCAATTCTCTGAGGTACTGCTGACAAAGGAAGGTGCTGAACCACCCTCAAACAGAACTGGCTTCACTGGGAGTGTAAAGAGACTGTGTACTGTTCAGAAGGTGATCATAGAATCACACCCTTTCATGAGACACTAAAAGCAACACAGGGATGCACAGGACAAAAAGAGGATGCATCCACACTGATGCCACGCTGATTTACAGTATAATTGTGAAACTGTTGTGGAGCTTGAACACTAAACAACAGATAAAATACTTACTTGTTAAAATAAGATAAAAAAAAAGAACGGTTACTTACCTGTAACTATTGTTCTTCGAGATGTGTTGCTCATGTCCATTCGAAGTAGGTGTGCGCGCCGCGTGCACCACCTCTTCTGGAGTGTTTTCCCTAGCGGTACCTGTAGCGCCGGCAGGGCGCCCCCTGGAGTGGCACCGCCATGGCGGGGCATAAGTACCCCTGCCGGTGCTGCCCCACCTCAGTTCCTTCTTGCCGGATATTCCGACGAAGGGGAGGTAGGGTGGGAGTCGAATGGATATGAGCAACACATCTCGAAGAACAACAGTTACAGATAAGTAACCGTTCTTTTCTTCTTTGAGTGGTTGCTCATGTCCATTCGAAGTAGGTGACTACCAAGCTAACCCCAAGGAGGAGGGGTCGGAACAGTCATAGCACCAGAGTCATAAAGGAAGGTGAACAATAAACAGATTTATTTGAACAAATAAACAGTGACAAGTCACCAACCCAGAACAAAGACAACGAGATCTATATATTTACATGTTTACATCACAGATTCGAGGACTGCAGAGCCCACCCTTGCATCTTCCCTGGCCTGTTGAGGTAGCGCATAATGCATTGTAAACGTGT
Source organism: Pelodiscus sinensis (assembly GCF_049634645.1). NCBI lineage: Eukaryota > Metazoa > Chordata > Testudines > Trionychidae > Pelodiscus > Pelodiscus sinensis. The sequence goes on from NC_134713.1 coordinate 142,123,936, forward strand.
GGAGGGAAGACCAGGTGGCTGCCCTGCAGATTTCTGTGATAGGTACCTGGGCACCGAAGGCTACCGAGGACGCCTGCGCCCTGGTAGAGTGTACCTTTACCCTGGGCGGGGTTTTACCCGCCAGTTGGTAACACTCTGCTATACATTGCACCACCCATCTTGATAACCTTTGGGTAGAAACAGGCGAACCTTTTCCCTTTCCCCCAAATGTGACAAACAACTGTTGGGATTTACGGAAGGGCTTGGTTTGGTCGATATAAAAAGCCAGCGCTCGCTTAGCATCCAGGGAGTGTAGAACACGCTCCTTAGGGGATGCGTGAGGTTTAGGGAAGAACACCGGTAAATAAATCTCCTGGGATAGGTGAAAAGGGGAAACCACCTTCGGGAGGAAGGTTGGATGAGGTCGTAGCCTCACATTATCATGAGAAAAAACAAGGTAGGGCGGCTCTATGGTCAGCGCCCTTAACTCTGATACCCTTCTAGCAGACGTAATGGCTACTATGAAAGCAACCTTTAATGAAAGGTGCTTCAGCGAACAGGTAGCCAAGGGTTCGAAGGGACGGGACGTAAGCCTGTGAAGAACCAGGTTGAGGTTCCATTCAGGGTATGGAGGCCTTACCGAGGGATACAATTTCTCCAAACCCGTAAGAAACCTTTTAACCACCTGGTTAGAAAAAAGAGAGGCTCCTGCTGTACCCACATGGAAGGCGGAGAGAGATGCCACATGGACTTTAATAGACGAAAAAGACAAGCCAGAAGAACGAAGTTGAAAGAGATAGTCGAGAATAGCTGGAATAGGAGCCGAGGACGGCTGTACTCCTCTCCGGGACGCCCAAGACGAGAAGAGCCACCACTTGGCAGCGTACGACCGTCTAGTAGAGGGTTTCCTGCCGCTAAGTAGCACCATCTGTACCTGTCGGGAACATTCCCTTTCCGGTTGGTTCAACCACGGATAAACCAGGCCGTCAGGTGGAGAGACCAGAGATCCGGGTGAACCATTATTCCTCCGTCCCAAGGTTGGGTTAGCAGGTCCCGAACTGAAGGGAGTGCTATGGGGTCCCGGGCCAGCATGTCCACCAGGATGGGGAACCAGAACTCTCTGGGCCACCTGGGGGCTATGAGGATGATCGAGGACCTGAAAGTTCTCGCTCTGGTCAACACCCTGGAGATTAGTGGAAATGGGGGAAAAACATAGAGGACGCCCTTTGGCCACGTGGTCGTTAGGGTGTCTCCCTTGGAAAAATTCCCCAGCCTCAGCAGGGAACAGTAGTTCCTGCATTTTGTATTGCGTGCCGAGGCAAACAGGTCCAGGTGGGGATAGCCCCACCTGTGGAAAACCTGACTGAGTACAGAATCCTTGAATGACCACTCGTGGGCTCCAAAGGATTTGCTCAGTGTGTCTGCAAGCAGGTTCTTGCACCCGGGGAGGTATTCCGCCTGGGGCGAGATGTTGTGCGTGACACATAGGTGCCATAACAGCAGGGCCTCCTTGCACAGAGGTGGGGAACGTGCCCCACCCTGCTTGTTGAGGTAGAAAACCGCTGCAGTGTTGTCCATACGTACCAGGATGGAGCGGTGGGAAAGCCTCGGCAGGAACGCTTCGCAGGCTTTCCTCACCGCTCGCAGTTCCTGGACGTTGATGTGCAGGGACCGTTCGGACGGGGACCAGAGGCCCTGAGTTCTGTGGCCCCCGAGGTGTGCACCCTAGGTCGGATGCATCGGTGACCAGGGTCAGCGAGGGGGGAGGGGCATTGAAGGGAACTCCGCTGTGCACCACGGATTCCTGGGTCCACCAGAGTAGGGAGTCCAGAATGTCCGGGGACACTATGACTATGGAGTCCCATAGGCCCTTGGACTGGCAGAAGGCCTTCACCAGCCAAGCCTGCAGAGGTCTCATCCTCATCCTGGCATGTCGCACCGTGTAAGTGCATGCTGCCATATGTCCCAGGAGCCTGGAGCAGACCCGGGGAGTCGTGATGGGGGACTGGGTTAGCTGTGAAATCAGCTCCCCTATTGCAAGGAACCTGCTGTGGGGCAGGAACGCTCTGGCCACCTTCGCATCGAGTAGGGCTCCCACGAACTCTATGCTCTGGGAGGGGGTCAGGGATGACTTCGACATTCACCAAGAGCCCCAGCCGTAAGAAGAGAGCTCTTACGAGTGACACGTGAGCTTCTACTTGCTCGTACGAGCGACCTCGGATTAACCAATCTTCGAGGTACGGGAACACATGTACTCCTCGATTGCGCAGAAAGGCGGCAACCACAGCCATACATTTCGTGAACACCCTTGGCACAGTACACAACCCAAAGGGGAGTACCGTAAACTGAAAATGGTGACAGCCCACCATAAACCGAAGGAACCTCCTGTGACTGGGCCTGATAGCCACATGGAAGTAGGCGTCCTTTAGATCAAGAGTCATGTACCAGTCGCTCAGTTGTAGTACTGGGATGACCGAGGCTAAAGTTACCATTCTGAACTTTTGTTTCACCACCGCCTTGTTTAAGAACCGGAGGTCCAAGATAGGGCGGATACCCCCCTTTAGTTTTGGGACAACAAAATAACGGGAGTAAAACCCCTTGCCCCGCAAGTGCGGGGAAACCCTTTCTATTGCCCCTTTTTCGAGGAGTGCCCCCACTTCCTGAAGCAGGATGTGTTTGTGAGGGGTGTCCCTTATTAGGAACAAGGTAGGGGGTTTTGAAGGCGGTGGGCCCAGGAATGGGATAGAATAGCCCGAATGTACAATGTTGAGGACCCAGGCATCTGATGTTATTCGGGCCCATGCCTGGGCAAAACGGGAAAGCCGGGCCCCGAACGGGGGGCCCGGGTGGCAGACTGGTACGGGACTCTCTAGCTCTAAGTCAAAATAGAGGCTTGCCCGGATTGGAAGGGCCGTGAGGGCCTGCCCGTTGGGGATCTGACCTGGGGCGACAACGTCGACCCCTACACCCTTGAGGGGGCGCGGCCACCCCGGAACCTCCACCGGAGGCCCGGTAGCGGCGCCTCCAGAAGTCCCCACGGGGGATCTGGTGCTGCGCTCTACCCTGCTGCCTAAACGGCAGTTGACGCCGCTGAGTAGCTGGCGTACGTATGCCCAAGGACTTCAGGGTCGACCTTGTGTCCTTTAGGGTATGGAGCCTGGAATCTGTGTGCTCCGAGAACAATGTCTTCCCTTCAAAAGGCAAGTCCTGGATAGTGTGCTGGACATCCGCGGGGATCCCCGAAACATGGAGCCACGCCCCACGGCGCATAACGACACCTGTCACCATGGTGCGGGCTGCCGAGTTCACGGTGTCCAAAGCCGCTTGGAGGGCAGTTCTTGTGATGATTTTACCCTCGGAGGCCATAGCTACAAACTCCTGGCAGTCCTCCACCAGGAGTCGGTCCTTAAATTTCTCGACTGCCCGCCAGGTGTTGAAGGCGTACCTGCTCAGCATCACCTGCTGATTAGCGATACGGAGCTGCAGAGCTCCCGTAGCGTATACTTTGCGGCCCAGCAAGTCCAGCTTCTTAGGTTCCCTTGCCTTCGGTGAAGGACCGGGTTGGGGAAGCTTCTCCTTTTGGGCCGCGGCTTGCACGACCAATGATCCCGGGATGGGTTGGGAGTACAGAAAATCGTGACCCGACTGCGGGACGAAATAACGCCTTTCTACCCCTTTTTGGGTAGGAGTCAGAGTCACTGGCGTTTGCTGCAGCGCATTAGTAATTTTTGAAACCGTCTTGTTAAGTGGTAGCGTGAATCGTGCAGGGGTGTCCTCAGTGAGGATGTCTACCATCGGGTCGGTATCCTCAATTATGGGCTCAACCGGAACAGCCAGGTTGGAAGACATGCGCCGCAGGAGGTCTTGATGCGCTCTGGCATCCATTGATGGCAGCTCGGGCGCCGTGTCTGCCAGTGCCTCATTGGGAGAAGACGACGATGATGACTGCTGGACCAACAGGGGGGCCGTCACGGTCAACTGCGGTGCCGATTGGGCAGCCCGAGCTTCCGTAGCGGCTGTTCCCTGCACCGATGGCTGCGGTGCCGCTGTGTCTTGTGGCACCGGGAGAGGGGAGGTGGGCGCCCTAGACAGGGACGCAGAGGGACGAGAACTGTGCCCTGAAGCCTCCGACACCATAGATGGTGGTGGTTGGCCCTGCCACTGATGATAGGCCAAGGGAGTCCAAAAGGGCCACTGCGGATGCGGGGGCCACACCTGCTGGTTGTGGTCCCTTCGGTGCCTGGATCTAGATCTGTGCGTCGAAGAAGCTCCCGAAGACCCTGAGCGCACCGACACCGCGTCCGAGTCTGAAGAGTAATCGGATTCCGGCCATGGTGGAGCCAACGAGGAGTGCGGCGCAAACCTGGCCATCGACTCCGGCTTGCCTGCATGCGCACGGCACGGACGGGTCGTCTGCGGTGCTGGGGGACCCAGACTCGGTGCGGCGAACTCCGATGGCACCAAGAGCTGCTGCACCGGGGTGCCCATGCCTGGTGCCGTTTGAGGCGGCATTTGCGGCACCGAGGTACCCAGGCTCGGTGCCATGTACGCCAGTTGCAGCACCGAGGTGCTCAGGCTCGGTGCCGTGTGTGCCAAGGGGGGCAAGGAACAAAACAAAAAACCTAACTATCTAACTACACAACTATTTACAAAGTGAGAAACGGGAACCATTAAACTATCTAAGCCTAACAGCTATAGAGAGAGAGACACGCTCCAACGACTGACACGGCGGTAAGAAGGAACTGAGGTGGGGCAGCGCCGGCAGGGGTACTTATGCCCTGCCATGGCGGCACCACTCCAGGGGGCGCCCTGCCGGCGCTACAGGTACCGCTAGGGAAAACGCTCCGGAAGACGTGGTGCATGCGGCGCGCACACCTACTTCGAATGGACATGAGCAACCACTCGAAGAAGAAAAGAATTTCTCATTGATAAACTAAACTGGTTTATTTTAAGCGGGATATATATTTAAAATAATCTCACTCCAAAGATGCATTCATATCCATCAGGATGTTTCATAAAATACTATATGCCACTAAAAAGATGGGAGGTTAATTGGAAAATCTGTGGAGAAATGCCATATTTTAAAAAATATAGCCGATTGTCACAGAATCATAGAAATATACGGCCAGAAGAAACATCCAGAAGTCATCAAGTTCACCCAATTGAACTGTGGAAGAACACAGTAAACCTAGACCATCTGAAAGGGGGTCTGTCCAACTTGTTTTTAAAAACAATGGTGGGATTTCACAATCTTCACATAAGTCCATTTCAGAACTTAACTATCCTCATACTTAGAAAGTTTCCCCTAATATCTATCCTAAATCTCCTTTGCTGCAGATTAAGACAATTACTTCTACTGTCAGTGAACAAAGGAGAACCATCAATTGCTATCCTCTTTATAACAGCCTTTAACATATTTGAAAAGCGGTAGCAGGTCCACATTCAGTCTTCTTTTCTCAAGAATAAACATGCTAGTTTTTTTAAATTTTTGACCTCAGTGGTCAGGTTTTCAAAACCTTTTGTCATTTTTGTTATTCTCCTATGGACTTTCTCCAGTTTGTCCATGTCTTTTCTAAGCAAGGTGACCAGAACTGAATAAAGACCTTAAGCTGAGGTATCACCAGTGTTCAGAAGAGTGGGACAAGTACCTCCTGTGACTTGCATATGACTCTCCTGTTCATAAACTCAGATATTTGCAGTTTTCACAGGTGCACTGCATTGTTGCTATTCAATTTGTGATCCACTATAACACCCTGATCCTTTTTTTTTTTTTTGTTAATAGTACTAGCTAGCCTGGGGCGATGCATGAGGGAAAGGGGTGGAGGAAGGGTCACATGCCCCCCCAAATGTGGGGGAGGGGGAGAGACAAGAGCCAGCAGTTGGCAGGTAGTGTCATCCCATCCATAGGAGGGTTCATCCAACTGCCTCAGGCCCCACACTTTGGAAGGCCCCAGGGTAGCCTGGGGAACTTGTGGGGGGATGGTGCCAGCAGTAAGGGTCAGGCCTGCCCCCACACTCACTGGCCACAGACGGAAGCAAAGCAATTCTGCCCCAGCACATTCCATTTCTCCAACGTCCAGTTGCTTTGCTTATGGGAGAGGCTTGGGGGAAGAGGAGGAACCGGTCCTCACACTCATTGGCAGCAGGAAGCGGAGTGACACATTGGGAGCTGGGGGAGTAGAGCAGACTGGGGCCAGGTTGCTCTGCTTCCCACTATAGGTGAGCATGGTGGGAGGGCCCAACCCCTGTTAGTCCCCTGGAGCCACACTGATCGAGGGAGAGGGCTTGATGGAAGGTGTAGACTGGGGGCAGCAATGAGAAAGGCAGGGCCTTGGATGGAGTGGGGGGTGAGGCAGGAAGAGGTGGGGCCCTCCCTCAAGCTATGGATGGTATGGAGAGGAGTCACGTAAGGTGGTGGTCACATAGCTGGCGCCCCCCCTTGTGTCCCTCACCAGCAGTGACCACTGAGCTAGCCAGTCACTCCTCATTTTGTAGTTGTGCATTTGATTTTTCCTTCTTAAGTGAACTATGCTGCATAAGCCTTCAATAAATTTCATTTTTTAAAATTCAGACCAATTCTCCAATTTCTCAGTGTCATTTTGAATTCTAGTCCTGCCCTCCATAATGCTTGCAACCATTCCTAGCTTGGTATCATCTGGAAATTTTAAAAGCATACACTCCACTCTAATATCCAAGTCATTAATGAAAATATTGACTAGTACCAGACCCAGAAATGAGACCTGACTAGATATGTCCTCCCAGTTTGGCAGCAGAACATTGATAATTATTCTTGTGTACGAATAAGCGGGGGAACAGTCCTGGCTTTGTGGGGAAATTTCCAGGTTTTTACATTACTCTGATGAAATGAATTAGCAAAAGGATCTGAGTCCTCACTCCCACTTCCTTTACCCAGAAGTATCCCTAACCTCAACGGCTCCTCTTCCATTCTCCTGTGTGGCAGAGTCCTCATTTACCCAACAAGGCCTGGCCCATGCCAGTAGCTGTGTGTCACACTTTCTGTAGTACCAGGTTTACCATGGTGCCAAGTTGCCAGGCAGACCCCCATACTTGGAAAGGGCCCTTAACAACAGCTCCAGTCCTGGCACTGGGTCCCACCACAGGCTGGACACAGATGCTTCAATCACAGACAAGACCCTCAGCTGGCTCTATGGAGAGAAACACACACACCCCACTCCTAGGACTTGCCCACACACATTTATCTGGGATTCCCTAGTCCAACCCTCTCAGAACCCCCAGCTCAACCCCACAGAAACCCACCACCAGCCTGTCCTCCCCCACAGGTCCTCAGCACAGCATGGCAGACACAAGAGACTTGCCCTCAGTTACCATCCCCATACTTATTCCCCTCGCAATGCCTCCATGCCCAACTGTTCTTGGCTGCCGTCATGCCCTGGGGACAGCTCCTTCCCCTGTGCCCTGTCCTATTGCCCCCAGCTGGCCTACTGTCCATGTGGACCCACAAATATATTTGCCACCAAGCTCTTACTTTCCCCCATCCCAGGATAATTTGTTCTCCTCTCCATCATGAGTTCTGAATGTCCTACATTTGTCCACGACAGCTCCTTCATTCTTTCACTCATGTATGACAATGGCTGTATGTACCTCAGTTCCCACCATCTCTCCAAACCAGGGGTGTGTACACACCTGCCAGGATTTCCCATTCTTGCCGCCACCCCACCCACGCCAGGATCACTGTGTGCACATCTGAAATTTCCCCATTTTCCCCGCCATTCTTATTTTCCATTTCTTTCTCTCAGGGCACCATTTTAAAATTTTCAGCAGAGATAATACCTCTCATTTCAGTTATGCCAAAATGTGTTAACGACTATCCTCAACCAGTTCTTAGACAGACAACAACAGAGATAGCTAAAACAGACAGCTTTGCTAACCAGATACTATGGCCTTCATGTGTCCTCTTTTCTTCCCCTCTCTTAGCTTTTCAAATTTTAATGAAAATCAGGCCATTGATGTCTAGAATCATCCTTGAAATTCTTAAATTCATGAGATATAGCATTCTGAAATTATGGTGTTACACCCAGAGAAATTTCTAAATACTGAGTTCCTTGCAAGTTCAACCAATTACTACCACTCAGTATTTTTACAGCCGAAAGCATACCTTTCCATTTCTTTCTCTTTCAGGAGTAAAAAACTTCAAAATGCACAGAAAAGGAAATAAAGTTCTTATTAATTATTGTTATTTATTATATTAAATAAAGCTCTAATTACTTCAACTTATTAGTTGGATTTTGTAGCTCTATCTGTTCTTTATGTTTAGAAAGACCGGAAAAGACCTGGTGTCTTACTCTATTGTTTAGAACACAGAACAAAGCAGTTCCTGTTTTAACTTATGCACTTTCTATATTACACAGAAAAATTCATCAATGGACAGGATGGAGCTCTGAGTGATTCTAGATAAATAATGTAGGGTCAAAGTCAAGCCAATATTAGCATCAAACTGTGCAAAAATGATTCTCCTTCACATTTTTCTTTGTATAGAATGGTAGGTCTTTTGAAAAGTTCCTACCTCAAAAAGACCAACTAAAATGCCAGTGGGTAACAATTTGAAATCCACAGCAGAGAAGCATTACAGTCATATTTAATTATATGATTCACTGCTTCTTCTTTAACATGCAATGAACAAGGCAATAAATTAGAAAACATTTTCTACAGTCAGTTCCATTAAAATTATTTTCTTTTTAAGCTTTGTGTCAACAAGAAAAAATCATTATTCTTATGGCATTTTAGTACTACTGAAACTTGCAAGAATATTACAAAAAAGATTTATCTTTCTTTGTTATGAATGTTTAACTGGAAACCAGCTGTGTGGATGTCAGCTTTAAGATTTCAAATTTCTGTATTATAGATTTAAAATAAAAAACCTTATATTAATAAAATGTTAAGGTTGAAAGTTTAAACGTAATGAAGTCTAGAACTTTTAATGTATGGTGCCCACAGTAATCATAACTCATCCCCTTGCATACACTATCAATCTAATTTGGTACTACTTTATTTTGCATGTGAATACATTTATGCTTAGAACTATAATGTGGCTGAGTTAACACTATTGTGGGAGCCATAACTTACAAATTTCCCGATTTTTGTGTATTTAAATTCTCAACTTCACTTTGGCATCAGCACACTCTTTAGCACTTAGCTAGCTTTAAAAACAACTAAGATGTGGTGCCCCTTGCTTGCTACGCTTGCCAACTCCCGTTTGTGAGGGTAAGCAGCCCCACCCTCTCACCCCACCCTTCCGGGCTACCAGAGAAGACCTGCAGTCACCTCTCTGGCCACTGGGGTTGCACCAGTCCTGCAGGTAGGTAAGCCCAGCTCTGCCCCCAGACGATAGGGAGGACCGGGGAAGCACCAGACCCAGCTTCTCACTGCCCCACAGCCACTGGGGAGGGGAGGGCCAGGAACCACACCAGACCTGTCTGCTGGGGAGGGGAGACGGTAGGCCTCTCGGCCCCCCCTGGCCAACAGAGAGAGGAGGGGAAAGGAGGACCGGGGGCTGTACCAGGCCTGGCCTCTTAGCTCCCCCCGCCACGGGTGCAGCCAGCCCTGGCCACTCTGGCCTCCCACCCCCTTCCCAGTCGCAGCCAGCCCCGGCCTCCCTGCTGATTGCAGCTCTGGCCCCTCAGCCCCTCCGATCACCTCCATGGTCACAGTCAGCCCTGGCCTCCCTGCCACCTCTCAGCTTCCCCACATCCCTCCCCAGTTGCAGCAAGCCCTGGCTTCTCGGTCCCCCTCTGGCTGCTGGAGGAGGGCACGGCCAGGCCAGGAGGCAGTGGGGGCAAGAGCCAGGGCCAGAAGTGCTTGAACCGCTGCCTGCCCCATGCTCCAGCCTCGACTCCTCCCACCCCCACAATCTTAGCGTGCCAGCGCCGGCTTTCTGCACTAATCTTGTAGGGAGAGGGGGAGAGAAAACCCCAAGACTCGGGCTCTCTCTTATTCCACCTCCCTGCGCAGGAAGCCAGTGCTGATGTGATAATCTTGTGGGAATGGGGGTCAAAGCTGGAGCACCAGGAAGGCGGTGGCTCAAGCACTCCTGGCCCTGGCTCGAGGCAGCGGTTCCTTGCTGGGTCCTGGAGTCTCTGGACACCAAGCACAGTGAGGAGCTGCTGCTACCACACCCTTGGTACTCATGCAGGGAGGCACAATCTGCCCAGGCCAGGCTGCCAGGTGGCTTTGCTGGTCCCTGAACAGTGTCTAGAGCAGGAAGGCTGCGTGAGGGCAGAGCCTGCGGGACACCGGAGTGACGTGATGTCATTTTGTCATCCCACAGGAAAACAAATTCATATATATAGATAGATTATGAACAAGAAAAAGGGTCTAGTGTACTAAATGAAAAAATGTAAAATGGATTCATACCAAAATGTGTGTTTTCCAAGTGCATCCTTGAGGTTTTTACCTGAAATTATAGGTCTAATCTGTTATCTATGTTGAATACCATACCCACGAAAGTTCAGATTTCTCATGTATGCACAGTATGAGATAATGTATTTACTAGAGAAGCTAGCAAACATTTTTGTAACCATATAACTGCTGAATTTTTCTGCAGTTACATGCAGGGGGTGGAGGTTGGGAGCCAGTGCTGGGGGGAAGGCAGCTTTTAAGCTGATTCCCCATGAGCTTTGGCTCCCACCTACCCCGCCTTCTCCTCTGCCTCTCTGTCAGAGGCAGCATGGAAGGGGGTAAGGAGGCTCTGCAGGAACCAGTATGTGCAGGGAGCTGGTTTGAAAGCTGTCTCTCACCTATCCCCTTCATTCCCTGCACTGCTTTCTTTATCAGAGGCAGCAGCACAAGGGGGGGTGGACGGGAGGTAGCTCCAGGAGAGCTGGTGTTTGTGGAGAGCTGGCATCTGTGGGTGGCAGTGAGGGGGGCAGGTAGCTCTGCAGGAGCCCCCCGGCGGGAGAGTTGGCTTAAAAGCCTGCTCCCCACAGGCACCAACTCCCACAATCCCCCTCGCTGACTCTGTGTGTATGAGTGTAGTCCAGTGGTCCCCAACCTTTTGGGGCTGCCGGGCGCCCAGGGGCGGGGCCGCGCATGGGCTGCGTGCTCGGGAGCGGGGCCGCGCATGGGCTGCGTGCTCGGGGGCGGGGCCACGCGCCCTGGGGCGGGGCCATGCATGTGCTGTGACCCCGGGCAGGGGCCACCCATGTGCCCGGGGCTGGCACCAGCATGTGCCACGACCCCGGGAAGGAGCCGCCCATGCGCCTAGGGCCGGCCCCGCACATGTGCCATGAGCCCGGGGTGGGGCCGGCTCAAATTGTTCAGTGGGAGTACATAAATGGCCTGGCGGGCGCCATGGAGCCCGCGGGCACCGCATTGGGGACCACTGGTGTAGTCATTAGGATTCACTGATGAGTCCCATGTGTAAAAGACTACACGCCAATATCAATTCAATTTACACACTATCATAATCCATATTAGCAAGACAGTCACATTAATTCTGACAATCCTAAATTCTGACTTTTTGGTTTTGCAATTTTAGTAATTTTCTTTTAACCTACTGGAGAACACCTTAATCTTCCTGGACACTCATGAATGGATCTGCAAAGTCGCTGTTTTGTTTCAGACCAATTTCACAGGCCAAATACACAGAGAAGGATTGGCGCTTAACTTCATTCACAAGTTTAATTCTTATGCCTATGGTTTGAATCTGGTATTGGTCATCTTCCTTTCCAAGTGTTAACTAATGGCTCTTATCAGCCTTTTGTAACTATTTAGTCTTTAAGGTGCTACTGGACTGTTGTTTTTTAAGTTTTTCCTGTTACAGACTCACTTGGCTATCCCTCTGAAGCTTATCTACTCGATGGCTGTGTCTACACTGGGCCACTTATTCCGGAAAATCGGCCACTTTTCCAGAATAAGCTGCGAGCTGTCTACACTGGCCCTTGAATTTCCGGAAAAGCAACAATGCTCTACTGTACAAAATCAGCCGCTATTCTGGAAAAACTATTCTGCTCCCGCTCGGGCATAAGTCCTTATTCCGGAACACTGTTCCAGAAAAGGGCCAGTGTAGACAGCCCAGTAGTCTTTTCCGGAAAAAAGCCCCGATCGCAAAAATGGTGATCGGGGTTCTTTTCCGGAAAAGCGCGTCTACATTGGCCACACATGCTTTTCCGGAAAAAGGGCTTTTCCGGAAAAGCAGACTGCCAATGTAGACGCTCCTTTTCCGGAAAAACTGAAAACGGAATAGTATTCCGTTTTAAGCAGTTCCGGAAATTCATGCCAGTGTAGAGACAGCCACTGTCTTTTTTTCTTCCTCCCCTTCCAATTTTTTTTCGTTCTCTCCCTCCCCCTCCCTCCTTCCCTTATTTATTCTTGGATCTGGACTTCCAACACTCTGGTCATCTGAAGAAGTGGGTTGTGCCCATGAAAGCTCATGATACCATCTACATGTTTTGTTAGTCTTTAAAGTGTTACTAGACTATTTGTTGTTTTTTAACTTTTTCCTGTTACAGACTAACTCACCTACCCCTCTGAAGCTTTTAACAGTTTGTGTGCCCATAATTTCCTAAATTTAAAACGAAATCAAACTGAAAAAATCCAATTCCAGCACGTGGCATCATTTTGACACCTACATAGGTTACTCCGCTGCTTGAGTTAATACAGGTTCCGCGAAGTGAAAATAAGGGTTCCGCCAGAAAATTCCATTACAATAATATTTTATAATTAAAAAAATAATAATTAATATTTAAACAAGTATGAATTTTATTTAAAACAATTTTCATTTGAGTTTGCCACGATGAGTGTCCTTTTGTAATGCCAGACTAGCCAGAGAGTGGGGATGATGATTTCACTACTCCGCACTGTGCCTGTTATACTATCGCCTGTTATATACCACTGTAAATCCCTGCACTCACTCTCAGGGAGCGTGGATCACGTGGGTGACTGAATACAAATATACTAGCATCGCGTCAGACAAAGTCGAAGCTTCAGTTATCAAACAAGTTGCTTGTTGTTATCCTTATTTATTTGTGGTCTATTTTTTCAGTTCTATATATAAGACTTATTAGGAGTTCTGCAAAATTCTTTCGAGTTTAAAGGGTTTTAGTGGCCAAATAAAATTGGGAAACACTGAGCTAAAAGATTCCCTGATAGCTGCAGTAGGTTATCATCATGTATGTGGACCAGCTCTAAAGGTGGATATGACTGAGGGTGCAAACGAGTTTCACAGATATTTGCTGACTACAGAAAAATTTTAAGACTCCAAGCTCTTGAAGGGAAATGTCACATCTGTCCATTCCCATGAAGCATGACCTCTTCTGCCCAATCCACTCCACTCTGTCGTATCTCAGACTTGGTCTGTTTCACACCCTGATGCCCTGCCCCAGTCCTACTTTCTTCATCTAGTCAATCCCAGTCTCCACCCACTCTGGCTTCTCATTCCAGTCCCATCAAGTCCTGGTTTCACTCCTGTGGACTCCCATCCTAACCTGTTCCCCCACTCTCAGTTCCACTCTCACTGCCAAACCATTCACAGTTTCCCTATAATCTCCCACAGCTCTTTACTCCCATTTCCTCACCTAATCACACCTTGGTCTCCTCATTCCTCGCTCCAAGTGTAAATCACTCCTAGTCCCATTTCATCCCTGCCCTGTTTCTTGATTCCCCACCTCCCCTCCACACAAATACACTGGACTCCAGTCACCCACATTCCTCACTAATTCCCAGTCCTCATCTACCTTTCTGTGAATTTTTTTCTGTCTCAGTATCTCCCTATCTGACCCTGGCTCTGGTCCCCGGCATTTTGCATAGCCAGTCCTGGCTCCTCATCAAATCTGTCTCCCTCCCCACTTACCTTCTTCCCCCTCTCAACTGCTTCTCAGTCTCCATCTCCATGAACAGCCAGTCTCATGCCCATCATCTCCCCATTTGATGTCAGTCTCCCTCCCACTTGCTGGCTTCCAATCTCTTTCACTCAATTTCTTTCTTTACCATAGTCTCCTTGCCCAGTGAGCTCCAGCCTCTGACAGCTCCCAGTGTACCCACGCCTTTAACTTTCAGTCTCAGTTTTTCTCTGCACCCCATAGACTCCTTGTCCTGATCATCTTCCCTGACGCCCAGCACATTTGGATCTTGATGCCTCTGAACTCAAATCAGGCAGCTTTTTCCTATTTTTCCTCACTGCATGAACTCCCTGCTTTCAGTTCAGACACCTAAACCCAGCATGAGCAATAGCAACTACAGCTGCAAATGCAAGGAAAATCCTGCTCAGCCTTGGGCTGGAATATACCCAGAGTACACAGAATCTTCAGTGAATTTAGCTGCAAAGTTATTTTTCAAAAGCTTATAATTTGGTTACATTTGGGCAGATTTGAACGAGAATAACAAAAGGCATATTGCTGACACAAAGGCCACCCTCCTGTCAAATTGGAAGTCTTTACTCCAAAGCATGGGAACTCTAGAGCTTCTCAAAGATTACCAGAATAGATATTTTAACATCAGGCTAACATCATTCTCCTTAAACTTGCCATAAAAAACGACTGGACCATTTTGGTAGAAATTCTCTAACTACCTAGCCTAAAGCAGACCCCTAATATGGAATATGTTATAAGCAACAGAACTGAAAACAAGGCCTTATAATGAAAAGTGCTGGGCAACCGTAACAACAGATAGTGCTACCAGCTCCACCTATAAAACCAATCTTTGAATGTAGAAACTTAAGGCACTCAAGTCCAACATCATTCTGGGTAGCCTAAAAGGTCATACAGAAACAGAGAGGAGAAATTAATTCATGAATGAAATCCTGGAACTTGTATGTATATTTCTGACGTCCATTACTTTATTATATATATGAGGGTCATGAGCTCTGAAACAGGCTTCCCTACTGTATGAAAAAGCACAAGTCTCTCCACCTCCAAATGTACACTGAAATCCTATTTGGGCTTTTGAGAGAAATCAAAATTGTGTGTACTGAGAACAGTTTTAGGATCATTGGTTTTTTATCTAAATCGACAAATACAGTATGATCTTTCTTATTCGGCTAAGAGATGCTTCTTTGTATCTATATTAAGGTCCCTCATTTTTTAATAGGAAATGGTGCAAAACAAATATAACAGTTATAAAATTTTGAAAAACTTACTTAAAAATGTGTAATTACAGATTTAAATTCAAAATGACCCAAAACTGAATTACAAATCTTGACTGCTTTTGTTTTTTGAAGTGCTGCTGCTGGCAGGGTATTTAATCTGAATTTTGAAAAATTGCTAAAGTAAAAGATTCAACAATTTTGGTCTTGATCCTATAAACACTTAAGCAGGTATTTAACTTTCTTCCTATGAATTCTTCTGTTGAATTCAATAGAACTACATATGCATATGAATCTTTGCAGCATGAGGAGCTAAAACTGTATTTTAATTAAAAAAACACAACATCTCTCAGTGGCACAAAATCTGTCATCTCAAAACAAAAGTGCCTCAGTGTTAAGAATGAAATGTTATGTTTCAATACATGAACAAAATTACTGTGAACATTTTAGACAAATTAAATTTTTAAAAAAACAGGAGATGAAAATTAGGCCCCTAATTCCATACTTAGACAACTAAGGGTGGGACTTTCAAAGGTATCTATGTGATTCTGGAACATATATGCCCCATTGAAACAGCATCTCTTGATGTTGTTGTATATCCTGGTGAAAGCATCATACATTACTTTGCATGTGGAAATTTAATATATAGAAAGGTGGTAGTTGTGGTATTTGCAAGTGCAGGATGGGCTATATGCTTATAAAATCGTGTGTTAAGTGTTTATGTTCTTCTAAAGAGGGCCTTCTCAATATTTTTAGCGGGTTTTACATCCCTCAAGGGTTTTGTATTTTAAATTTTTGTATATATTTGTATTGTGTTTAAAATTTTTTGAATATTTTAAGTAGAGAGGCGAGGTAAAAATATTTTAAATAAATACATAAATAAATAAATAAAATGTCGGTTATTGCAAAATTAAGAACAATGTATGATGTTTATGATTTCTTCTGAAGTGTGTTTTCTAAGTGATTGCTAGAGACAGGCTATTTAACTGGACAGACAATTGTTCTGTGTCGAGAAGCAACTGTGATGTTCCTCTGAAGCAGACAGAAATCTATCACTACTTTTAGGACAATGCAGGAAAAATATACTAAAATAAAATGGCCAACAAGTAGTTATACTGCGATCTAAAAGGTTAAGCTAGGTTTTGATCAGGTAGCTTTGCTCCTTTATATTAACATAAAAGAACAGTAATTAGTAAGTTATATAAGTCCTGTTTGCCCTGATAGTGTTCATATTACTTGCATTGCATGTCTTGCCAACATCCTTACCGAGTAGAATCTAATTTTATCAAGAAACTCATGGGAGGAAGGGTGGAAGTGTGGGGCAAAATAAATACTTTATGGTAAAAATAATGAAAGTTAAAAAGGAGCCATTTTACTGCTGCAAACTCTGACAATTTCCTCTTTGCATTAAAAAATATAATAAGTGCCAGACCAGTTATTAAAGCATAAGACAGCTGTTAGGAAAAAAGACAGCATACCCAACTCTGCAGTTATTCAGCATGGACACATGGGAAAAGAGCAAACAGTTTTTCTAAGAGATTTCTCTGCCTCAGTGCCAATATGGGAACAAATATGAACATGTTATTACTGTACTTTAATTCTTTGTCCAGTCTTTAAATATAATTTTTTCTTAATTGATTCTGAGAAGTTATGTTGTGGACAAGTGGAAGTGTTTCAAAAAGATTTGGCATTAAGGACAAGACATAAGGTCAAATCAAGTTGTGACAACTTTTCAGACCCTCAAAGAACAGTTACACTTCTCATGGCATACTCTTGGGACTTAGTTGAAGTCACTGTAGCAAACCATTATACTTAAGCTGTGGAATGTGCCTCCCTGAGGAAATTCCAACCCTTCTTGAGGAAAATGTTGTTCCTTTTGCTGCTCTGTTTTGGGTTAAACAACAATTATACTCACTCCCACCAACCCCAAATTTAGGAGAAGAAATAGCAACAACAAAACAATGACGGATTCAGGAGGTGGTACTAGAGCACATATAGGCAAATACCATCCAGTGGGCCAGATCCAGTATGCTAGGATTAGCCCCTCGGGAGCCCCCACACTGCCCTATTTACCTGAACCTCCACAGGCAGGGGGGGATCACAGCTCCCATTGGGCGCAGATCACTTTTCCCAGCCAATGGGTGCTGCGATTGCCTGGAGGTGCAGATAACTATAGTGGCAGCAGCCCAACAAGGGCTAACCTTGGTGAACTGCCATCAATTTATTACCCACCCCTGTACTAGACACTCATTTTTCTCACCAACATCCATCACTATAAAGTTCTGTTGCAAGGGAGGGAAGAGAAAGGATGAAGAGAAATTACAGGTACTCCTCCAGTCTCTTTAACAGAGGGTTTTACAGAAAAGCCAATTAAACAAATTTCCTTTTCCTTTGATAACTAGGTTCCACAGATATCCCAAATTTCCATTGCTATTGAATTTCTAGGCTAGCTTTTGCAGAGCAACTAGACAAAACACACACACACACACACACACACACACACACACACACACACACACACACACACACACACACACACACACAGAAACATCAGCAAGTCAAATTTTTCATATGAACTTGAATATAGCCTCTATATCAGAATGAGGGGAAAGAGTTAGAAAATAAAATTGTAATGGGGTTGACATCCCTCAGGGAAAAGCATTCTATCATAAAAAAAAAATCTGTACATTTAAAAAAAATGGTTATATAAAAATTTTTATCTTTTAAGTAGAAAGCACTCCTGGAGAAAGAAAAAGAGAGAGTGCATATACTCATGCATGTACATCTAAAAATTAAGGGGTTTGTCTGCACCCTTGTTTAAAAGGCTCTTTTGGACAGGCATAAGAGACACTCTCTCTTCCCCCCCCCCATATATATATATTTAAGGCCCACCTCCTCTCCCTTCCATTTTTTTTGCACAGAATTATCTGTGCTGCTTCTTTAGTTTCAGCTCTGCTGCACCTTTTTTCCAGTGAACATCCTCTTTCAGGGCTTGATATAATGTGTGCATCATCCACAAAACGGTGAAAGTGGATATTCACAAAGGACTAGCAAATACTGTACAAAGTAAACAAAGTGCTGAAATATAAAATAAAAATGTTTGCCTTTATTTCACATAAGAACGGCCATACTAGGTCAGACCAAAGGTCCATCTAGCCCAGGATCCTGTCTGCCGACAGTGGCCAATGCTAAGTGCACCCCAAAGGGAATCATTAACTGATCCCGGCTATGTTGCCCATTCCCAACTTCTGACAAACAGGTTAGGGACAGCACTCCTACCAGTCCTGGCTAATAGCCATTGATGGACCTATCTTCCATGAATGTATCTACCTCTTTTCTGAACCCCTGTTAAAGTCCAGGCCTTCACAACATGCTCTGGCAAGGAGTTTTACAGATTGAAGTAGTACTTCCTTTTGGTGATTTTAACCTGCTACCTATTACTTTCATTTAGTGACTCCTAGTTCTTACGTTATGAGAACAAGTAAATAACTTTTCCTTATTCACTTTCTCCACACAACTCATGATTTTAAAGAATCATAGAATCTTAGAACTGGAAAGGAAGGGACCTCGAGAAGTCATCAAGTCCAGTCCCCAGCCCATATGGCAGGAACAAGCACCATCTAGATCATCTCTGACAGATGTGTAACTAACTTGCTCTTAAATATCTCCAGTGTTGGAGATTTCACAACCTTCCAAGGCAATTCATTCCAGTGTTTAAGTACGCTGACAGGAAGTTTATCCTCATGTCCAACCTAAATTTCTCCCCAGCAACTTAAGCTCATTGCTTCTTGTCCTATCATCAGAAGTAAAGGAGAACAATTTTTCTCCCTCCCCCTTGTAATACCCTTTTAGGTATTGAAAACTGCTATAATTTCCCTTCTCAGTCATCTCTTTTCTAAACTAAACAAACCCAATTTTTTCAGTCTACCTTCACACAGTCATGTTTTCTAGACCTTTAATCATTTTTGTTGCTCTTCTCTGGACCTTCCCCAGTTTCAACACATCTTTCTTGAAATGTAGAGCCCAGAACTGGACAAAATACTCCAGTTGAATCCTAATTAGTGCAAAGTAGAGCAAAAGTATGACTTCTTGGGTCTTGCTTTTTTGCAACACCGTCACATTGTTGACTCATATTTAGCTTGTGGTCCATTATGACCCCTAGATCTCTTTCTGCAGTACTCCTTCCTAGACAGTCACTTCCCATTCTGTATGTGTGAAACTGATTGTTCTTTCCTAAGTGGAGTACTTTGCATTTATCCTTATTAAACTTCATCCTATTTACCTCAGACCATTTCTCCAGTTTGTCCAGATCATTTTGAATTATGATCCTAACCTCCAAAGCACTTGCAAATCCTTCCAGCTTGGTATCATCTGCAAACTTAATAAGTGTACTTGCTATTCCAATAGTAAAATCGTTGATGAAGATATTGAACAGAACCAGTCCCAAAACTGACCCCTGCGGAACCCCACTTATTTTGCCATTTCAACATGAATGTGAACTATTAAGAACAGCTCTCTAAGAATGGTTATCCAGCCACTTACATATCCACCTTATAGTAGCCCCATCTAGGTTGCATTTTCCTAATTTATTGATAATTGTGAGGCCATGTCAAATGCCTTACTAAACTCTAGGTATACCACGTCCACTACTTCCCCCTTATCCACAAGACTTGTTATCCTATTAAAGACTTCTATCATGTCCCCCCCCTTAGGGTATGTTAACACTACAGCATTATTTAGAAATAGCTTATTTTGAAATAACGTGTCTACACACAAAATGCATTTCGAAATAGCTTTTTGCTATTTCAAAATAGCACGTCCACATTGAGTGGATGCTGAATCGCATTTAAGGCTGGCCAGAACCAGGTCTGGCAGGGCATCAGGTCAGGAGTTACTTTGTGTGGTTGCTGCCTGAGATTATCTGAGGCCTGTGCTTAAACGAATCCCCCCGGAACAGCCAGTTCTCAGGTTTCTGTGCTTGCTTGCCTACCTCGATGAGGGACAGCAAAGCATTTTGTCTCTATGTGCTCTGGTTGCCCTCACTCGAGACACGACAGCACTCTGCAACATGGAGCCAGAGCTGACCATGGGAACTCTGGTGCTTCTCATGGACGCGTTGCTGCGAGCCTGGCTGCACTTAATGCAGGCTGCCATCTGGGAGGTCCATCGGGGGGCTGTCAGTATCCAGAAGGCCCTGCGGGAGAGCTTCCACCCTGAGGAGCACTAAGACTCTCTGGTCTGCCCCACTGAGGGCTTGTGCCCATTCCTCCCTCACGTCCTTCCACCTACCCCTCCCTAACCCCCTTTCCTGATGTCAAATAAAATACATGTATTTTCATGAACGCAAACTCTCTTTATTTAACAAAACTGGGGGGTGGGGAATGAAACTCTGGTGAGATTGGGGAAAAGGAGGCGAGAGAGGGTGGGAGGGGGAAGAGGGAGCTGGAACGGAGAAGCAAGGGAAAGAAGGGGGAGGAGAAGCTTAGGGTTGGGGGTCTCACTGGACCAACTTGATTTTCATGCAAACCTGCTCCTGGGTTTGCATGTGGCCTTTGGTGGCCAGGCTGGCAGCTATCCTGCCATAGATGGCTGCATTCCTCCGTCTAGTGCAGAGATCATGGACGTTGGGGGCTTCCCCCCCAAACCTGAATAAGGTCCATGATCTCCACCCTGGAGCAGTAAGGCGCCCGCCTTCTCTGGGCCCTGGCAGGCTCCTGGGAACTGGCAGATTGCTCCTGGGTAGCGGTGGAGGGCTGGCTGACAGTGGCTTGCTGGCTCATGTTTTGTGGCCACGGGGGTCGGGGCAGTGACTGCTGGCTCTGGGCTGGCAGGCTTGGAGCTGGAACAGGCACTGTGGCCAGAGCCAATCCCTTTAAGGGCTCCAGGGAGGGCGAAGGAGAAGAGTGTTCTTGGTTGAGGCTGGAGTGGCCACCAGAGTACCCTAGGAAGGCTGGAGGCCCCTTATTTCGATATAAGTGTCTACACTACACTTATTTCGAAACAACTATTTCAAATTTGGTGTTATTCCTCGTGGAATGAGGTTTACCAAATTCAAAATAAGCTCTCCACTATTTTGAATTAATTTCGAATTAATTTCGAAATAGCGGTTTGGCTGTGTAGACGCTAATAAAGTTATTTCGAAATAACGGCTGTTATTTTGAAATAACTTTGCTGTGTAGACATATCCTTAGTCTGCTCTTTTCTAAACTGAAAAATCCCATTCATTTTCATCTTTCTTTATATGACAGCCGCTCCAAAGCCCTAATCATTTATGTTGCCCTTTTCTGAACTTTTTCCAATGATATCTTTTTTTGAGATGAGGTGACTACATCTGTATGCAGTATACAGTAGCAATAAGATATTCTCTGTCTTATTCTCTACCCCTTTGTTAATTATTCCTAATGTTCTATTTGCTTTTTTGACTTCTGCTGCACATTGAACGGATGTTTTCAGAAAACTATCCACAGTGACTTCAAGATCTCTCTTGAGTGGTAAGAGCTAATTTAGTCCCCACCATTTTGTATGTATAGTAGGGATTATGGTTTTCCAATATGTATTACTTTGCATTTGTCAACATTAAAATTCATTTGTCATTTTATTGCCCAGTCTCCTAGTTTTGAGAGACCCTTTTGAAGCTCTTCACAGCCTGCTTTGGTCTTAGCTATCTTGAGCAGCTTAGTATCATCTGCAAATTTTGCCACCTGTTTACCCCTTTTTTCAGATCATTTATGAATATGTTGAATGGGATTGGTCCCAGTACGGATCCTTGGGGAACATCACTAGTTACCTCTCTCCATTTGGAAAACTTACCATTTATTCCTACCCTTTAATTTCTGTCATTTAACCAGTTATCAATCTACGAGAGAATCTTGCCTCTTATCCCATGACAACTTACTTTATTTAAGAACCTTTGATGAGGTACCTTGTCAAAGGCTTTCTGGAAATCTAAGTACACTATATCCACTGGATCCCTTTGTCTACATGCTTATTGATGCCCTCAAAGAACTCTGGTAGATTAGTAAGGCATGATTTCTTTTTGCAGAAACCATGCTGACTTTTCCCCCAACAAATTACGTTCATCTATGTGTCTTACAAATCTATTCATTACTCGAGTCTCAACCAATATGCCTAGTACTGATCCTGTAATTGCGAGGAACATCTCAAGAGCCCTTTTTAAAGATTAGCATCACATTATCTATCTTCTGGTCATTTGGTACAGAAGACGTTTTAAAAGTAGTTCCACAATTTCACATGAGAACACTCTTTCAGAACTCGAGTGAATGCCATCTGATTTTGGTGACATGTTATTGTTCAGTTTATCAATTTATTTCAAAAGCACTTCTAACCACCTCAATATGGGACAATTCTTCAGATTTGTCACCTAAAAAGAATGACTCAGGTTTGGGACTCTTCCTCATATCCTGAGCTGTGAAGACTGATGCAAAGAATTAATTTAGTTTCTCCACAATGACCTTCTCGTTCTCGAGTGCTCCTTTAGCATCTCAGTTGTCCAATGGCTTCACTGGTTGTTTAGCAGGCTTCCTGCTTCTGATATACTTTTAAAAAAGTTTTGCTGTTACATTTTGAGTTTTTAGCTAGCTGTTCTTCAGATTCCTTTTTGGCCTTCCTCATTATGTTTTTACACTTCTTTTGACAGAGTGTATGCTCCTTTCTATTTTCCTCACTATGATTTAACTTCCACTTTTAAATTATACCTTTTTATCTCTCACTGCTTCTTTTACTTGGCTGTTATGCCATGATGACCCTTTTTTGGTTCTCTTACTGTGTTCTTTTAATTTGGGATATACATTTAAGTTGAGCTTCTATTATGGTGTCTTTGAAAAGTTTCCATGCAGCTTGCAGGGATTTTACTTTTGCAACTGTACCTTTTAATTTCTGTGTGACTAACCTCATTTTTGTGTGATTCCCCTTTCTGAAATTAAATGACACAGTGTTAGGCTGCTGTGGTGTTTTTCCCACCACAGGGATGTTACATTGTATTATGTTATGGTCACTATTTCCAAGTGAGCCAGGTATATTCACTTCTTGGGCCAGATTCTGTGCTCCACTTAGGACCAAATCAATGGGTCTCAAAGTGTGCTCTGTGGAGCATGTGTTGTCTGCAACTATCATATAGGTGGGCCATGGGATTGAGGCTCACCCCCCTCCTTCAGTGGGGAGCCCTTGCTGATGCTCCAGCCCCACACACCCACTCACCCCCTGTGAGGCTGGCTTAATGCTATGGTGGTAGTGGAGGGCAGAAGGGGTTGCTCCGAGCCTCATGGTCCGGATTTAGCTCATGGAGAGAAGTGGCTCCACATGCTGCCACTCCCAACCCTCTTGCTGGGGAAATGGTAACACAGGAAATGGCTCATCTAGAGGCTTTCCCTGATGCTCGCACTGGATGGAATCCCAGCCAGACTCCTACCCCCAGCCCATTCCTGCACCCATTTTGTCATCAAAATTGGCTCATGTTCTGTGGAAAAGTTTGAGTTGAGCAGGGTGGACTGCAGGCCAAAAAGTTTGAGAATCACTGGACTAACTCAAGAATTGCTTCTCCTTTTGTCAGTTCCAGGACCAGCTGCTCCAAAAAGCAGTCATTTAAGGTGTCAAGAAACTTTATCTCTGCATCCCGTCCTGAGGTGATGTGTACCCAGTAACATAGGGACAATGAAATCCCCCATTATTATTGAGGGTTTTTTTTATAGCTTCTCTAATCTTCCTTAGAATTTTATAGTCATGATCACTATCCTGATCAGGTGGTCAGTAATATATCCCTACTACTATATTCATATTATTAGAGCACTGAATTACTATCCATAAAGATTTTATGAAACAGTTCAGTTCATTTAAGATTTTTGAATCTACATTTTCTTTCACGTATACTGCCACTCCCCCAGCACAACCTGTTCTGTCCTTCTAATATATTTTGCACCCTGGTATTATTGTGTCCAATTGATTATCCTCATTCCACCAAGTTTCTGTGATGCCAATTATATCATCGTCCTCATTCAATACAAGACAATCGAATCACTTCCTAGGGCCTATGTTACAACAGGTGGGTGCAAAGTTTTCAAATACAAATGTGAGGTTTTTTAGGTGCTTCTATACCTTTAATTAAAAGCAGGGAAAACTGGATGCTGGATACAAACTAACCTCACCCCACCCATTTAGGCAAACAATTCATATATGATGAGAAGCAGAGTCACTGCCCAAGTGCTTCAACAACTATAGGTCAATGCTTATTCTTAAGACAAAAAGAATCCAAAGAAGCTAAGAAAATTATATATAGTACACTCAAGATCATCGGAAGAAGTGGATTTTGCTCATGAAAGCTCATGATACTATATATACTTTTATTAGTCTCCTAGGTGCCACAGGATTACTTGTTTTTAAAGCTACAGACTGACATGGCTACCCTTTTGAGATCAAAGAAGCTAAATTAATTTGGTTGTGTCTTGTGGGGAGGAAGCAGGATTGCAATCCAAAGACATTTTTAGCATGGAAAAGCACCGCATTTGTCACTAGTTATCCTGAAAAAACTGGAAGAGTCATTCTGTACAGTGAATAGGCCTGGGAGTTAATCCTAATAGAGTAGAAAGTATATGTGAATCCATGTCATGAATGCTCACGTAGACTCAGTGGGGAGAAAGGAGGAGACAGCAGCAAGAGAACTGTGTGAGATCGGCTGTTGCTATGAAAAAGCCTAATGAAATCCCAGGATGTATCAGGTGAATTATTTCCAGTAGAGACAGGAAGTGTTAGTGCCATTATAAGAGGCATCAGTGAAACTTCATCTAGAACACTGTGCATAATTCTGGACTCCAATGTTTAAGAATGAATTCAAAGCGGAATAGGTGTAGAGATGATCAGAGGAAAGGAAAACCTACCTTACGAGAAGAGACAGAGCTTGGTTTGTTTAGACTAACTAAAAAAAGGCTGAGGGGAGAGATTATTACTGTCCATAAATACATCAGAGAGATAAATACCAGGGAGGAGAAGTTATGTTAGTTAAAGGCCAGTATTGGCACAACAAATAGATATAAACTGGCCATTATCAAGTTTAGGCTTGAAAGTAGACAAAAGTTGCTACCCATCAGAGGAGTGACGTTCTGGAACAGTCTTCCGAGAGAACAGTTGGAGCAAAAAAATTTATCTGGCTTCAAGACTGAGCTTGATAAATTATGGAGTATGATCAGACTGCTTACAATGGCACATAGCTGATTTGCAACTACTAATATGATTATTTCCCCAATGGCTGATGATGAGACACGAGATGGAGAAAGCTCTGAGTTACTATCGATAATTTGTTCACAGGTGTCTGGCTGTTGGGTGTGGCCAAAATACTTAGGGTCCAACTCACAGCTGTATGTGAAGCTGGGAAGGAATGTCCCTCTAGGTCAGACGGACAGAGACTTTGGGGGGATCTTCACCTTTCTCTGCAGCATGGGTCACTTGCGGGTTTAAACCAGTGTAAATGGTAGATTTTCTGTAACTAGAAGTTTTAAGTCGTGATTTGAGGGCTCAGGGGTTCTGAGTCTATTACACTT
Organism: Pelodiscus sinensis; assembly: GCF_049634645.1. Classification (NCBI taxonomy): domain Eukaryota; kingdom Metazoa; phylum Chordata; order Testudines; family Trionychidae; genus Pelodiscus; species Pelodiscus sinensis. The sequence continues at coordinate 142,149,523 of NC_134713.1, forward strand.
GTGGATAAGTTAGGTTGTGTGGCCTACAATGTGCAGTTCAGACAAGATGATCATGATGATCCTCTTCTGGGCTTGAAGTCTATGAACCTATGAGAAAGCTGGAACATCATAATCGTAATGTCTCTGGGTCAAGGAATTATTAAAGAATCAAAAAGCTCTTGACCTGTGTTTTTCCTGATAGGATGACTCATTTCACAATTCTTAATGGAGGCAGTTAAAAGAACCTTGATTTTGATATACCTTATACACAAACCTCCAGCTACTGTGGAACATTAATTTCAGTGTACATTCTGGGATGATGCTCTAACGCTCCTGTATACCAACAACTGCTTTTAATTGCAAGTACATGTTGTCATGTGAGGCATCTAGTATAATGGTGAGAGAAAAATTTGAATTTTATGGCAGACTTCATGCACACATGTGCTGGAGAGTGTTATTGATATTTGTACATTCTAGGGCCCCTTTTCTGTAGGCGACCTTTTAACTCAGTCCCTTCCTCATGAAAAGGTTTAAGCCATCTTTGAAACTGCTGTCAATGTCTCTCTACAGACTAGGAGAGACTGGGTGTATGTATCACTATATTTGATAAATAGCAGCTATGAATCCTGAATGACAATGCGACATACTGTTGATCTATATCATCAACTTCAGATATAATTTCTTCTTCAGTAAACACTTCCATTACCAGTGGTCCTTTTTATTTCTTTTTATCTAGTTTTGAACTGTTTTAAAGTCCAGAACTGTTGAAATGTCTTCCACTCCTTGTTTACAATACATTCTGTATAAAGTAAAATTGAGGAATTCTTTGTAGGCATAATTCACTTTGGAATAAATTCATTGCCTGCCAACAACACTTACCAGCATTTAAAAATCTCTTCTCATTTCTACAAAAAGAAAACTTGACATAGAACTTCGATATGTTGAGACATGAGGCACTCAAACCAGTGATGAAACAGAACTTTAAATTTCCATTGTAATATTACTGTGCTTTTCATCTATGTTTGTAACACAAATCATGCAGGAACATAAACAAAATTATGTACTTTCTCTCTAGTCTTCTGGGGTCCTGCAGTGTAACTGTTTCATTGAAATGTCTGAAAAATCTTTCATTGCATTTCAGAGAAGTCAAGATTGCAGATAGCACTAAATATGACAGTCTAGTCATCTGATAGATTAAGGGCCAGTTAAAATAGTTAAAATGCTGATTAAATCACTTATGGCACTGTAGATTCTATTCTACTGGCTACACAATAATAAGGTAAATGTTCAAAGTATGTATGTTTTCAAGTAATATCAAACACTTCAAAAAACCAATATATCTAAATACAAAAGGAGAGTTTGTTTGAACTTCTGGGGAGGGGATGTATCTTCAGATCAAACATGATGGATCCAGAACCACTTTCCATGTTTTTTTCACTATTCTATTCAATTTCTAATACTGTGTCTATTTTCTGTGGTATCTAAACCCCAAAGATGAAATAATTTAGGCACAAGCCTGGCACCTTCTTCTCCTCTCATCCTCTTTCTTCAAGTAGACACTGAGAATTTAGTGGAGAGTGCAAAGATCTCTCTCTAATCCCTCCTAGGTTCTTCTGGGAAGGCACCAACTGGATCATAGTCCCTCCCCAAATTCCTTTTTCCAGAGAAGTTGAGTTGCGGAATGAAAAGGCACCAGATATGCCATCACTCCCTAAACCAAGTGGTTGCTTGGAGGAATTAAGAGTTTACCCATATATTCACTTAGATGTGGATGTGCTCCCCTTGCATTTATCGTGAACTGATTAGTCCTTCATATTACCTCAATTTAGTAGGGAAAATTGTAACTAACAATTTACAATTTTGTACATTTCGTAAAGGTTTCCACAGATCTGTAAAGATGAGAGTACTTGTGGGATCACCGTAGAAGCTTTGCAAGAAGGAAAATTACTGTCTGGCAGAGTTTCTGAGATCTAGCAGAAGAGTCTCTACTGTTGCAGAGTGCAGAGTCACTGAAAAATACTCAGATTAAGGTGGGCAGGACATCGCTGACATACTCCTAAAGGACAGGGAAGAAAGGACTGTGTTCAACCAGTGCTTAACCAGAGAGTTCCAACTAATGGAATTTACTTATGCTCTATGCTATTTTCTGAAAACCAAATGAATATCAAAGTTTTGGACACTCGTATTCTTTCTTTAAATGTATATTTAGATGCAATTGTCATTTTCCTTTTTTCTTTTAAGAAAGAAACTCCATAGAATGTTATTTAAAAAACCACTACCGGTAAGCATTCAAAAGAAATAAAATGTCCAGTTAATTTTGCACAAGCTACCTTAATTCCATCTCTTGTGTGTGTACATTACAATAGAGCTTTTAATTACATGAGCACCTATTGTTTCTCAGATATGAATCATACCAAAACATTTTAGATCTACATGAGTAGCATATGCCATGAAAGTCACTTATATTAATTGAAAACAAGTATGTTAAGGTTGATAGTCTATATCAGTAATTTAAGGGATAAATGCATTATAGGTATGTTTCAATCATTCAAAAATCAAGCATTAGAAACTCTGGAAATTCTGAATGAAGGCTATATTTAATAGAAATGCAGAATTAAGGCATCAAACAATATTAAACTGTGCTTTATTAATTTCATACTATAACTATGCAATTATGATTAAAATAGAATGTTTATGGTCCACATCCCTTAGTCTCCATATTCTTCTTCTTATGGTATCCCTGTATCAATAATGGGAATTTCTTTCGTTTTTCAAAGTGATAAGGATTGAGTAACATCCTTACATATTTTTAAGCTTTCAAACAGCAGATTCAGTGAAGCACTGCAAACTTGCCAGTGTCCCAGCTGCTTTGCATTGCCAGTGCTGAGGCAGGCAGTTGAAGCATCTGGTAAATGTCACACTTAATATTAATTTCCTTATAACTATATATGGCTATGTTAATGAGCACAACATGGAGAGAACTCAAACTTCAAGTGCCAGTATGTTTATTCTTTACAGGTTTCCCCTGCACATCTGCCCCATTTCTCCCATCACTGCCATCTCAGTGCACAGTGCAGCCAAAGCAACAGGGCTACACAGAGCCTTCCAAGCACTCACAGTCGAACTAGTACACAGCCACAGAATCTTTAAAGAGCAGAGCTAGTTGGGCCAAACAATCAGTGAGTAGTCTTGATATGATTATGCTGAAAAGTTAGTGATTGGTTGAATTACCTTTGATGTCACAATGGTCCCACTTAAAAAGTTACCCGAAGCAGTCTGTAGCCCATATATGCAAAAACATTATGTTAATAAATCATTAATAACTTAGCTTAATTACAAACTGATTTTTTTCAAATATAGTCTATGTTTATGATTTCAATTACAAGTTGGACCGCCAAGATTCGGCACTCAGGAAATGAGTGATCCCAAACTAGGGAGTTTACCAGACCAGGGGAGGTCAGGCTCCTCTCCTCCCTGCCTTGCTGCTAGTCCCATGTCAGGGCTTCGAGGGTCAGCCTCTTCTGACCGGGACTTTCCAGCCTACACTGGCCCCACTGCTGCTGGGGTTCCTGACCGGGGCCAGAGATTCCCCCTGGTCACTGCCAGCCCTACTGCCACCGGGGTTCCTTGCTGGGAGCTGGGGATTCCTCCCAGCTGCCATCAGGGCTCTTGAACTAGACTTCCCACCCACCGCAGGACCAGCCCCTGCTAGCTCAGCCAGGACTCCCCAGAACCTGTGGGACTCCCTGCTGACTCGTGCTCCTCGCCTCCGGAGCACTCTGGTCTGGAAAAATCTGTGGTCCTTTGTAACCACGGATGTTGCTGGACCAGAGAGTCCCAGATTTGGGAGGTTCAACCTGTAACATTAACGGTATAGAAAGTTTGAAGATTTTGCCTTATTGTGTTAAGATCCTTAGGATCAAAGAAAAGATTGACAGATACTCAATTTTGTACAGGACAATATTAACTAAGTTTTCACTTAGGGACTAACAAATGTACTTGTAAAAACTCAGAAAATTCATTCTTACACAGAGTAAGTGCTTTAAAGTATGAGAAATGCAAAATAAGGCTGCATCACTACTTTAAGTAAAAATTGGAGCTCAGTGTCTCCACAGTAAGTAGTAAAATGCAAATTTCATTCCCTAAAGTTTTGAACATGAAGCCTCACTCAAAGGAAATTAAAGCCTATTCATATTCATTTATATATCTTCTGCATCTCCCATTGCACCCCAAAAGGGTGTTTTCCATACTTTCGGAAATGCTGGACTAAATCATCCTTATGCAATATGATACAACAAAACAAAATAGCAGTGAAAACTTGGTGGCTTACATAGGCTACCTTTATTCAGAGCTAAATTAGCCTGAATGTTAACTTTCTTATCCGCTAAATTAGAATATTGCAGGGACACTGCTGGTTGAAAAAAAAAGCATATAGTAAATAGGTGATTGCCAAGTAAACTATAACACCACCAGAGGGATAAAGGAACCTATGTAAAATGACTAAGTAAAAAAAAAAAAAAATTACAGCACTATAATTACATCATGCAAATAGACATCAAATACTTCACAAAGGTACTTAAAGCTGTAGAAAACGTATATGATGGTATATTGTATTATTTAACAAACTGCATGTGAAGATGCAATTGACAATTATCTTTTATTTTTTGAATGTATACATTTAGTAGGGCTTGAGTGCTTGTACAATCGAGCTCCAGTTTGGTTTTTCATGATGAACAATTAAACACAGAAATTATATTTAAACGTATTATTATACTTTATGAAAAACTACAACCACCTGCTAGTTCTCCCTTCTTGATACTACTTCAGTAGCTATGCATCCTGTGTCATTTCAGTCCCGATTAAAACATAAAATGTCTTTAAGAAATGTTATATCATAATTTACAGCTTAATTTAGTCTTATCGGTCAAAGACTGCTAACACTGCATCTCTTAAACAGAACAACCTTATCTATTATCACACACAAAAAACCACATTAAAAGGAACCTTATATTTCTGACAGATGATAGTAAAAGCAAGGAAATTTACAGTTAAGGAAGAAATACATCACACAGCCTTCCACTACCTAATCACAATGAATTGCCTTAAAAGAACCATTACAGTGATGTTCCCTTGTGCCTACAAATGGGAGGACATATGGTAAATTTCACTCTTATCTTTGCTTTTATTGTTTTCTCTCTTGATTCTATTTAGCATTCTTTTAATGTAAGGGGAAAGAAACACAAAAGGTCATACTGCACTGCCCTGCAGTTTTTTGTGGGTGAGGAGGATGCAACTTCACTGCTAAACAAAAACAATGACCCTCTGCAGTAAATTAAAGAGTGACACTGACTGGCTCCAAAGGGAGTTTCAATAAAGGAGAACTTGAAACAACACCAAATAAGATGATGGTTACCACTTGGGGATCTAGGGCAAATGAGGCATTCCTGTGAATTCTGACAGGAGACACATTCACTTGCATTGGTGTGATCATACCAAATGTTTCAGCAAATGGGATAATAAAGCCATAGATGACATATTAAAAATCTTGCTTGGAAATGAATATATAATTTGGGGATCAATTATTAACTGGAGAGGCTAGAGGACAGCAGAGCATATGTACTTGAACCTTTAAGAGAAAGATTTATGTTGGGAGGCAAGTCACTGTAGGTAATTTCTTTAAACTTACAAAAAAGGAAAAAAGCATTATTTTTACTTCAGTGATGGAGATCATGCAGGTAGCTCACATTGTAATTCATGGTCCCATACAATAAGCATATTAAAGATGCAGCATTTCTATTGCCTAAAGACTCATCTGCAAACACGACATCTGTCAAAATTAAAATAGCTAAAAATACTTTCCAGACCACACCTTTGTTCAACATTCAGTCAGAAGGGATTTATTAAATACTATAGTTATGATCGCCTGAAAACAGGATATTGTAATAGGAAGTGCTGATATAATGTTAACTCAGTGCATTTCAAATACCAGAACAATGGTCTTTACTGTAGAGAACTTTCACTTGTTTTTATTTCAAAGGGTAAATTCAAACATTTGTGCACTTTTTGTTATCTGGAATTTGTAACATATACAGTAGCAGTGCTGAAGACGACTCTGGACTCTAATGCTAAGTTACACATGGAGGGGCTGAGGATGGTGCTGGAGAATGGTGCTGTGGACGGTGCTGCGCCGTAGCCTCTGGCTTACCCCTATGGGCTGGTGCTGAAGGGGGCATAGCTGGCCCCACAAGACCTTGTGTGGGTGGCAGCATAGCTGGTACCTATGCCCCCAATGTTACATGCATCAGTATTGCTAAGCGGGAAGACAGCGCCACTGGTACCAGTGCCAGAGTTGGTGCGCTCAATGCTGGTGCCGATGTCGATGCCTGTGGAGCTGGTACAGCCATCTGGGACCTTGGCTGCGATGAATGCTGTGCAGGCTCCGGTGCTGTAATGGGGAAGACTGTAAGATGTCAATGGCTGGTACTGGGTCTGATGATGCCATGAGCTCTATAAGGTCTCAAGATGCAAACATGTCCTGGGTCAATGCTGGTCAGACATCCTTGAGTACCATGTCCTGCACCGGACTCACTCCTTGTGCTGAGCTCAACCTGGATGGCCCAGGAGCCTCAAGGTGTTGGGGGGTACTGTCTCTTCTGGCCACCCCTCTGGGTGCCACCCTCTACATCTATGATTTGAGGGGGATCTTCCCCAACGCTGTTTCCTCTTCTTAGGAACCAGTGACTGTGACTGGTGCCAGGGTCTTCTACAGTGTCGCTGAGTGCATTGGTGCCATCAAGGCCTCACACACTGAAGCCGGGGCACTGCGCACTGTCGGTGCAGAATCTGGTGCCGGCCGGACAGCGGACTCCATTAAAATCAACTTAGGCCTGTAATTGCATTCCTGCTTAATCTTCGTCTTAAAACTCCTGCAATTTTTACAGAAATCTGCTAGATGGCCCTCCCCCAGACACTTCAGGCAAGAGTCATGGGGGTTGCTGCAGAACGTCGGTTTGGAGCAGGTTCATAGAATCATAGGGCTGGAAGAGACCTCAGGAGGTCATTAAGTCCAGCCCCCTGTCCAAGGCAGGATCAATCCCAACTAAATCAACCCAGCCAGAGCTTTGTCAAGCTGAGACTTAAAAGCCTCTAGGGATGGAGATTCCACCACCTCCCCAGGTAACCCATTCCAGTGCTTCCCCGCCCTCCTAGTGAAATAGTTTTTCCTAATATCCTACGTAGACTTGTTCCACAGGTTACACATGACTTGAACCATGTAGGCCAGGGATCCCCCCTCAGGAGGGAGAGATAAGTGGGAACCCTCCCCCCCAACAACTAATTAACAACTAACAAATCCTAAATGTGAACATAGATAAACCTAAGCTAATTAACTACGTACACACACTGCTGGCTAAATAGTTAGCAATACAAACACTCTAGCTACCATCACCAGTGGTAAGAAGGAACTGAGGGCAGGGAGGGCCAGCAGGGATATATATGTGCTGATACTGCAGCATCACTCCAGGGGGCTCCCTGGTTGACCCATCAGGTACTGCTGGGGGAAAAAAGCTCCAGAATCCATGCACACGGCGCACACACACCTAATTGGAATGGACATGAGCAAGCACTTGAAGAACTACTAAAATTTGTCAGGAAGGGAATCTGCAGTTAATCAACCTCCTCCTCAAAAGGCAGCTGACAATCTCCTGAAACAGAATTATTTAACAACACAGGAAGGACGTAGAAATGTGAAAGCAGAAGGAAGAGAATAATTTATTCAATCAGAAAAGGCTTATTTAAAAAAAAAATCTTCAAAACGTGTTTAACTTCCAACTTTTTACCCAAATAACCTCTTTCTTATAAGAATGATCATAGAAAAAAGCTCAATGAGATTGGCTGTGTCATTTAAGTTTAATGAACCATATTAATTAATGCTAAAACAGTGTTAACAGTGTATTATTTTGATCCAGTTTATAAAGGATTATATACATTTCAGAAAATTATACAACATTAAACATTTAAGTAACTTGTAATAAAGCCATTACTGTCATTCAAATAAGTTTCCACAGTTAAAGGCTGCATGTTATATATGAACTGATTTGGCATTACAAGAACATAAATCCTTTATCTGCTTAGAACATGGAATGAAGAGACTGGAGAATTTCTGTTCTTGAGTGAGAAGAGGTTTGCAGTTGCACGGCACACTCTAGTGGCCAAAAATATTAAAAATAACTACGATCTCTGAAGTAAAATATATAATTTGCTCACATTCAGACTGTGAAAATATTTTATTATTTCTACTAAAGTAGTGCCAAAATGTGCTTGATGTTTTCAGACAGAGAGTAAAATACCCTACCTGAAATGCATTTTTTCTTACCTTTACAACACCAAATTCTCAACTTTAGCTTTTGTTTTTCTTGAAGGTTTACTAAAAAAAAATCTATATATTTTAAACCATTTTTGCGATTTTCCACAATGGTGACTACAGCTTCTTTTTAAACCCAGCTTCACTGGCAGAGTAGAAAGAATTAGCGTTTTTAGAATTCACATTCCTTTTATTCATCAAGCAAAAGAAAATATATGAGAATCTCACTGACCCTCTTAAAGACAACTATGATTATGCACTGATAAGTTTATTTCTTATGCACGCGCGCGAACACTCACACAGAACTATGAATGAAGCTAAAGAAGGTTTCAGGATATGAATAAGAATTGGGCACAAATAGGCAACCAACTTAAGCCTTGCGATATGATACAAATATATAAAATAGTTATTTCCATTAATCTGTGTGAAAATGCTTTGAATTATGGAAAGAAAAGTAACTATAAAACAAATTCAATTTGTTTTAAAGTATATAATTTTATTTATTAAAAATTATGCTATTATGCACACAATACATAAACATGTTTCCCTCATTTGGTTTCAGAGATGTATGACACTGGTAGGGAAAAAAGTGCATTTTCTGGTTTCTTCAAGAATCCAATAGAAGTATCTATTTGTCTTAAAATATAGCCTTTTTTTTTTAAGCATAGATTTTCAATGGTATCAAAAAGCTTCCCCCTTAAAAATGTGGACCATATTGATAAACCCCCACATGCTGTTTTAATTGCAAGATCAAACCTAGTGGCACAATTAGGAGATGAATTAAGTCTAGTTTCTTTCAGTCTTTAATTCTACAGCCCTTGGAAATATGACTAATATATCTAAACAAAAGAGAATGCATATCACCAGTCCATTGTATTCTATGCAATCAAAAGTTCTCATGTATGATATAATTTTAGCTCAACACTGCAAAATTGTATTTGCCTGGATGAAGTAACTTTTCTGACAGGAAGGCAAACTATTCATTTTTACTATAATCATAGTACAGTAAAACTCCCGATGATCCAGCATCTGATGGTCCGGCACTCCTGATGGTCCGGCACCATCAGGAACCCGGAAGTGCTCCGGGTAGCTGGACCATTGGAGCTGCTCTGCCCCCAGCTTTCCCGATTCAGCTGCTGCTAAAACTGACCAGCGGCTGAATCGGGGAAGCCGGGGCAGAGCAGCTGGGGCGCTGCTGGGTTGGTCCCGTAGCGCTGCCCCTTGGGGCTGCGGGACTAACCCGGAAGCACCCCAGCTGTCCCCGATTCAGCCGCTGCTGAAACTGCCTCGGGCTTCCTGGAGTCAGCCGCTGATCAGTATCAGCAGCGGCTTGACTTGGGGACACCTGGGGCAGAGAAGCTGGGGTGCTGCCGGGTTGCTCCAGTAGCGCCGAGGACCGGCGCTGCGGGACCAACCCAGCAGCACCCCAGCTGCTCTGCCCCAGGAGTCCCCAAGAGCAGCTGGGGTGCTGCTGGGTTGGTCTCGCCGTGCCACGGGTCGGCGCTATCAGACCAACCCCGCAGCACTCCAGCTGCTCTGCTGCAGGCGTCCCCGATTCAGCCGCTGCTGAAACTGACCAGCAGCGGCTGAATCAGGGACGCTGGGGCAGAGCCGGACTATCGGAAGGGGGGGCTATGAGGGGTCTGGGGTGGCATCCCCACCCCCACCCCAGACCCCTCATAGCCCCCCCCCTTCCGATAGTCTGGAAAATTTGATAATCCAGCACCCCCTGGGTCCTAAAGGTGCCGGATTATCGGAAGTTTACTGTCTAAGAGGGAGAAATATATTTTATACCTGGACTGAAAAATTTTCGTGGTAATTCTTCAAACCTGTTTTAAATGACACCTTAAAATTGAAATAATTTCTTCTACTGTAATTAAATCATACAATACACTCACTTTAAAAACAGAATTTAAAAAAATCATAATACCAAATATTGCAAGCATATTTATCTATCTGCCTGTGTGGTGGTAGCAGCGATGTATTTTGTTTTTAAAGGGGGAGTGGGCATTCTCTTTAGCATCAAATCAGATTTATTAAGCTTTATTGCCTATGAAGTTTATGATACAATAAGAAAACCCACAGAATACAAATTTAAGCTATGTAGGCTGATGAAGAAAATATTTCCAATAGGACATCAACAAGACATCTATCCTGCGGATACATTTCTTTTTTCAGAATTTACTGGAAATTAATGTGTGTTCTTATTCTCTTGAAATGCCATTATGACAACAAACACAATTAGTTCACACTAATTTTGTAGGGTTCATATGGTGGTTTCATAATTTAACCCTAAAAAATAGTATATTTGTGATATGGTAATGTTAACTATAAATGTATGTACCTGGAAAATAATTACACATCTTGTGCAATCCACCATTACTTTTCATTTGTCCTTATAACAAGGTGCAGAATTATAGGCCACAGTAGAAGACCTGCTATGGATATCTGACTTAATCCACATCCAAATTTGTCTAAAATTCTGTATATAAAGATACAAAATGATGCCACAGATTGATATGAGGATAGTTTATCTTAAACTAGAATTTTAAGACTCAAGCACACAATTGTGCAAGAAAATTCATGGAAATGGACAAAATTCCCAGGGGACTGCACAGTCTTCTCTTACTGCTCCCTATGGGATAAATGACTTGGGAAAGGAGAGAAGAAAATGATTTTGCTTCTTAAACCTGTGATGCCCAGAGACCAGCAGTGAAATTCCTCCGCTGCCCCTCCACCATAGAGCCTTCTCCACCCTAGCAAAAGGGTTCTCAAAATCCACACCACGATTGGATTTTACCTATTAACTCCTGCTTTTACCAGCACCACCTCTTAATAGTGCCCCTTCTTCCCATGTTCTTTGCCTTATGTCTGCCTATTAAATTACTACAAGGTGAGTGCACACCAGATGAAACATTGTACTCAAAGAGTAATTAATAATTCACTGTCAAGCTGGAGGAATTCATCTACTGGGGTGCTACAGAGATATGCGATGGGTCCAATACTATTCAACATTTTCATTAATGACTTGAATAATGGAATGGAGAGCATGCTTATAAAATCTGCAGCTGACACCAAGCTGGGAGGAGTTGCAAGCACTTGGGAATGGTGGTAAAATTCAAAATGATCTTAAATTGGAGAACTGGTCTGAAATCAACAAAATAAAATTCAGTAACAGCAAGTTCGAAGTACTTTATTTAGGATGGCAAAATCAAATGCAGAGCTATAAAACGGGGAATAATTGGCTAGGTGGTAATACTGATGAAAAGCTTCTGAAAGTTACAGTGTACCACAAACTTAGCATGAGTCAACAATACGATCCAGCAATCTGGCATGTGTTAATGGGAGTGTCATATGTAGGACATATGAGATAATGGCCCCGTGTTTCACTCAGCATTGACAAAGCCTCAACTGTGTCCAGTTCTGGAGACCACACCAGAAAAGAGGTGGCTGAACTGAAGAGAGTCCAGAAGAAAGCAACAAAAACAACAAAATGTTTTAAAAAAAACTAACCTATATATGTTTAAAAAAAAATTAGACATGTTTAATCTTCAGAAAAGAAGACTGAGGTGGGGACTTAATACCAGCTTTCAAAATATGTTAAAGATGGCTATAAAGAAGATTGTGATTGATTGTTCTTTATGTCCACTGATGTAGGACAAGAAGTAGTGGGCTTAATCTGCAGCAAGGAAGATTTAGGTTATAACCAGAAAGTTTTTCCTAGTATTTATAATTATACTCTGAAATAAGATTTGACGGGACAGTGTGAAATCTCTGTCATTGGAGGTATTTAAGAACAAGTTAGAAGGCTTGAGTACAAGTAATCTGCATCAAAACAAAAAGTGGACTCAGTAACCTCTCAAGGTCCTTCTAGCCTTTCATTTCTATGCTTGTATTATTCTATAATTTTTTGCTTTCTTCTATTTCCATTATAGAGAATGGATTTTCCTGTGCTTCAGAGTTCTCATTCCTCATATAACAAAATAAACAGACTAAACAAACTGTCAGCAGACAATGGAGTATATCAATTACTAATGGACATCTAGGATGCTGAGCAACTATCGTGTGCACAGCATTCAAGATTATTATGTAAAAATCACAGTTCCTATGGTTCTGGACATGCATTTTAATCCTTAAATGGTGGCTGCAGCATGTACTTAAATTAAGGTCAAAGCAGCAGGTTTTGAGGAAACAAATTTTAATGATCAGGAGACTGCCTGGCAGAATTTGCTGGAAGCTATTTTGAGATTAAGATTTTTTAACTGTGATAATTTCAACATTTGATCTTAAATTTGTCAGTTTAAAATATCCACCAAGTCATTATCCACAAAGTCCCATTACATTTTAATACCAGAAGATTTGAAAGCACTACAGATTCAACAACTCAGCAATTCTAAACTGTTACTATGATCACCCAACTTTTGATTATCAGAATGTTTAGGAATATATTCATTTGGCAAAATAAAAACTAAGCATCTGACAATCTTTTCTTGAAAAACAATGGACTGTGTAATATACTTATTTTTATTAGCAATTATTTTACACATTTTATGATGAAATATTGAATTTATCGTGATGGTGGACCTTTTTTAAACAAACTTTTTCAACATCCATTTCTCTCTATGTTTAACCATTTGATTTGGTATTCTACTGTATTTAACATGCAATTGATTAGTCTTCTTTTCTGTCTGAAGCCCCACTTTTCAAACAAACTAAATATCCATCTTTATTACTTTGGTTTTTTCCCTTTTCTAACAGATATTGAGCACTTGGATGCAGTTCACATGAAATCTCTATCCATAACATTTTAACAAATCGTATCTCTATAACTTGCATTATCAAAATAGATATTTTAAAGAGTCACTATATGTAATACTTGATTAAATACTCAATGTTCTCAATTTTTTCTTAATTTTGTTGAATAGGCATTTGGGGAGATATTTTTAATTAACACACTACAAAGGGTAAAATATATTGTTCATTTCATTTAATTTCTGAAGGGCCTTTGTTTAGTCTTCCTGAAAGTACACTGAATATACCGAAAAACCCTGTATGTTTCTTATGCTTTTTCTATAGCTAATGTTCATACATACAACCCTTTGTGCATTCACCATAAAAATCACTATGGGTATGTCTACACTACAGCGCTAGTTCGAACTAACTTAGTTCGAATTAGTTAATTCGAACTAAGCTAGTTCGAACTAACGCATCTAGAACTAAAAACTAGTTCGAACTAGCGTTTTGCTAGTTCGAACTAGTAAGTCCACATTGAGTGGACTCTGAACAGGGCTTAAGGATGGCCGGAAGCAGTGCCGGCAGGGCATAAAAGGAGGACTTAGAGCATGGAGATACTGTCTCAGGCTAGCCGAGGGCTGCGCTTAAAGGGTCCCGACCCCCACCCCGGACACACAGTTCTAAGGGGTGCCCCGCTTGCAAAGAAGTTCTGGCTTGGAGTGCCCTGAGTGCCCACACTGGGCACATCACACCACTCGGCCATCAGCCCGGCTGCACTTGCCGCAGGCTGCCATCTGGGGAGAGGGAGTAATTGGGGGGCTGCAGGAGAGCTTCCACCCCCAGAAGCCCGCAGAGCCAGCCCAGTCCTCCCCATCGGGGGCTCGTACCCCATTCCTCCCTCACCTCCTTCCACTTACCCTTCCTTAGCCCCCCTTCTTATTGATGTACAAAATAAAGATAACGTTTCTTCCAACATTGACTCTGTCTTTATTGAAAAAAACTGGGGGAGACTGGGAAAAGGAGGTGGGAGAGGGGAAGAGAAAGGCTGGGAGAGGGGAGGGCAACTAACATGATCAGGGGTTGGGAACAGGTCCCAGATGAAGAGAGGCTACAGAGACTGGGACTGTTCAGCTTAGAAAAGAGGAGACGGAGGGGGGACAGGATAGAGGTCTCTAAAAGCAGGGGTTGGGTGGAGAGGGTGCATTCAGAAAAGTTCTTCGTGAGTTCCCATAAAGAAGGACTAGAGGACACCAAAGGAAAGGAATAGGTAGCAGGCTTGAAACTAGTAAGAGAAAGTTGTTCTTCTTGACAAAGCAAATAGTTAACCTGTGGAACTCCTTGCTGCAGGAGGCTGTGAAGGCTAGAACTAGAACAGAGTTTAAAGGGAAGTGAGATCAAGTGATGGAGGTTGGGTCCATGGAGTCCTATTAGCCAGAGGGTAGGAGTGGTGTCCCTGCCCAAAGTTTGTGGAAGGCTGGAGAGGGATGGCACGAGACAAATGGCTTGGTCATTGTCTTCGGTCCATCCCCTCCAGGGTCCCTAGGGTTGGCCGCTGTTGGCAGACAGGCTACTGGGCTAGATGGACCTTTGGTCTGACCCAGGACGGCCATTGTAAGCTCAGGGCTCAGTGTCGGGGGTCTCAGTGGACCCCCTTGATTTTCATGCACACCTGGTCCTGGGTGGCCAGGCTGGCAGCTCTCCTGCCCTAGACGGCCACTTTCCTGTGCCTAGTGCAGAGATCGTGGACGAGGTCCACGATGTCCGCACTAGCCCAGGAAGGTGCCCGCCTCTTGCGGTCCAGGGCAAGCTCCCGGGAGCCGCCAACCTGGTCCCGGCAAGAGGGGGTGGGCTGGGGGGCATCGGGTGGGTGGCTCTGTGCCGTGCCAGGTGCAGGGTCTGCTAGCTGGGTGCTGGCAGGCTTGCACCTGGCACGGGCACCGTAGCCAGCCCGTGCCCCTTTAAGGGGTCCGGGGCAGGGAGGGGGGCATAGAGTTTTCCTGGTGTTGGCCAGAGTGGCCACCAGGGAAACCTGGGGAGGGCTAGCCTCCCACTAGTTCGAACTAAAGGGCTACACAGCCCTTAGTTCGAACTAGCTAGTTCGAACTAGGCGTTAGTCCTCGTAAAATGAGGTTTACCTAGTTCGAACTAAGCGCTCCGCTAGTTCGATTCAAATTCGAACTAGCGGAGCGCTAGTGTAGCACCTATTAAAGTTAGTTCGAACTAACGTCCGTTAGTTCGAACTAACTTTGTAGTGTAGACATACCCTGTCTTACCAGAAATAACTATTGGGAGGAGGGGACAATTAAAAGAATCAGAATCAACTGAGTACATTTCTGCCAAAATCTTGATATATTTTAATTCTATGGTTTATTCTGTAATACTGCAGGTTTCAACCAGGACCACACACCCATGGGATATACAGAAGTCTTCCAGGAAGTATATCTAGATACTTGCCTAGTTTTACAACAGGCAACAGAAAAAGCACTAGAAAAAGTCACTACAAACTAAGGCCATATCTTCACTGGCAGATGTAAAGTGCTGGGAGTTACAGTGCTAGTCACAGAGCACAGCAGTGAAATGCTGTTGGGTGTCCAGTGTCAGCCACCAGCTCAGTAGCGTGATCACACTTGCAGCATCTTTTGGAGTGGTGGACTCTCAGCAGTTATTCCACAAACCACCTCTTCCTCTTCTGCTACTGAAGTTTCTGGGAAAGCCGAGGGGTGGCGTGGCACATCCTGGGTTCTGTCCAAATCCCCCATGGTGCATCCCTTCGCATCCCAGCAAATCCTACGTTTCCATCTGCATTTGGCAGCATCTTTCAATAGCTCCTGTACTACACGCTCTGACTCCTTGGTCTGTGGGAATGGATCCCCAGCTGTTGAAGAAAACGGTGATAGGCCTCACTAACATCACAAATGGAGGTTGAGTTATTCATAAAATTGCAATGTGATGATGAGGAGCCCGTGCATTGTAAGTACAACACAAGATTTCCTGTGGCATTCATGGATGTGCTGATCACAGTGGCACACTGATTTTGGGCTCGGTAAACAAGCACATCATCACATCTTCATGAAAGTCTGGGGTGACAAGCAGTGGCTGCAGAACTTTTGGATGAGGAAAGCCACTTTCATGGGCCTGGGTGCTGAGCTCACCCTCTTCCTGAGCTTGCCCCCACTACAGACAACTTCCACTCAGATGTCAAGGAGATTGGAGTGGGAAAGTTGACTGTTAGACTCATATTGATGGAAGCGTAAAAGGACCATCAATCTCATCCTGCTTCAAAAGACCATGAGCATGAAATTGTGGATAGTTTTGTACAAATGGGCTGGGAGGGAAAAACAGATGGCACACATTCCAATTCTGGCACCAGACCACCTAACCTCTGAGTACATTAACTGCAAGGGGTATTTCTCCATGGTTCTTGCAGGCACCTATGGGTCATCGTGGGCATTTCATGGACATTAACAGAGGCTGGCTGAGAAAGGTGCATGCATCTTTTAGAACACTGACCTGTTTAGGAAGCTTCAAGTGGGGACTTTCTTCCCAGATCAGAAGATCACCATGAAAAAAAAGTGGAAATGCCCATTGTGATTGTTGGAGACCTTGCCTACCCCTTAACGTCATGGCTCATGAAGCCATACATTAGGAGTCTTCACAGCAGCAAGAAGTGGTGCAGAATGACTGTGGAGTGTGCTTTTGGCAGTTTGAAAGCCCACTGGTGATGTCTGTATGGGAAGCTAAACCTGGCCGATAATAAAATCTGTATGGTTATAGCTGCACGTTGTACTCTCCATAATATTTGTGAAGGGAAGAGTGAAAGCTTCACTCAGGGCTGGACACTGAGGCACAATTCCTGGACGCTAAGTTTGAACAACCCAAGACCAGGGCTATTAGAGAAGCACATTGTGGAGCTGTAAGAATCAAGGATGCCCTGAGGCATCAATTTGATGCTGTCAGTAATATTTGCTGCCATGCACGGGAGTGGAGTGGCTGCATTGTTAATCTGGTCCATGTGATGCACTTAGTGCTACAGTGACCATAGCTTTGTTGGAATATGCTTGCTTGCTTTCACATCATGGAATAAAGATGGTTTTGAAGCACATAAATTTCATTTATTAAAAACAAGATACATAAAACTCACATGAAATATCAAGTCTCAGAGGGTAGCTGTGTTAGTTTGAATCTGAAAAAAACAATAAGGAGTCCTGTGGCATCTTAGAGACTAACAGATTTATTAGGGCATGGAAGCTTATGCCCTAATAAATCTGATAGTCTTAAAGGTGCCACAGGACTCCTCATTGTTTTTATAAAATATGAAACAGAGAGGGAGGAAGGGGGGAAAAAGAAAGAAGGTGAGGCAGACCCCAAAAGCTTCACAGGTTTGTATATGTCCAGGTTTTATATGCAATCCTGCCATCTGATGTGCTGTGCCAGGGGGGCTGTAGTTCACCAGAGCTAAACTACACGCAGATGGGTGTTGAGTACATTGGGTACCTGTGGGAGTCTACATAGATGAAGGTTGAGAGGAGCAGCTGTGGAGTGTGATAAATGCCACCTTGGGACAGGATGGCGACCAGTGTTCCCTCTAAACTGCAGGGCAGCACAGCTTCATAGCTAATTAATCAGCCTCACGCAGTCAGAGGCTCAGGGCTCCATGGGGAGCTGACTGGGCGGAGCTGATTAATCACCTGTGATGCTGTGCTGCCCCCCAGCTTAGAGGAAACACTGGTGGTGACCAAATTTTGTTGGGGGTAGCTGGGGTGTGTGTGTGTGTGTGTGTGTGTGTGTGTGTGTGTGTGTGCGCGCGCGCCCCCCAGCTTAGAGGAAACACTGGTGGTGACCAAATTTTGTTGGGGGTAGCTGGGGTGTGTGTGTGTGTGTGTGTGTGTGTGTGTGTGTGTGTGTGTGTGTGTGTGTGTGTGTGTGTGTGTGTGTATGGGTGTGTGCGCGCCCCCCAGCTTAGAGGAAACACTGGTGGTGACCAAATTTTGTTGGGGGTAGCTGGTGTGTGTGTGTGTGTGTGTGTGTGTGTGTGTGTGACCAAATTTTGTTGGGGGTAGCTGGTGTGTGTGTGTGTGTGTGTGTGTGTGTGTGTGTGTGTGTGTGTGTGTGTGTGTGTGTGTGTGTGTGTGAGAGAGAGAGAGAGAGAGAGAGAGAGAGAGAGAGAGAGAGAGAGAAACAGTTCTGGGACACCAGCTACAGAGAAGAGCAGGACATGCAGCACCTGGAGCATAGCTGCTTCCATAATATTTAGGAGTTGCTCCGTGTTCTCCTTCTTCTCACTGTCCCTCCACTCCTTCAATTCTTTCTTTCCAGCAGCAGCTTCACTCATGAGATCAGCAAAAACTCCTTGGCTCTTTGAAGTTGTTTCCTTGCCCTGTAGAGCCTCTCTGCATGTGATATCAGAGCAGACTGCAGTTCTAACGTTACGTCTGCGAAGGCAAACTGCAACATGTCACAGAGGGTCCTTTGTCAATACTAGACACAGAACTGCCCTGACCCATTTTAAAGGCCAGAATTGTTCACTTACCTAGCACTGACAGGCTGCCCCAGCGTAAGCTCATACAAGATACTAGAACCCCACAATGCTGAGTTCACCGTCAGGGCAGAGGAATTCCTTAAGAACATACATAAAAACATAAAGAATGACCATACTGGGTCAGATCAAAGGTCCATCTAGCCCAGTAGCCTGTCTGCCATCAGTGGCCAGCACCAGGTGCCCCAGAGGGGGTGGACCGAAGACAAAGATCAAGCGATTTGTCTCCTGCCATCTTTCGCCAGCCTCCGACAAACAGGCCAGGGATACCATTTCTATCCCCTAGCTAATAGCCTTTTATGGACCTAACCTACATGAAATTATCTAGCTTCTCTTTAAACTCTATTATAGTCCTAGCCTTCACAGTCTCCTCTGGCAAGGAGTTCCACTAGCTGACTACACATTGTGGGAAAAAGAACTTTCTTTTATTAGTTTTAAACCTGCTACCCATTAACTTCATTTGGTGTCCTCTAGTTCTTCTATTATGGGAACTAATAAATAACTTTTCTTTATTCGCCCTCTCCACACCACTCATGATTTTATAGACCTCTATCATATCCCCCCTCAGTCTCCTCTTTTCTAAACTGAAAAGTCCCAGTCGCTTTAACCTCTCTTCATATGGGACCCGTTCCAAACCCCTAATCATTTTAGTTGCCGTTTTCTGAACCCTTTCCAAGGCCAAAATATCTTTTTTTGAGGTGAGGAGACCACATCTGTACACAGTATTCAAGATATGGGCATACCATAGTTTTATACAGGGGCAGTAAGATATTCTGTGTCTTATTTTCAATTCCTTTCTTAATAATTCCTAACATCCTATTTGCCTTTTTGATCGCCGCTGCACACTGTGTGGAAGTTTTCAGAGAACTATCCATGATAACTCCAAGATCTCTTTCCTGATTCCTTGGGGGAATGCCACACCGTACTGTGGGCAGGTGTGGCTTGGGGAGAGCACAGCAGCAGAACACGGTTGTTAGTAATGGCCACTCAATTTCCACAGCCTGTGTTAATCTTGGAAGACGTTTTGCTGCTCACAATGAGCCAGGAAGCAAAGGAAGGTCTTTTAGTTGACTGCAGGTTCTATATGGGCCCATATGTGGTTTATCTTTGTGCAGCAATGGTCCCTCTCCTCCCGCTAATGGCACAGTGGTGAGGGAATGTTACCCTTAATGGGACAGTGAACACAGCTGCTTTGCTAAAAAAATTATGCAGATGCATGACACTTTCGATGATATCTGTGAGGCAGATTACCATAATGTAAGAGACTCCATTAACACCCTGTTCAGCATCTGAATAGTCCTGGGCTGGTAGCAGCCAAACACAGACCCAAGACTCATTTCTGCAACCCTCCTAGCAACTTGCTTGAGTGCTTTCCAGAAATCAAACTTGCTCACCAGTTGCCTCATCTATAGCTTCTGAATGATGCCACTGCCTCCCCTCTTCGCCTCCTCTGTGTCTGGGTTCCCCTACTCCTCAGCACACTCAACCACAATTTCCTCCACATGGCTTGGTCCACTCTGAATGGCCCGTGTCCCCAGAAGTATCCACTGGGTCTTCAGAGCAGAGGTGGGGTCACCCCAAGTATGCCAACCAGCTCTCTGTAGAACTGGCAGGTTGTAGGATAACATCAGAGTATCAGTTTGCTTCCAGTGCCGTGTGGTAGGCATTTTGTAGCTCCTTCACTGTCACTCTGCATTTCAGTACATCCCAGTAATGGCCCCTTTTAGTCATGCATCTTGAGATCTGCCCATAGTGATCATAATTCCTGTGGCTATAGCACAGCAGGGACTGCACAGATTCCTCTTCCTAAATGTTAATGAAATCCAACATCTTGGCATGGCTCCAAGCAGGGGATCTACTGGTGCATGGCATGGAGTAGCCATGGCAAGCTGGGAAGATTCCCTGAGAATACAGCATGTCTCACCAAGATTTCAAATGGGGACTTTCACATTTCCAAAGGAATGCAAAGGGCGGATCTGAGGGTTGGTCACCTGAGAACAGGACAGGAGAGTTCAAACAGATGACCAGAGAAGCAAGAAGAGGCATTGCAGGAAGGGTACCAGAGGCCAGTCACAAAGCAATATCACACCATGGTGTCCATACTGGCACCCCAGCACAGTATCTAAAGAGAAGCAAGCCCTACGCCTCTCACTGAGATGGTTTACCTAGAGCCCTGCAACTACGGAGCTAGTGCACACTACGTGCCTTGCCAATGTGGACACCTCAGAAGTTACAATGCTGGGAGCTGATTTACAGTGCAGTAACTTGCCAGTGTAGACTTAGTCTAAAATTTTGTACAGGCAGTGACTTGTTTATATACAAACGACCACTCTATATACCAAAATCTGAAATGTAAGTAAAATATGTATATTCCAATTATTTTATAATTATATGGTAAAAATTAAAAAGTAAACAATTTTCAGTAGAAGTGATCTGTGACATTTTTGTATTTTTCTATCTGATTTTACAAGCAAGTAGCTTTAAGGAAGGTGAAACTTAGGGGGTACACAAAATAAACCAGACTTCTGAATGCTGAGAGCCAAAGCATGTAAAACACAATACGTTGTCTTTGAAACAGGCACATTGTGTTAAACCAGTTTCTAGACTGTACCATTGCATAGGCTAGCAACTAATAAATGCACTGTGCATTTAGTTCATTTTTTCTGCTTATTTTATATTTCACATAAGCTGAAATTCTACAGTAGATTTATAAATAGAATAAATAATTTTTTTATTCCATTTATCTTCCAAAACACCTTAGTTAGAGTGACTGTATGCTGGGCCCTGTGCAGGTGTAATCTCCAGTCCCATTGTGTCATGATGAAAGGCCAGGAACAGACATGGTCCCTGCACTCAGGATTACAAGGTGTATATTATGCTATCATTCACAGGAACTGAAGTGAGAGAGAAAGAGATAGGCAAGAGGGCAAGCCCTACTGCTTTTTACCTCATCACCTAGTGGAGCTCACTATACAGGCAGTCCCCGAGTTACGCGGATCCGACTTATGTCGGATCTGCAGTTACAAACGGGGCACTTTCTCTCCCTGGTCTCCAGCAGATGCGTCTGGGCTGTCAGCTGGCCGCCCGTTCCGCCGCTCTACTCTGCTCTGCTCTGCTCCCCCTCCCCCTGGTCTGCAAACCGGGGGGAGGGAGAGCAGAGCAGAGCAAAGCCGCGGAGCCCGAGGGCAGCAGGATAGCCACGGCGCGTCTGGGCTGTCCCGCTGCCCCCGTGCTCCGCGGCTTTGCTCCGGACGCCTGTGGTACAGCAGCTGGGGCGCTGCCGGTTGGTCCCGTAGCGCCGCTCTAGGCGCCACTGGACCAACCCAGCAGCACCCCAGCTGCTCTGCTCCTGGTGTCCCCAAGTCAGCAGCTGCTGAAAATGACCAGTGGCTGACTACAGGAAGCCCCTGCCCTGGGCTTCCTGGAATCAGCCGCTGATCAGTTTCAGCAGCAGCTGACTTGGGGATGCCTGGGGTTTTTAAGTTGAATCTGTATGTAAGTCAGAACTGGCGTCCAGATTCAGCCACTGTTGAAACTGATCAGTTTCAGCAGCGGCTGAATCTGGATGCCAGTTCCGACTTACATACAGATTAAACTTAAGAACAAACCTACAGTCCCTATCTTGTACGTAACCCGGGGACTGCCTGTAGTTCCAGGACATTTTCTCAGTATACTTGTGGCACAATGGCTCCCAAACTCCTATTACGACATTATTTATGCACTTGGATTTGAAAAGCAAGTATAATAAATCATCTCACACACATTATCTAAATTCACTCTGTATGTACACTCTTTACAAATGGTAACCAGTCTTGTGTCTCATGCATCCTATATTATTATGTAGTGTAAAAAATTAAGAGCACCTGTGCAAGCAGAAGTAGTAAAGTATTTTAATAGGAACAAGAACTTCAAATAGTAGCATGTGATGTCACAGGAGTCAAAATAATCTATTTACTGTCACATGTTTTCTTACTGTCAGACAAACAGTTTATATGTAACCTATCAGAACACCAAAAACGACATCAGTTCTTCTGTCTAAACAACTCTAAGAAAGGAATGCAGGCATGATGATATTCTGTGTTGCATATTTTAGTATAACACTGGAAGAGTAACAATTTTTAAATTTGCCATAGTCATTTCTAATCAATAAGCAAAAGGTTTTAAAAGCATTTATCCTCTAACCCCATACTCCTTTCCATATGACAACATAAATGGCCCAAATTCAGCAGAAAACAAAAAGATGTCAAAGAAAAAAAAGAGACAGAAACCCTTTTCTAAGCCTTTAATGAGGTCTCCAGAGCCAAAGGCAAACCAATAACAAATTGTACTTTTTACATAGTGGGGGGAAAAAGCAAAGAAAAAATTAGAGCAAGAGAACCCTGGAGCATGTCATCTGAAACTAATTGAACTTAGCCATGCCAAGAAAATATTGGTAATAAACCCTCCTCACCTAAATTAAGTTTTTACATCATAAGAAAAATCAAAATTTATGGCAGTAATTTCATCTAGGTTTTTCAAGAAGTGCTTGCTGATTTTTTTGTACGCAGTAGAAAAATCCCAGAGGAGCAATGCAGGCGGCAATAAGGCAGACTTCTAAAAAGATACCATTTAATTTCTCCCTCCCTCCCTTGCACTATTACCACCATTCCACTTCTTTTTAGCTGACCATTAACTCTCTCACTGCAATATGCTTTCATCAAATTTCCAATCCCATAAAGACTATAATCTCCATGGACTAACATTTCTAAAATAAGACACTATATCTTTGCAGGTTCATCAGTCATTCCTGTTATTCTGTGCACAGACCAGTGATGCTAGATGTGGGACTAATTTGGGATAACAAAAGGTGTCATAGACCAAAGGACAGAGACCATAAAACATTCTGTCTCAACGTGGGCTAGAGGATAATCTTCCACAGAACAACATACTACACCAGACTTCTTAACGGTTTGTTCCTTACATGCTGGCTGCACTGCTGGTATAGCGGTATCATGCAAGATTCCCATTCTTGTGACGCAGGTTCAATTCCTGGGAGGCACAATTGAAGTACTTATGTGGAGAGATTTCTGAAAGACTGCTGGGGGTTGGACTTAATGACCTCTTCCAACCCTATGACTCTACTAAAAGAAAATAATCTGGAATTTTGCCAGTTCTTTACTATTACATCTTTACATAATAGGGATTACAATAAATTTAATCAACTTTCTAAAAAAAAGTGATCCATTCCTCATCTAAGGATTTTTCCCCTGATTTATTATATATGTTCCTCAATGCTTCATTCTGTATCACTAAATCAGTAAACAAAATCTCACTGAAATTCATGGCTTGCCTTCCCATCTATATCTGAGATATTAAAGTCTTCCATAATCACATAATTTCTGAACAGAATTTAATTAAAAATATTAAAGAAATCTCTATCCATATCCAAATGGAATCCTGGGATTCTGTAGCAGACCCCAAGCATTATCACAGTGGCACCTCTGTTACCTTCCTTCTTCAACTGACTTTGACTCAAACAGATTCAATTTGACCCACCTCATCAGTTCTAATGTCTTTACACTCTACCTTGTCATTAATATACACTGCTACTCCACCACCCCAGCGTTGGAAGCCTCAGGGAGAGGAGCCAGCTGTGGGTCAGCCAGCTGGG
The DNA here is from genome assembly GCF_049634645.1 of Pelodiscus sinensis. Lineage (NCBI taxonomy): Eukaryota > Metazoa > Chordata > Testudines > Trionychidae > Pelodiscus > Pelodiscus sinensis. Next base: position 142,173,784 of record NC_134713.1, read on the forward strand.
GAGCACTGACCTCCCCTGCTCCAGCAAGACTAAGTTCCCAAAGGTGCTGGACCAGGGAGATCCAACCTGTAATATCTTTGTACTGTTCGGATGATCCAGAAAGACTTATAAGGTGACTAGAAATTCCTTGTTATGTAATTTCTCATATACAATAGGACAATGTGATCTAAGAAGTCTGGGAAAATAAGCTTTTATTAAAGCAGTAGTTTTTGTGAAAATCAGTAATACTTCACTGTTCCATGAAACATTACATGAAACTGTTGTGCACTCCCATTCATGATTGTAATTCAGAACTCATGAATATGTTCTTGCCTACTGTTGGGGATACAAAGTTCTCTTATTACTAATCTACAGTATGTCACTATAGAGTAAGGGATAAAATAAATTTCTAGATTTTAGTTTCAGCCAAGGGTGAATTATTTCAATTTCACTCATTTTCATTCAAAAAAGTAGTATAAATGTGTTCTGTTGCAACAGTTTTTTCCCTTCATATTCACACACTTATCTCTGAGGGTAAAATAACGTATGAAGGAAAACCTCTCTCTTTACAGCCTGTTATGTATGCTTTGTAATTTCTTAGAAATTGAAAGCATCAACAATAATTTCCTCTAGTCTTCACTCTATTATATTTGTATTGAAGTTTTCTAATCATGTTTTACCAAAATACATTTTAAATCCTCTTTTCTGCTCTTTATAAGTAAAACGAAATTTGAACAGAAAGTGGTGCTTGTGTGTACACATACATAGAGCCTTCCACCCCCGATGTAAACTTAGGGCTTGTACACACATTATAGCAATGCACACTAGAGGAGTGTGAATTCTAAAGTGCAACAATGGGTTCCACACTCACTGGCCTATGCAGATCTTGCCAGGATCACCTAAAAGTTCCCTAGTATACATTAACAAATTAAGAATATTCAAATGCATTTTTATCAATAGGGGAGGGAGAGGCACCAAAGAAGTCCCCACATTGATACTACACTAAATTAACATGCAGGAAGAAATTAGTTTATATGCTCCACATGCAAACATTATAATGCCCACACACTCAGTTTCCTAACAAATTTGTCCTTTTAATGATGCTACAAGGGGGAAAAAATTATAAAAAAATCCAGACAGTTCTTTAAAAATTCATTATTGTCTGGCACCACCACAAAGCACAGTTAAGGTTACATGGATGCCCCAAATATTACATTGCCACACCTGAACACATTTGGATATTTAAAAATTTAAACAGTAACTCTGAATTTCTTCTATTTGTAACATTTGTTTTGAGATAATTAAAACACCCCTGTAATTTTTTTACATGTATGTTAGGCATATGTATTCTCAATCTTAAAATCTTCCTTTAAATGGAGTTTAGTTTATTTTTGGTTATCTGAGTATACAAAAATAGGACCAACTTGATTAAGAAGCTAAAATAACTTCCCCCATGAACAAAAGTCCTGCAGACTTGAAAAATGAAATGCTACAAATATTCCTCTGAGTCCATGGAAAAATCCTAAAATGTGCTGTCAAAAGTTCTTACAGATTTCTATTTATCCATGATGGAGCTTTCCACATGACTGGTTACGAATAACCAAGAAAAACTCTCTCTGTCTTCAGTTGAAAGGATAACACACAGGATGTGAAAGAAAAAGTAACCTAAACTTCAGAATATTCCATTAAGTGATCTAATGTCTTCCTTGCTGATTAAAAAAAAACGTACAAAATGTACAGCTCAAATTTTTGAAGACACTGCATAATATAAGAGGGAAAATGGATCTGTTTAACACACTGAGATTGTAGAAAAAAAGCTTCAGAGAATCTACCTTTATAAACAGCACAATGAGTTTATCCCAAAGGAATACTCAAAAAATCTGCTTTTTTAAAAGTTAAACATGGTAAGAGTTGTACTGAGGCTTCTAGTCTTTGGTAGGTCAAATGACCACTCAAGAAATTTCAACAGCCAAAGTAGTTCTTCAGTTTATAGAGCATCATTAATTCCAGAAGAAAAATGTGATCAGACCGGCACAGAAACTACAGATCTTGCCTTTAAGTAGCTAGGAAAAGAGCTCTTTAAGGCAACTCAAAAAGCACTGGGTTTTAAACAAGGACATCCAGTGGCTTTTTATGTATCATTTAAGAAATATTTCAACATCAGAATCAATTTGTGAGAGCAATGTTTTTATACAAGTTTGAGTTTATAAGTGTACCCCCCCCCCAAAGAAATAAAGATATTTACGTAATAGCAAATTAAATATATTAAGGCAGAATTGTACAGGTCTTCTTTCTGATCATTTCAAAGGGACAATATATTTTAAATCTTACATCAGTAAAGAGTTCATAAGTTAATAAACCTTTTCATCCTACAGCACGAGTAAAATTCCAATGTACAAATTAAATATTTCAGGACTTTTTTGTTAAAATACATTGCCTCTTAAATGAAACAGCAATTTTAATGCCAATGACCAGCAAAAATCTTTCATGAGCACCATTAAAATAGCAGACCAGTGAAACATGTTGCCATCTAGTGGAAATATTGGTTAACTAAAAAACAAAGGAATAGCTATAGCTCTCATTGGGTAAGAATGGCGATGCGGTCACCATAAGCTCCAAGCAGACAAACTTGTGGATGCCCAAGTAAATAAACCACCGGTGGCCCACCAGGGGCTAACCTTTGCAAATGACATACGGCCCACATTTATTGCCCACCACAATCTTAAGCAGTGGTTGGCTTACATCCGTTAAACACGGTGGTTAAATTCCTTTCACCTAGTTATGCTACATCCCTTTGTAGTTTCTCACTGCTAACTCTAGCCTCAAAGAGCTTGAATTTTATTAGTCAATTTTGCAACCTCAACATTCACCGCCCCCTTTTCCAACAAATTAACAAATGTATTAAAACACAAATTATTCTTGGCATTTCACTGTTAACCTTTTATCACGTTAAAAGATGACCATTTATTCCTGCTCTTTTCTGTACTTTGTCACTTACCCTGTTATTTTAGTTTACCTCTGTAGATTAATTTTATCAAAGACTTTTTGAAAATCCAAATTAATTAAGCCATGTCTTGTTTATCTGATATATTGTTGCCATATTCAAAAGTACTATCCGAGAGAAGCACAATTTTTCTTTATATAAATTAATTTGCCTATTCATATGTTCATTTAAGTACAGCAGAAACCCATTTATCTGGTCTAATTGGAAAGGTGTCAGATCAGATAATCAAAGCTGTGGATAAACTGGAGAATAGGGAAATGTGATGATGCAGCGCCATCTATCAGCCACAGGAGAGATCACCTACTTCTGGCCCTGGAGTCCTGATTGGTCAGTAATGAGGAGAGCTGGTTAAGAGAAGGTCAAATAAATGGGATGCTAGCATATGTTATAACTTTATTGATTCAACTTATTTGCTTCATATTGAAATAAGGTTCTGTGGTTTCTCTCTCAGGATCACTCCTCATGCCCTTTTAAAAGTAATGTACATCTTTTATGGGCCTCCAGCCCTCCAGAACAGTAGCTGATTTTAATGAGAGATTGTATATTTTTGCTAGCAGCTCAGCTACTGGTCTCCTTAAGTTTCTTTACAATTATTAGATGTATAATCCAGGCCTTATGGCCCATTCATCTCTAACACTTTTTCACATTAGACATCTCAGTCAGCAGTGCTTAACCTTTATTATCTGAAAATGTTTAGAATAACAAACTCCCAATATTCTCTACAGCTTTCCACTTCTTTAGGGGTATTTAATTTTTGTGACTTATCATATACTAAAATAGATTTTAAAATATCATTAATTTTGACTGCTAGCTTTTGACAGAGGAACTTTGATCCAGGTTTAGCACACTAGTCTAGAACTTGGGCTAGTTCAACACTGCTTTGCCACAAACATATTTGTCTTTGGCCAAGTCACTACCTCTCTTTGCAGTTCCCCCTCTGAAAATTTAGGATTACAGCACAGCACAGGTGTGTTGCAAGGAAAAATTGTTAAAAAGATTGTGACCTGCTTAGATAATATGGAGCCATACAAATATAACAGATTTTGACAGGCTTCCTTTATTATTATAAACTCCCCTTTTCTTTTGGATTTTCCTTTTTTTTTTTTTTCCTTTTTTCACAATTTTGTCCAATATTGATGATTATTTTAAAGCATTTTTATTTGTACCAATTTAAATTTTCACTATTGCATAAAATAATTTTTAGCATTTTTATCTAGTTAATGTATTTATAGTTTCAAGAAATTAAATTTTCTGAACCCTACCATTACTGTAATGACAGTAAATCTTGAGATTCAAAAAGTTAAAGCTTTTTAACAGTTAAACCAAAAATGTTCAACAGCATGTCAAAATACACAAAATAAGTATCAGCAAATCAAACTTTAATACATTCAAAAGTAGCAGTAATTCCCACTTTGCCTGTAAATATCAATGAACATTGATGGAAGTATTTTTTTAATTGTTTGAGTTTATAAACCTCCAATTTATGTAAAAGAAATGATGGAACGGTAATGAGCCTATGACAACTCACCCCTCAGCAGCTTCCAGGCATGGTCCCTATGAAGGACCTGCTTAAAAGGGATATCTGGCAGTCCAGCAAAGAGAGAAAATGAAGTTGATTAGCTTCAGGAAGGCAGCTACGTTCTGCCTCAATGGCAAAAGTATCTACAGCAGAAGGACTGGGAGCAAGAATTGGATGGGATCCTTATTTCCCCAACTGTGGACTCTGAGAATGAGCTGGGAAACAGTCCTTCCTCCTTATTTCCCCTCCCATCGATCCCAGATGAATCCCTGAACTACTTAGAAGAAGTCTGATTTGTCTTGGGTGACCACAAGTTACACCTATCAAACTATTCGCTTACAAAATCAGACAAAATAATACAAAAATGTTGCAGCACTATTACTGAAAAATTGCTTACTTTCTCATTTTGCCATACAATTATAAAAAAAACTAAAATATAAATATTATACTTATATTTCAGTATATGGAAATAGAGATGTAGCCATGTTAGTCTGGTCTTGCTGAAGTGGGTCTGGCCCACGAAAGCTCATCACCTCATAAACCATCCTGTTAGTCTTTAAAGTGCTGCATAGTCCTGTCTTTTGTTTCAGTATATAGGACACTATAAACAAGTCACTGAATGAAATTTTAGTTTGTACTGATTTTACTAGAGCTTTTTATGTAGCTTGTGTGGCACAGTTCTGGTAGTATCCCAGGGGACCTGCACTTCCTGGTGGATTTTTAATATGCCTCAGAGGCTTATGGAGATCCTCCCATTGCCTCTTGTTTCTCCCGGAGTCAAGGGAGCTTAATGGGCTATTAATAAACCGAGCTTAATGAGCCATTTTCTCTATAGGCAAGTCACTAGCTTGAGGGGAAAACCCTTCCATGGTCCTAGACTCCCCTTTTCCTCAGTGGCTGCCAACCAAGTGTGGGAAGGGTTGGGGAGAACCCAGTCCCACCTACTTACAACAGGTTCCGTCCCAGGGCCCTAGGTAGTGGCCACTAGTGGGGCTTCTGCCCTTATCCTGGCAGAATAGTAGGCTCTCCCTGGGACACTTCCCCAACCACTCTCATAGTACCTTCTCCTGGCAACACTTGGTGAGAACTTCTCCCAGTTGCAGCATTCAGTTCTCCCTCACATTGCACTTCCTGCTCTCCAGTACATCACTCTTCTCCTTCCCCCTCCTTACCTGAGGGGAAACCTTTTATAATGCACCAGCAAGTCCTACCTGGCAGCAGATGTTGGCTGCTGCAGGCCAGCTCTTAATGAGTTCCAGGTGCCTGCCTGTCTTAGTTGCTGAGCATCAGTCTCTGGCAGCCTACGCAGGGAACAGGAACCTGCTCACCCAATTACCAGGGTACCTGCCCTCCACCACACTCCTGCAGCCTGCTGCCTTTAGTCTGCCACACCTGTTGTAAAAAAAGAAGTTATTCACTTGTGCACTAAAGATCGTTCTTCAGGATGTGTGTTCCTGTGGGTGCTCCACTATAGGTGTTGATGCATCCTCCCGCCAGTGAATGGAGATTTTTGCTATCAGTGCCTGGCCGTGCCATGCATGTACTACAGTCATTTCATGGTGCCATTATGTCTGTTGACTGTGCATGCTGTGTGGCTCCCTTTGCTCCTTCATGATGGGGGAATTGCATATATAGACTCTAAAGTAAAGGATGGGAGGAGGGGTAGTGGAGCACCTACAGGGGGACACATCTCAAAGAACCACTGTCACTGCACAAGGTGATTAACTACTTCTTTGAGTGGTGTCCCTGTGGATGTTCAACTCTAGGTGACTATAAAACGGTGCCCCCTCACTAGAGGTGATAGAATTTGGAGTCAAGTCTGTGATGTGGTGAATAGTACAGTGAGCCCCATAGTGGCAGTAGGGATAAGGGCCATTCAGTATGGCATAGTATTTAACAAAGGTGTGTTAGGAGGACCAAGTTGCAACTCTGCATATGACTGACCAGTTCAGCCTCCTATACTTGGTTTAGACAACAAAGAGGTAGCCACGCCTCGATTACATGCTCAGCATCCATTCTGCTGAGCCTTGGCCTAAGGGCCTGACTCCACTATGGGAGGGAGGGGGAGTGTCAATGCTGCAGTGAATGATTCACTTGAAGTGGATTTAGCAAGTCTAGTAGAAAGGCATTACATCAACCACTGATCACTATTCGGTTGAGTATGGTACTCCAACATAACAAGATGAGTAAAGGGAGTCAACATGAAAAATTGTTCTGTCAGCCTCCTGCAGTAAATAAATCTAAGCTACCTTAATTTGAGTTACGCTACTAATGTAACTAATTTAGCTTAGCTTGATCTGTCCTTATAGTCCTTACCCCAGAGGTAGAGAAGAAAGGTGTGGCAGTAACTACCCAAGGAGCTGCAAGGAGGATACGACTAAGGAGCCAGTGGGAGGAAACTGTGAAGAGTTTATTTTTATATCCTCTCAGTAAAGCCAACCTAGACACGCATATGGTCTTATATAACATGGAGACAGATCTCTAAGCCAGGCATTCTCAGATTAGGGGATTGCGACCCCCTCTAAGGGTTGAGGGGATTGCCAATTGTCAGCTCCACGGGTCTGACATCCCCGAGCCTGGTCACGTGCAGGATTGACAGCTTCAAGTCCCTGTTAAATTAAATTAAACTTAAATTAACCATGTTACGCCCATTGTAATCTATAAGGGAGGTCACACTCAGGGAGAGCTTTGTGAAAGACGTCACCCATACACAAAATTTGAGAACCACTGAATGTTACTACTACGCTATTCTACAAGTAAACATGAAAGAAAGTTACTCAACCCTGTGCAAAACAAAACAGCATTACTTAATATGAATAGAGAAATGAAGAACAATTGTAGTTTATCAAATCAGGACTAGAGTTCATATAAAGGACACTAACACTGTCCTTAGAAGGCTCTGTTTCAAAATCTGTAGAAAATAATAAAATAATAATCCTGTAGACAGCACTTTTCCAACAAACCACTACTGATTTTCTATTCAAGAAGGAAGTGGGAGTGGGGGGGAAAGAATAATGAATCTTAAGTTTCCTGGGCAGAAAAAGATCTGTTGGGAGTTACAATGCCTGTAATATGACACTCCTATTTTCACTATACAGTAATTCCTCATTTAACACTACAGATGCGTTTTTGAAAATGTTCATGCTAAGCAAAAATGTGCTATGCAGAGTCAATTTTCCCATTACAAATAATGGAAAAGGTGGGAGTTGTGTTTTAAGTGGTGGCAAAGTCAATTTTTTTGTTGGTGCTCGGTTGTCAATGTCAACATTAGATATCTAACAACACAAGTTGCCGCAGTCTGTTAAAACACAAAGATAAACATGTGAGTGAGCAGAGAAGCGGTGACCACGTGTATTCATCCACTTATGTGTATTACCACTGTTTTCACCAACTTATACTGCCACACGAAGTAGTCCACCACTTGATAATTTTCGTGTTATTTCAGGGATGGTTGTGTTATTCGAAAAAGTTGCCTAAAAAAATCATGCTATTGAGAAAATGTGTTAAGCGGGCACATGTTAAATGAGTAATCACTGTATTGGTTCTACCTTAGAAACAAAGAAAGGAATATGTTTACATATAGAATGTGCTCTGAACCTTCCCAACAGAGAACCAAGTTTAAATACAATTGACCAAATTTACCCTAGTAATTATGTTGTTAACTTCAACTGAGGTACACCAAAGATTTTTCTGGCACAATATTTATTGACAGCTGGTTTTAAAAAACTGGGATCCTGAAACTGAAGAGCAAATTCACATCAACGTAAGCCTCTCGTTTTGCACATAAGATCTGAATATTCATAACAATCCAGAAATGGAATCATTATCTGCTTTGCACTTCAAGTGTGATTTTTTTAGTGTGTTATAGTTTGTTTTAGATAAACAACACCCCATACCTATCATCTGTTTAGAAATAAGGAAAAGCATGTTTGCTCTAGACATTGATATTAAATAAATTCAACAGATGGCCCTCACTGATCAGCTAACTAAAGTAAACTAGAATACTTATGAATCCACCAAAACAGATTTGCTTTATAAAAATGTTTCCTGTAAAAAATTACATTTGCACAGGAACTTCAAAACTTGTGACATGCTATAGAATTATTAATAAGTAATATGTAAATTAATTCATTGGATAACTGGGAGTTACTATATAAAACTGATCACATTTCTTTTCTGGGTAAAAAAAATGGTTTAGCAACAGATGCTACATGTTGAAAAGATGTGTCCTACATAATTTATAAGAGTAATAACTCATGAAAGTATAATTTGAAACATAAGAAATAACAGAAAATAATCAAATGAGATTTCTTTGCTAGGTAAGACTCATCAAGAACTTTGTTGGCTTAAACATGATATCTGGGCCAACTGAAGTCAAATATTTTCACACCACCAACACTGTTTACAGCCAGTCAGCCTTACTTTCATATTGAAAGATTAAAATTTTCAGAAAGCATGAAGCCTGGCACGTTGACTAGAGCTTTTGATAATCAATATGCAAACTGAATTGTCCTTGGTTACTTCTGCAGCAAGTAGTGTGGCTGCCCCCAGGGCCACTCAAGCAGATGATTTTGAAAGCTGCTACTAAGGTGGCCGTGGGGTCAGCTGCACTGGCTGCTGTTGGAAAGGCTCTGGAGCCAGCCACTTGGGTGACTCCACAGCCAGCCACTGTGGCCTCTCCTAGAGCAACTCTGGAGGTGGCCACTCCTGAAGCAACCTTGGGATCAGCCACACTGGCCATTGCTCAGGTGGCCTTGGCAACTGCCCGAGCAGTGGTTCTGGGGGTGGCAGAGCAATCAGTTCTCAGTGGCCCTTAGCAGCTGATGCTACTGGCCCTCCCCATTTCCTCTCCGAGCACTGCCCCACAGCAGCAGCCCCCCCCCCCCCCCAGGTATCTTCCCTCCAGCAATACCCCCTTCCCAGATTTAATAGGGGTAGTTAAAGTCATAGACAGGTCAAGGGCAACAAACAAATTCATGGCTTATGACATATTCATGACTTTTACTATGGATGCCCATGACTAAATCATAGCTTTTGCTGTCACCCCAGGAAAAAAAAGAAATATTAGTGGAAAACTGTAATAGCTAGAAATGCAAACCAGCTAGACAACAGGAAAATGCAGGAAACAGCAGACCATTACAAAATGGTCACTTCAGCAATGCAGATGTTTGTACATACTGAAATGCTCTAGTCTGGCACTCTCTGGTCTGCCAACATCTGTGGTCCAGCATGATTTTAGTTAGCCAGATATTGACTTATCATGGGTGTGGCCAAGGTTCCATAAAATGTGTTTACAGCCATCAAGTCCTGACTCTCAGTGTTCTGTGCTATTATTTTGCTCTAACTTACCTCTAAATGTATTTTAAGAGCCCAGTAAGCAGTGGAAGTTGTTGATTCAGATAGATAATACAGACCTCCCATAGTTTGGCAAATTCTGTGGTTCAGCACCGGTCAGGTTCTGAAGGTGCTGGACTACAGAGGTTCAACCTGTATTTCACAAATTAAAATGCAAGCTACCTGAACTACAAATTGGGAAAGATTCCTATAAGTGAGAGATCCTATACTGGGGAGAATTACAAAGTCTGTCACAAGGAAAAATGCTTTTGTGAGAGGGGCTAACTTCTCTTCTTACACTGAATGATTTGAGCAATAATATTCCAAGATCTCTAGAACAATGAAGAGTCCTGTGGCACCTTAAAGACTAGCATTTATTTGGGCATAAACTTTCATGGATAAAAACTTTGTCATATGCATGGAGTGGAAATCATAGAGATGGAGATATATCTATTATGTACTAGCATATCAAAAGGAAAGAGTAACTTACCAAGTGTCAGATCAGTGTTAACAAGGCCAGTCTGTCAGCTCACCTACAAATAATGATGCCTTGATGTTTTCCTCTGAAATTGTTTTGGTAATAAGAATCAAGCTGCTGTTTCTCTCATTGTTAGTCATTACCTGCTTCTTACACTTAACATAGTGCCACCAAACTGCATATGATGCTAGAAGTGTGATGAGTTTGTCAGTCTCAACTCAATAACCTATGAGCAGCTGACAGCATTGGCAACAGGCATTGCCATAGGTTTGACAATTACCAAACACTCAGAAGCCAGAAAACTATTTGGGGGAAAGCAAAGAAAAATGAATAATCAGTCTGACATAAGGTTTCAGTTACACAAGAGGGTGGAGAACAGAAACAAATCACATACTGAAGGTAACTTGTGCTATGTCATTTTGTAGTCACTACATTTCTCCCCAGTTTTAAGCTTTGTTTTTAAATACTTGTGAAAGGTTTTCTAATCCTGCAAAATTATTAGCATCCCTCAATACACACTTAATCTGAACCATTTTTAATGCCTGTATTCATTTAATTACCACTTTTGATAATTCCCAAGGTTTAGGATTATCATACGAAAATAATGTCTACTATACTTAAAGGCTGCATCTAGACTGGCATGATTTCGTGCAAATACTTTTAATGGAAAGACATCTTTTGCTCAAAAGCATCTGTGCCAGTGTAGACGCTCTCTTGCGCAAGAAAGCTCCGATGGCCATTTTAGCCATCGGGCTTTCTTGCACAAGTAATTAACTTGCCTGTTTACACTAGCCCTCTTGCGCAAGAATACTTGCGCAAGAGGGCTTACCCCTGAGCGGAAGCGTCAAAGTATTTGCGCAAGAACCTCTGATTTTGTACAGTACAAAGTCAGTGTTCTTGCGCAAATACTCGCGGCCAGTGTAGACAGACGGCAAGATTTTGCGCAAAATCTAGCCAGTCTAGATGCACCCAAAGAGTATCAGAGTCTTAAAGAAAAACCTGAAAGTGAAACATAGCTTCCTGAATGACAATTGCTTTGCATTGGCTCCCATATGTAGAAGGAAAAATGAGTATACTTCATTGCACTAATTTCAGAACCTTCTTTGATGTAAGATTTAAAATATATTGTCCCTTTGAAATGATCAGAAAGAAGACCTGTACAATTCTGCCTTAATATTTGCATCTCTTTCTATTTTGCTCTCTTTTCAAGGCTAGTGGGAGATAGAACATGCTGTTCCACTTAACACATCTGTTGAAACACTGGAGATGGGGCTTAACATGATTACTGGAGAATAAGCTCTTGAGGCAAAAGTTCTTGTTCTTTTTCTTAGTTCATGTTGGCCCATTCATCCGATAATAAGGAAGTGAAGAAATTCCCTGTTCATGGATAAATGGGATTCTAACAAACAATTTTATCTTTTTTAAAAAATTCAGTATTTTTTCAGGTCATTTGCACTGCACTCATCATTGCCATAGAAGCTAAGTACCTTAATATATAAAACTAAATCAAGAAGTGCTTAGTCATATGACATCTCCCAACCATCTGACATTTCAAAAGAAAAATAGCAATTTTAAAAGAGATCAACATCCAAGTTGTCAAAGTATGAAACAAAATAAAGCACATTTAAAACTATTTTCTACGATTAGGTTATTTTTGAAACTGTCTGCATGCCATACTTGAGTCCTGTTTAATAAAGGCTTTAGTTACGGGTCAATACTTGTATAGAAATTAAGAAAGAATATTTATTTTCAATTTGTTTTCTGTTAAGACATATCTTAAAAAAACAAAAAAATGTTCAGTACAAAAATGACCATTATATGAACAAGGCAATAAAATAGCAACATAGATGATAGGTTGAGGGGAGAGACATATCTTTCTGCTTAACACAAATCTTTTTCCATATTCCAGAACCTCTACACAAACCTACACTAATCTCTTTGATGCAAGTTGGTCCACTTGGACAATTACTTTTTTCTAGGTTTTTTTCCCTATGTAAAAGTTAATAAAACTTTCAAATTAGTGTTGATTATATTAAGAGAAGAGTTTAATGAATACTTCTGAAGATTTGCTGCTGGTCTAATCTTCTGTCCCAGTCCTTTCTAATTTCCAAAACAAAATGACAATAGGATGATTTTAGAAGGCTCCATAATCTATCCATTTAAATAGAGTACTACATATAACACATTTCTAGGGCGTCTCATCAAAAACAGTAAAAAACAAACTACAAATGAAAGAAAAGGCATACTATAGTGACACTGTGTGGCTACATTTTGCTTTGTATTATTTTGGGACATTACATTCAGTACATTTAAAATCTAAATTCCAACCGAATTTCTTGCAAACCTGTTTCAGAGAACAAATTTAAAAGACTTGCTTACAAAACATAAAAATAGAAACGGATTAAAGAAAATGCAGTATCTCTAAGGTGAAGTGAATTTCTGTTAGTCAATTTTTTTATCCAAACTCCAATTCCCAAAACATGTAGACAAAGAAAAAGGGAATTATAGAGGAAACTGAAATACATTAGTGTTCTTGTGTGTATCTTTTACCATTTCTCATATATATAAATAGGAGGATTATCCATCACATCAACAAGTACTATCCCTGTAGTTTACCCTGGTCTCAAGCCTTACTGAGAAGAATACAGGATTTTGGCCACTGACACACGGTACTATATATTTTTCCTGCTTGCTTCACACATAGCTTCCTTAGAAAAAGATGATTAGGCAGTATGTAGTAGTTTGTGAGGTCTCTGACATTAATTAACAGATTCTTTAATGCTGATCAACCACTGCACATTGCAGTATGGGTAATAAGTTAGGAGGTTTTATTTAAAGAAAATGTTGACTGTTTCTGTATTGGGGTTGCAGGAACTGTCTACTCTTTTTCTGCCCAGGAAGAAAACTGGGTGAGAATCACAGGTGTTGGCCATGACAGAATCATTGCTTCCATAACTACTGACTGAGAGAAGGCCCTATATTTTTTGGAAAAGTTGTTGCTCCTGGTCCTCACAGGCCACCAATCAGTATAGAACAGCGGTGAGCAATAATTTTTGATGGGGGAGGGGTCATTTCAAGAATTTGGGAATTGGTTGAGGGTTCCACCCCTACATTAATGGAGGAGGCGTGGCGTCTGGGACAGAAGATGGGTACAGGAGGGAGCTCTGCATCGAGAATTGGGGTTTGGGAGTCTGGGGTTTGAGACGGAGCTTGGGTGAATGAGGGGGTTGTAGCCTGGGGCAGGAAATTGGGATGCAGGAAGCGATGCAGAGTGTGGGAGGGGGTTTGGATGCAGAAGAGGATTCTGACACATGGAAGAGATGTGGGAGGAGGGCAGGGTCTGGGAGGGAATTGTGACTGGGGAGGGGAGGAGTTGCGGAGGGTTTGGGTTGCGATATTGGGCAGGTGGGGATTGTGACCTGGGCCCAGTGTTCCCTTTAAACCATTCAGGGGAGATTCAAATGCAGTCCAGCAGATTAGCAAAGTGCCCAAAGCTAGGTTTTTTGTTTTTGCTGGGGACGCACATTCACACATGCCTCGGTGCACATAAAAATTTATTCCACACATGGATGGAAAAAATCTGAACATGCATGGAAAAAATTAGAGGGAACATTGCCTGGGCAGGAAGTGGGTGGGGTGACAGTTGCAGGTTCTGGCCAGGAGGTGCTTACCATAGGCAGCTCCCAGCCAGCAGCCCTGTGGAACCTTCGGACAGGCTTCCTGCCTGCCACGCCCCCACATATCACTCAAAGTGGCTGCGTATTGATGCCAGCATGTATCTCCGCACAATACATCCCTTGGAGAGAGGAGGGCAGCAGGTCTCTGTGTGCTACACATGCCTGCAAGCATGGCCCAGGCAACTCTCATTGGTCGGTTTCCAGCAAATGGAAGCTGGGAAGATTTTGCTGGAAGGGTGGGGGCAGCACATGGAAACCTTCCCATAGAAGTACACCACCAAGACTGGCCCTAGCAGGTGGCTGATTTGAGCAGCATGTGGGGCCACAACAGGCAGGGAGCTTGCCCAAGGGTCTTGATGGTCTACAGGACATTGAAGGCCCAAAGTATTCTGACAGGCCAGATCTGAATGTTTGGTGGGGCAGATCCCGCCCCTGGTATAGATCTTTCATGTAAATGTTGCAATAATTTTTTGAGACGGCATATGAACTGAGCATCATCAAGAACATGAAGCAGGCAAAGACCCTGCTCCAAGGAATTTACAATACAATCAAAACAGAATTCCTCTTTTTATATGAATAAGAGAATTGTTTAGGATGTTTAATTAGTAATAACGTGCAAAGTAAAAGTATTTTGAAGAGAAATGTGAATAAGGTAATTTATCAAGCAGAAAGAATGGATTACCCACTATTCCAGTCTTCATGCCCCGGGATTTTTTTGCATTTTTTTAAATTGTCAGTGGAGAAAACTATGAAACAGGATATCTTGGCTCTATTTCTAACTCTGCCAGTGACTCTGCTATACAGCTATGAACAAGTCATCTGTTTTTCAATTCTCTGGCTTTAAGACCTCACGGATCTTTAGATGAAAATACCAATGTAAATGGAAAGTATTATTATGAAATGGAAACAGAGATGGCTTGTTCTGCGGGTACTGAGACAGATTCTTTAAAATGCATATCCCTGAGAAGTGGCAGCCATGGCTCAGGGTCCTCCCCGTTTCCCCCACCTGCTGGCCCCCCAGCTCCCAAGCAGGAGAGCTAGGGGGCAGCGTTAGCAGCCACCTCTGGTCCCGCTTCTACTTTCTGTTCCAGGGCCCCGCCTGCCTCAAGTTAGGTGCTCAGGCCACCACCTGCCTGGCGTTCCAGCCTCGTGCCTCTGCCACAAGACTACAGTGCCAGGTTCCGGGGGGAGAGGGGGGAGAAAGCCCTGAGGCTACGCGCCAGATCCGGCTTGCAGGGAAACGTGTACGAGAACTGTTCCCCTCTCCACAGCAGTGCGCGTGCTTCCCTGCAAGCTGGATCCAGCGCAGAATCTCAGGATTTTCTCCTCCTCACCTCAGGAAGCCAGTGCTGGCGCTGTAATCTTGCGGGAAAGGGGCATGAAGTTGGAGCGCCAGGCAGGCGGCAGTTAGCATCAGGGTCCCAGACCTGAAAGTATAAGTGGGCCCGGAAGTAGCTGCCGCTGACACTTCCTGGTCCCTCTGTAGGAGAGCTGGGGGTCAGCGGGAAGCCCAGGGCACCCCCCGAGAAGGGGCAAGGAGTAGGACCCTGAGCCATGGCTGCCACTTCCCCTTCTGACTCTGCACAGGCTGAGGGTCGGGGGGGGGGCAATGCAGATTGACCCACAGGTGGCAGCGGTGGCTTCCACATTGGAGCAGCACGGAAAGCCTCTAGCACCTGGGAGTGGTGCATGGCACAAAAAGAAGTGCCACCCAGCCCCTCATGCCCAGATTCTGCAGCCCCAGTGCTTCATGTACCCTCTTCCTCCACCACACCCGCAGCCTGCTCCTGCCCCCTCCTTCCAGCCAGACACTCCATCACAGCCTGCTCCTGCCCCCTCCCCCACTCCTGCCGCCTTCTTACCTGGCCAGACACCCTGCCCACGCCCTCCTGGACTGACACCCTGTCCCCAAGCCTGCTCCTGACCCCTCCCCCTGGCCAGACACCTTGCCCAATTGGGGTCCAGCTTCCATCTGCCTGCAATGATGGCAGACCCCTCCTGCTGTAGCACGAGTAGCAGGGGAGACCATGATCCAGCTGCGGCAGATAGATGGGGGGTTGCTAAATGTAGGGCACAGCCCCTTAGTAAACCCATAAAACACTATTTTTGTGTATTTTATAAAGAAAATTTTGTACATTTTGACATTCCCCAGTGTACAGTCCAGATAGCTGAACAGCTGTGTCCCTTTGATTCTCTAGACCAGTGTTTCCCAATCAGCGTTCTGCGGAACCCTGGGGTTTTGCAAACAGTGGTCAGGGGTTCCACAAGAAATCGTGAAATCATATATACAGTAGCTCAATGTCTGACTCTGTAACACTGAAATGCTGGCTGTTCCCTCTGGGCGGCGCTGTTGCCTCCCACTGTGGCGCTCGGCTGACTTCTGAGCCGCTCAGCCAGGCTGCCACGCGGGAGCAAGCAGTGGCCCAGCTGAGTGGTGCAGACGTCAGCCAAGTGCCACGGCAGGAGGCAACAGCGCCGCCCAAAGGGAACAGCCAGGGAGAAGGGCCTGGACAAGCATGCGTCTCTGATGTCAGGAAAGGGTGTTGGATTCAAAAGGAGGAAAGCGGAGCAGACACAGAGGATGCGGAGGAGACAGAGAGGAGAATGGAGGAGGCGGATGACAGCGATAGAGAGAGTGAGAGAGATGCAGCAGGAGGAGGAGAAGAGAAACACAGAGTGAGAGGTAAGAGGGGAAGAAGAGAAGGACAGAGACGGAGAGAGAGGCAGGAGGAGGACGAGAGCTGAGAGAGAGAGAGAGAGAGAGGGCGAGCCAGTAGGAGGAGAAGAGAGAGAGAGAGGCCGTTTGCGCCACTTGCTCCCGCGCGGTGGCCAAGCTAACTGGCACAGAAGTCAGCCGAGTGCCACAGCAGGAGGAGAAGGGGGACGCGGTGGTGATGTACACGCCCAGGGGGCAGGGCCTGGACGAGCATGCATCCCCGATAGAGACAGAGGAGAGCAGAGAGAAAGTGAGAGGCAGGAGGGGAAGAAGAGAAAGAGAGAGGTGGAGAAAGAGGCAGAAGGCAGAGGAGATCTGAGAGAGAGAGGGTGAGGCAGTAGGAGGAGGAGAGAGAGACAGAAAAAGACACAGAGCAAGAGACCGGAGGCTCAGGAGAGAAGACCGACATGGAGGAGAGACCAGAAAATCCCATCTTATGACGGGGTAATTGGCTAGTAAATAAATAAAAATTTTGAAATACCGCGAACAATTCCAAATATCCCTCGAAATATCACGGGAATTTTTGTCCAGCAATTGGCAATACTGGAGTAATCTTCATACGCTACCAACTGCCTCTTTGTTTTGTTTTGGTCAGTTCATATCTAATGTTACATTTAGTTGTATTGTGCCTGCCCTTCTGCTTCCCAGAATTCTCCGCGTTTCTAGTCTTTTCTAGTGCACGTTACAGTTGTTCACTATTTTGTAGACTTGTAGTCTTTGTGCAGTTTTGTAATTAATGTTTTTACCGAAACTGTGGTTGTTTTGGTGTATCTAAAAATCTCACCTATGTAACAGCATTTTCATATGGTCGTCGAAAATAAAAAAAATTTGAAAGTATATGAAAAGAAGGCGTGTCAGTGAAGGATAGAACAGTGAAAATGAATCAAAATGATCAGAGCCAAGTACGAGTGAAACAGGAAGAGAAGTGACTGATTTTAAAAAAATTCGCCTTTAGAATGACAGTTACTTGGCCATGAGTTTTACATGGACTGTAGACGAAAATTGCCCCATCCCATTGTGCATTGTTTACAGGAAAAAACACACAAACACACAGCTATGGCCCTAGCCAAGTTAAATCAACACTTCACTACTAATCACGGCTACTTGTCAAATAAAACAGTTGATTACTTTCACCGACTTTTGGATTCACACGGAAAACAACAAAGTTTTTGAGAAGAAGGTAACTATCAATGAAAAGGTTCAAAAAGCAAGCTATTTAGTAGATGAGCTAGTTGCACAAAAAATGAAAAGTCACACTATTGCTGAAAGCCTAATAATGACTGCTTGTAAAAAAATAGTGAGTACAATGATAGGCAAAGAGGCTGAAAGTGAAATTGACAAAGTTCCTATTTCTAATAATACTATTAGTAGGCGTGTGGATGACATGTCACACGACATTGAAGATATCTTGTCTGAAATACTAAGAAATACTAAATTTGCTCTCCAAGTCAACGAATCAACAGACATAACAAGTAAAGCTCAGCTGTTGGCATTCGTACGATTTGAAAACGAAGGTGAAATAATGGAAATGTTTTGTTGTTGTAAAGAGCTGCCAGAAACAACCAAAGGTCAAGACATTTTCAACATCTTGTCTTCTTATTTGGAATCCTGTGGTTTGTCATGGAGCCAGTGTATTGGAATTTGCACTGATAATGCCCCCTCAATGATTGGCTCAATAAAAGGCTGTTACACTCGTCAAAGAAAAAAAACCCTGATGTCATAACAACCCACTGCTTCCTCCACCGGGAAGTTCTTGTTTCAAAAACTATTCGATAGGATTAAAACAAGTCCTTGATGTAGCTGTGAACTTTGTCAATTTTATAAAGCAGCGCCCTCTTAAGTCACGCATGTTTGCAAAGCTGTGTGAAAATATGCAAAAAGACCATGTGACTCTCCTTCTACACACCAATGTTAGATGGCTTTCAAGAGGGAAAGTTTTAATAAGGGTATTTGAGCTGCAAGAGGAACTACTGCTTTTCTTCAAAGATAATAAAGTCAGTTTTTCTGACTTTCTTGAAGATACAAAATGGCTGCTGAAACCAGCCTACTTAGCAGATATTTATCAGCACTTAAACACCCTGAACACCACCATGCAGGGCCCAAAAGAAAAAACATTCTAACTTCCACAGACAAACTTCTTGCATTCAAGAATAAACTCAAAGTTTGGAAAAGACACTTTTCAAGTGCAAATATTGAAAAGTTTCTGCTCCTACTTCAGTTTCAGAGTCAGGCAGATTATAGAGAAGTCATCCCATTTACTAGTCATTTCGAATCACTGACAGAAAAGCTTGACCAATACTTTCCTTCTTTGTCATCAGAAATGTATGACTGGGTTAGGAACCCTTTTATTGAGTTCTCACAAAATTTACTCAGTCTGTAAGAAGAAGAAGAAGGACTGAACTACAGTGCGATCGAACTTTGAAGATAAAATTCAATGAAGTGCCACTTGATGTGTTCTGGATTTCAATAAGAAGAGAGTATCCTGTGATCTCAGCAAAAGCAGTGAACATCTTACTCCAGTTTTCAACTTCTTACCTGTGAACAAGCTTTCTCATGTTTTACAAACATTAAAAGCAAAGAAAGAAATCATCTGCTGTCTGTCGAGGAAGAACTGCAAGTGTGTTTGTCAAAAATTCGGCCAAGAATTCAACATTTGTGCAGAAAGAAACAAGCCCAAGTGTCACACTGAAAGTAAACTTTATATTGACTTTGGATGTGAACTTTGTTTTGATGTTTAAGTAAACTATTTGATTTGATATTTGAAAAAAAGATTAAATAATACAAAAAAAGACAGGAAAAATGCTCCCATTTTTTTCTTATAATGTAAGCTGACATATATATATATATATATATATATATAGATAGATAGATATATATATAGATAGATAGATAGATATATATATAGATATAGATATAGATATATATAGATATATATACACACACACACACACACACACACACACACAGAACAGCTCTTCACAAATAAATTTTCTTGACAATAATTTAGCAGTAATTGAATTGCGCTCCCTACTGTCAACTTTTTCTGGCCAAGCAAACTTTTTCGTAGGTAGGGATTCCTCAGGATATGAAAAATTGTTTTAGGGGTTCCTCCATGGGGAAAAGGTTGGGAATCACTGCTCTAGCCTGTGGTGCTTTTACACTTCTTTGCTCTTAGAACATCCATTCCTGGACTGTTCACACAATCACGAGTATGCAAATTCATTTTCAGAAAAATGCATGAGCAATCTCACCAGTCATTTGTGAATTACATAAAAGGCAACACCATCAAATTTTACTGAAGAATGCTCTCAAACAACAGATAGCCCTTTAATATCTGGCTAGGACTTGCATGTCTTTGCCTCTGAAAAACTGATTTGTGGGTGTTACCCAGAGGTACAGCATATTTCAGTAACAATCATACAATAGATTCTCACACCTTCACAGATAGTGTTGCTATACATATGTAGGCATTCTTTACTAGAGGGACCTCTGAACTTAAAACATATTGCCCACCTCTCTGTTAAGAGGTAAAAAAAAGCGGCTCATCATTGGAGTGCATAGGAAAGAAATACTTTTTCAATTCCACCTTCCATATACACACACTTTGAAATTCTAAACAATGGTTTAAAAATTAAATAATTATTTGTATTAAGTCAGCTTGCTCTAAGATTGAGTTTCTTTTTTCTTATACATTGAAACCGCAAGTTGTATTTTCTATTATTTATCCTAAATCAGACAGTCAAAATGGTATCTCCCTACTTGATGAATGATTTTTTATTTTAAACTGTAACTAACCAGTAAGAAAGGAGAAAAAATAATAAACTTCACCCACTGCGGAGGAGCTCCATGTTTTTTCTTAATGATTTTTATATCAACTCTGCATGGTGTGAACCCAGCTTGCAGTCACTGGGGTTTCTTATATGTTTAAAAGTAAGCATGTACTTAATCAGTTTGCTGGATCTGGGCCTTACTGATACATCAAGGTTCAGAGTCAAGTTCAATATTCTCCATCTTGTGTATAACTACCAATAAAGCTTTTATTAGCCAAATCTGCTACGTGGTGGCAGCTGTGCAACTCTTCCAACTATGACAGATGAAGTATTAATTTTCTTTTTATTTGATTTAATATTAAATAAACATTTAAAGTCATGCACCTTGTTAGTTATCCCTTGGTTTAGTATTCTTTCTTCCCTAACATTTTATTTATTTATATACATATAGCTATATTTGTTAATAACTTAGCTGCCATGGTGGCACGCATCTGAACAAGTGTACATGACCTTAATATTGGTGCACAAGACAAAACTCACTCCACTCATGGATGGAAAATCTTAGAGGGAACACTGCTCAATACCTGCAAAAATCAAGGCTCTTATTTAGGTGCCTACGAACTGAAAAGATACACATAGAGGATCATGCATATAAACTAACCTGCAGACACGGGCAGGAAAGTACAGCTTCTGCCAGGACCGACAAAGATATTTCGAGTGATCAATCACTCTGATCCAGTCTAGCTCGTCCATGGACACCTCAATGTAGTAGGAATAAGACCTTTGAATTGCCAAAAATAATAATTAGAATAGAAGCAGCCAATATTTATGAAATAACATGCTTTCTTGAGGTTAGGGTCTATTTAAAAATGTATTTTCATTAAAGTGACCCATATCCAGACTTCTATAAGGAGGCAGCATTACAAACTAGCTTTAAAAATGAATTTTTATCTAGTCACATGTTAAAGATATTTTAGGAAGTATATAAAATAGTCACTCACAATTCTTAGTAATAAGATGAGCTCAATTTAAAACAAGCATTGTAATTATTTGTACTGCAATATTAACAAGATATCAGAGAAAATTTATCATAAATGCTAAGATCATAAATGTTAGCCTGAAACCCTTAAAATAAACTTGCATTTTCTAGTTATGTCATTATATCTTTTTTATTGGTTTTCTTTATCAGTCATGACCTAGTTTGGTATTGTTACTTCATTTGAATTCTACTATGTTTTTTGCTCAGTTAGTTCATATTTTGTCACAATTAGTTCAACAGGGCATTTATGCATTGAATAAAAGTATTTTATTTCACAGATTTTAAATCTGTTGTCTTTCAATGTTTGCAAGCAGAAAAGAAAAAAAAAAGAACAAATTCCAGTAGCTTCGAGTTAGCAGAAATTTTGCTCAACAATCAAAGTTAAGCTTTTAAGACAACAGGTATCTTCTTAACATCAGTATGTTATTTTGAAAGAATAACTGCATTGAGACTACAAGTGAATCTATTTGAAAGAATTAGTAATATTAATATTTTCTATTCTAAAAAATTAGTTATAAAAATCCAGTAGGAAAGTGACAATTTAGAAATTGTATATCATTAAAGTCCTAAGATCAGTTTAAACACGAAGATGATCTACACTAGAAAATGAGATTGAACAAGGTACTGTCACTCAGGCTATGAAAAATCCACACTCCTAAGCAATATTGTTAAACTGAGGTAAGGCCCCATGCAGATAACACTAGGTTGACGGAAGACTTTCAATGTATAAAAGCTCGTTGTATGCTAAATGTGATCAGGCCCGTTGACAGCAACTGTCCCACAGCCCGGCGATTCAAAAGGGCCCAGGGGGCTCCTCACTGCAACTATTCTGACAGTGGTCGAAGTCCAGGGCTCTTCAAATCACCACCGGAGTGTCGAACAGGCCCGCTTTGGATGGTGCTGAAGGCCTGGCAGGGGTTGGGATGCCAAGGTGTAGTCAAATACACAATTAACCTTATCAACCACACCCACCCACCCACCCACACACCTCCCCTTGCTGCCTCAGTATCAGAGGCAGAAAGAGGGGATGGGAGGTGGGAGCTGGTGCTCATGAGGAGCCGGTATCTAAGCCGGCTTCCCATGAGCATCGGATCCCATAGAGCCACTTGTCCCTCCCCCGCCACGCTGTTGCCCCGCCTCTGTACATCATGGAGGATGAGGGGGATAGGCGGTAGCCAGTACTCACGGGAAATCAGCTTTCAAGCCAGCTTCCCATGTGTATCAGCTCACATGAGCAGCTTTCCCCTCCAACATGCTGCTGCCTCTTTATCAGAGGCAGCAGCAGTGTGGAGGGGGCGGGGGCAGGTAAGAGGAGATACAGGTGAAGAGCCAGCTTTTAAGCTAGCTCTCCACGCATGCCAGCTCCCTGGAGCCACCTGTTTTCCCTTGATGCCTCCCACAGAGGTAGCTGGGAGGATGGGGAAGAGGCGGGGAGAGAGAGGCAGGAGTCAGTGCTCAGGGGGAGCCATCTGTCCACCCATCCCTGCACTGTTGCCTCTGGGTGGGGGCAGGGGAGTTTTATAATGTTCAAGCAAAGCAAGCAGATGACTAAAATATTAGTCATTTTAACAACACAAATTGAAAGTGACTTGTTACATAAGTAACAAGGATCAAGAAAAAAAAACTCTCATAAGCTTATTCAAATGCTAAACATTTCAATTATAACTGTCAATGATATCCCAACCATGATATGTTATTGAAATTGTGTCATTTATGGGTATTTAACAAAAGTTAATAATTCAATATTTTTTCATTGTGGCAGATGGGATATAATCAGTCTTTTAAATCAGAGTGACTTGTCACATACCGGCTATCTCTATCCCAAAGTAGTATTCGTATATGGTTGATTATCGACGGCTGACCTAGTTTAATTTCAATGCCAGAACGGCAGTCATCATCAATTGGGTGTCGGGAAAAACCATGATCCAAATCATAATTCTGCGTGTCCCCATCTAGCAAAGCAGACTTCAGCTCCCCTTTTACAACCTGGGCTCCATATTTCATAGTTGCAATGTTCTCGCCTGGTACTAAAAGGAGAAAGAAAGAGTTGCTTAAAAGTTATGATCTTAGGGCAATAAAAAATTAGCACAGAACTTCTGGTGGCTATACAATGCTTCAGGACTTTGTTAGCCCAATCCTATGGCCACTGAAGTTAACCAATAAGCCTGGGCTCATCGGTTAATCTTAATGACCCCTCCCCCCCCGCCGCCACACACACACATAGCCTCGTGCACAATACATGGAGCTTGCTGCAAAATTTAGGTTCCACTTACTAATGAATACATAGTGTCTCTGAGCATAAGGCTGAAACATAGGTATTAAATGACAGGAGGAAGGCTCGTGCAGAACAAGGCAGCTTCCCCTTTGAGAGACTGTACAATCATTCTCTTTCTATCCTGAACTGTTTGTGAAGTTTATGGAAATCTCCTTATTTTCTGAAAGTAGTAATAATGAAGTGGACTAATTGTAGACATTTGATTATGCATTTTTTCATATTCTGAAGTGAATAGCTTTCTGGTGACAGTTCAACATTTAAATTGAACTTAGTATTTAAGGAAAAGCCCCAGGAAGTTAATTCAAAATAGCTATACTGCTGACACAGTGAGAAATCACAGGCTTCGCTACCTGCTATCAATGGCCAAGTGACTACACAGAAAAGGGAATCAGAGGCAACATACAGGCTTTGTAAATTTCTGGCTAACAGTATTATAAAAAGAATGCCCCTTTATGACAGAATTGAGAAAAAAATCCCAACATGAATGCAGAGGATCAGAAAGGCGTATGGCTTCCTAAGGGAAAAACTTGGAGACAGCTGATAAAAAAGCAATTTCCCATGATGAAAGGCTCGTCCATGCATGATTTAAGAGACCACAATACAAAGTATTCTCTAACAGTATTCCACATTATTGTGATTTGCAGGGTAAATATTCTGTGATATGTAATTGTTACTTTGTAGCGCACAAATGTTTTTAATAAACATTTGCCAACTAAGAGGTTAAAACTTAATTCACAAATGATAAAAATAATCTAGTATGATGATGGAAACAGGTTCCTATTATAGCAAACAAGTGAAATGCTTTCCTCCCTTTTCATACTTAAAATGTAAGCTCTCTGGAGTAAGGACTGATTTTAATTTTATATGGGCAAACAATGTAAAGGGGGAAGGAAAAAAAAATCAGATATAGAATATTTTGAAACTAAACAGCAAAACTATTATTTTTATTACAAAATTGGCATTAAAATATGATAGATGCCTACATTAAGGTTTGATTAATATTTAGATACAAGGCTTTGCAAATGGTTTTCCTGCATGCTTCTGTAATTTACATGTTGAAGCAACATCTGGACTATGTGGAATTAATATTTTCCTGTTTTCAATTTAATGTTCATCATCCATGGCCATTGCAATTCTTCAGAAAAAGAGCCAACAAAAGTTTAGGAAACTATTCCAGTTAGATTTTTTCATTACTCTTTCTGCCTCCATAACCGGAAAAAAGTTCGCTCTCACTTAAAAATTTTTTAGATATTCCAAAGTAGTCTTGGTTTAGGCATTTTAACTGTATAGGTATTTTCCAATTAGGAATATATCACTCATTTCTACTGTTAATTACCAAGCCAGAGATACCAAACTCATGGATCATTTTGGTCCATTTCTCAGGCATGGGATTTTAAAAGTTGTAAAATTCATGCTTTCAGCTGTTTAAATCTGAAATTTCATCATGTTATAATTATAGGGGTGTTGACCCAAAAAAGTTGCGCAGAGGGATCACAATGCTATTGGAAGGGGGAGGTCTCATTACTACTACCCTTGCTTCTGCACTACTGAGTGCAGTGGCACTGCCTTCAGAACTGGCAGCTGGAGAACAGTGGCAGCTGGCTGGGAGTCCAGCCCTGAAGAGAGAGCCACTGCCAGCAGCAGGGCCGAAATAAGGATGGTGCAGCATGGAACTGTCACCCTTATTTCTGTGCTATTGGTGGGGCACAGTTTTCAGAGCTGGGCTCCTGGCCAAAACCCACCACTCTCTAGGCCAGTGGTCACCAACCAGTAGACTGGGATCTACGGGTAGATCTTGGAACCTCTGACAGGTGATCCTGACTGGTTTGGCCAGGAAGCTATCAAGCACGGGCACTTCGGTTACCCTCCACCCACTGTCATGCTGCTTCTGTCGTCTGCCTCAGGGCTGCCCCTCCCCCCGGGAGCCTCCTGCTTACTGTGCAGGTGTGGGAGGGGGAACAAAAGGGAGCACTAATGTCAGGATATCCCTCCTCCCCCCACTTCTGTACCCTATCTCCACACAGAGAGAAGGGGATGGAGGAAGCTTGGAAATGCAAATCTCGGTCACTCTCAAACTACGTGTGTATGTCTCTGTCATTCTCGCAAACATATACTGTCCTTCACTCATCTCCTGACCCAATACATACATAGGTTACTCCTTGCAAAGTGGGTTATTTTGGGGTTTTGACTGGCCTGTGCAATTCATCATTTTCATTTCTCTCTTACGCTTAAATTTAATTCTTTGAGCAGTGAGTTCTAAAATGCCTAACCTGTTGTGACAGGAGTCGTCATCCCTGTGATAATTGCTACTCCTGGACATGGCTGGCATGTCCTTGCAGCTCATGAGAAAGGCAGGAGGGGGTCTCCACATGCTGTCCTAGCCTGCAGACACCACTCCTGCAGCTCCCATTGGGCTCAGTGCCTGTGGATGAGGGGCAGCACATGGTGCCATGGAGCCACTGCTGTATATACCAGCTGCTTTCAGGAGTGATGCAGGGCCAGGGCAGAGGGAGCCTGCCTTAACTCTACTGCTCCACCACCCAGAAGCCATCTCAGTTAAATGGTACCCAGCCAGAGCCTGCATCCTGAATCCATGTCCCAGTCGTGAATCCCCTCCTGCACCCAGTCTCCTGCCCCAGATGTGACTTCCCCTGCCCCTAGAGCTTGTACCCTGAACCTCCTCTTGGACCCTAATCCCCTGCCCAGAGCTAAGCCCAAAGCCCCACCCATACTCTGAACCCTTTGGCCCAAGACTAGAGACTGCACCCAAACCTCCTATCCCAGCCTGATGAAAGTGAATGAGGTTGGGGGAGGAAAGGGGCTGAAGTAAGCAGGGTGAGGCCTTGGAGAAAGGGCAGGAAGGAAGTGGAGCAAGGTTATTTGGGTTTGAGGTAGATCTTACATTGCACTTAAACTGAAAAAGTGATCTTTTGGTTAAAAAGGTTGGAGACCATTACTCTAGGCATTCAGCTCTGAAGGCAGCACCGAATCAAAGGTGGCAATTCTGCAGTTCCCCTAAAATAACCTTATGGCCCACCTGCAAAACTCCTTTTTGGGTCAGGAGCCTCAATGTTGCTCTTCCTTGTGAAATCTGTATAAAAGCACACAAAAGACCAGATTTCACATTCCACGACACATTTTTCATGGCTGTGAATTTGGTAGGGCCTTAGCCATAGAACAGGTGTATTTTGAAAATCCATCCCCAACAAGTTTAAAAAAAAATACTGATGCTCACTTAGCATGCCTCTGTAGTTGAGGTCCATGTCCCGACTTTCAGAACGAACTTTAATGGCATCCAAAATGGCATCAGGTGACAGCAATCCAGAAGGTCTTACAACATTTAGTAGCTCTGTCAGACTCATCAGGGGTAAGCGCACTGCCTGCATGATTTCAGCATGATTCTCCTTAGGGTTATGTTTACACCAGTTCATCAGAGCCTGGAAAATATCCTTTTCGGGTGCTGCAAATGAATCCCTCAGCACAACATTTAGAAGAGCAGCCTAAGAAGAGAACATCCAAGAAAAACTCATGTCTCAAGATATAACAAAAATAAACAAATCGTTACTTGGTAAAGCTATAAATGCTCTCTACAAAACTTGATATACTAGTAGGACAATGACTCTATAGACAAACACCATAGCCATTAACTGCAATTAAATAGTTCGAATATAGCTAGGGCATTAAGAAGTATTTTACTGAGAAAAGGAATTCTGGTAAGAGCCTTGGTTTAATGCCTCTCCCGCTGATGCACCTCTAACAGAGCAGCATCCCCAAAAAAGTGAATGTCCTGCACTGTCTGATCCAAGTATAAGCCAAAGTCCTCATATTTGAATCATAACCTTCTTCATCAGAAGCGAAACCACTACCGGCTCATTATAATACTCTTACTAAGCAGCCTCCCTGACTTTTTATTTTTTGCATTCTGAATACTGCATTTGGTTATATCTTGCTTGCTTATCCTCATTTTAATCACTACACATGTATTCTAGATCTTCTATTAACATAATAGGTTATAATTGGACCACCACCACCAGAACTAGGTTTAGAGTGTGGAAGTGTATTGAACCACTCTATTTGTATCCCAACGTACTTTAAACTCTTGGTGCTGACTGGTCAAAGAGTAAATAAACAGATTTTTAGATTTGGCAGCATACCGGCAAAGTAAAATTTTGATAGCTCACTTCTGCATTTAACTCCATGATCATTGTAATGAAAATTAGGGCCGCTGATTAAATGCAGTTTAAGCCACACAATGAACACAAAAAATTAATCCCAAATAAAAAATTTCAATTATATTGCACATTTAAACAACAGAATACCAACTAAGATTTATTAAATAGTTTTGGAATTTTTTTTTACAATTTTAAATATATTAATTTCTGTTACAACACACAATACAAAGTGGACAGTGCTCATTTTATGTTTTTTATTACTATTCGTACTGTAAAAATGATAAAATAAAGAAACAGTATTTTTCAATTCATCTCATACATAGACTGTAAGTGCAATCTCTTTATGGTGAAAGCATAACTTGCAAATGTAGATTTTTTTTATGAACTGCACTCACAAACAAAACAATGAAAAACTTTAGAGCTCACAAGTCCACTTAGTTCTTCTACTTGTTTAGCTGATCACTAAGACAAACAAGTTTGTTTATATTTATGGGAGATAATGCTGCCTGGTTCTTATTTACAGTGTCACCTGAAAGTGAAAACAAACATTCATGTGGCACTTTTGTAGCCAGCGTTGCAAGGTTTTTATATGCCAGATATGTTAAACATTCCAGTCCAGAGGACATTCTTCCATGCTGATGATGCTAGTTAAAAAAAACAACACATTTGTGACTGAACTCCTTGGGAAAGAATTACATGTCTTCTGTTCTACCCACATTCTGCCATATATTTTGTGTTACAGCAGTCTTGAATGATGATCCAGCACATGCTCTTTTGAAGAAGGCTTTCACAGCAGATTCCACAAATGCAAAGAAGATGCCAATGTGATATTTTTCATTATACCTTCAACACTCAATCCAAGGTTTAAGAATCAGATTTGGGAGGACACTTCAGAGAGGGATGAAGTGTGGAACATGCCAGAAGTTAAAAAAAAAATTAAAACTCTGATGCAGAAACTACAAAACCCAAACCACCAAAAAAAAAAGTCAATCTTTTTGTGGTAGCATTTGACTCAAATGATAAAAATAAACATGTTTGTCAGCTCTGGATCATTATCGAGCAGAACCCATCATTAGCATTGATGCATGTTCTTGGGAATGGTAGTTGAAATATGAAGGGACACATGAATCTTCAGTGCAGCCGTCACATAAATATTTTGCAACAGTGCCGGACAAATGCCTGTTCTCTCTTTCAAGTGATATTGTAAACAAGAAGCAGGCAGCATTATCTATTGCAAACTGTACCTAACTTGTTTGTCTGAGTGATTGACTGAACAAGAAGTAGGAGTGAGTGGATTTGCAGGCTCTGTACAAAATTAATCCAGACAACTACAAAAGGATCCTGGAAGTCTGATATATTAGCCCTAGAATGCTAAAGGCCCTTTTTCCTATAAGCTCAGAAAGGGTTAATTCAGGTAAATTAGGGACACTTGAAAGCCAGGAACTGGCAGAAGAGAAATAAGCTGCTCCAGGGTAAAAGGATGTGATCCTTCCCACAGTCAAATCTGAGAAATAACTGATACCCCAAGGCAATCAACAAGATATCACCATGTCCCAGAGAAAGGGGCACAGAGAAGTACCCCCCTAGGTTTTTATTTATGAGACTATTTCCTTTTGTTTGGTGGAGGATCACTGCTTAGGCTGACCTTCAGATTTACCCTGAAAATACAAGCCAGGGATCACAGAGGGGGAATGCACGCCCCTGCCTGAGAAGAACTCATTATGTAGGCCCCCCATAGCCAGAGAGGAAGCCAGGGGCTCATCTAGGACTACACTAGAGTTTCGAAAGTGGATATGCAAATTCAGCGGAGTTTTCGAAAGTGAAAGTAGTTTAAACGCGGCTTTTTCAGTGACTCCCCTCCCCCCCCACACACACACACTTTCGAAAAGCTGCTGTTCCTTAAAAAATGAGGTTTATGCAACTTTTCAACAAAAGGGGGGGGGGGGAGGTTCACCGAAAAAGCCACGTCAAAAATACTTTCACTTTCGAAAACTCTGCTTTCAAAAGTGAGATTGGAAGAAGATATGCAAATTACCGAGGAATAGGCATATCCTCTCTCAACACTCTAGTGTAGTCTAGATGAGTCCTTAGGCTGGCAAGAGACAATAGATGCCTTGTCTTGCTCTAAAGTTGTATAATATTTTTTAAAGCAGGCGAGGGCAGGGGGACTATTGGTAAATTTGTAAGTTCAACTTTCATGACTGCAGTGAAAAATACTATTTCCTTTGTTTTTTACAGTGCAAGTATTTCTAATGAAAACTAAAGTGAACACCATACACTTTGTGTTCTGTGTTGTAACTGAACTCAATATATTTCAAAATATAGAAAAAATATTTAAATAAATGGTATTCTGTTATTGTTTAACAGTGTAATTAATAGAGGTTAATGTTTTAATCATTTGACGATCCTACTGAAAATTAGTTGCAGGTTTGTATCACCGAGGCCCACTGACAGCATTTCCGGCCTTAGGACAAAACAGTCAATGGTTCGCCTCCATCAGGGTTCCTCTAACATTTTCTATCAAATAACGATCAATCGATAGATCGAGTCCATATGTGTGTAGGAAAATATATTACAACAAAGGACAGTTAACAAGGAGCAATGCTTATGATATTTAATATGAAATCAAATAAAAAAGAAAACTAACACCACTCTTGGAGTACATGTATCATCATCCTTTCTAGCAACTCAACTAGTAAACACACCAAAATGCATATTATCCATACAAAGCTCAGCTTTAAAATGCTAAGCAAATCTATGAGTCAGCTACAAATAGTATTTGCAAGGAGAACACGACTAATACAATATTTACTGACACCGGAAAGGAGAGTAAAAGGTATTCATTAAGGCTTGTACAGTTTCTCTGGGGAATATTTAGGATCCATGCTATACAAGAACAAGTGAAAGAGACCTGTAAAAATAGATAAAAGTTCTGATTTGAAACTTTCAACTTGTATGTTTCACCAACTCAGAGTAGAAGCCCCAGAACAAATTAACACATAGCTTCAAGGTAGGTAGACAGATGCATGTTTCAAAGAGCTTGCAAATAAGGTTTCAACCTACAAAACAACTAGCATCACACCTAGTACTTGCTACTTCTCACACATAACAGCCAGAACTCTACCACATAGGAAAAGTCTGGCCTTAAGGTAATAAGCTATACCATGTATTAATTAGTAACACAGGAGTTAAAAAAATCATTAAGATCAGAGTTTTAGATATCTGCCAAGTATCAGAGGGGTAGCCGTGTTAGTCTGAATCTGCAAAAGTGGCGAGGAGTCCTGTGGCATCTTATAGACTAACCGAAGTGTTGGAGCATAAGCTTTCGTGGGCAAAGACCCACTTCATCAGATGCATCTGACGAAGTGGTTCTTTGCCCACAAAAGCTTATGCTCCAACACTTCGGTTAGTCTATAAGGTGTCACAGGACTCCTCGCAGCTTTTTTAGATATCTGCAACACTCCAAAAAAGTCTGTTAAAAGCATGTTTTTCTTTCTTACAGTAAGCCATTAATATCTATGTAAACCAGTGTTTCTTAAACTTGTTAAGACCGGGGAACACCAAACAATATTTTTTTTAAATGAGGAACACCAAGGATTTTTTTTTTAGCAGAAAAAAAAGGGGGGGGGGCGGGGAGTTAGAGGAGAAAAAAAAGTTCCCTGGTCCTTTAAGGATGGCCATTTTGAACTCTGCTGTTCTCCGCGGCACACCAGTGTGCTGCGGAACACAGTTTAAGAAACACTGATGTAAACTTTGTTTGAAATGTAATCATGCAAATGTCCTCATGCGCGCGCGCGCACACACACGCGCACACACACACACCATGCAACCTGCTTCTCCTCCCCCCAACCCAGACAGAACACTTCAGGAAATGAGTCAGGACACCCCAAACAAACTGTCCCCTGCCTCCACCTCACTGCATGCCAGCACCTACCCTCCCTCTTTCCCCCACCTACCCCTGTGCAATCTGCTCCTCCCAGCGCAGCCAGGTACTGGGATAAAATCCTGCTTCTCAAACTTGCAGGCACAAACAACCTATCAGACACACAGCACAAACTCACTACCTCTCCCCACTTCACCCCAGGACACACAGCACGAACTTTCCCCCCCCCATCTGCACCTCACCACAATGCCAGCACCTACCTATCCCATGCAGTCAGCCCCTTACCTCCCTCCTCCCAGCCCAGGAGGCTTGAGGACAGTGTTGGGTTTCTCTTTCTCTCTCTCTGCACAGATGGGACTCTCCAAACTCCCTCTGAATCCCCCCCCCCCCCCCCCAGCCACTTATTCCCTCATCTCCCCTGCTCTGGGAGCGTCTCCATTTCAAGCACCCAGCAGCTTCATTTGAAGCTGCTGCTTAGTGAGACACCCTGCTAGTCAACTGAGCTCCATGCCTGCACAGAAGACCTGAACCTCTGAGCGGGACTCAGAAAACAGTTGCATAGCCACACAGCTTACAGGGAACTTTGGTCCCCACGCAAGCCACATCTGTACAGACATGGTCTACCTAATATTTGGGTGGTGCTGGCTCTGGGAGAGACTTTGGGTGTAGGACATGGGCTCTGGGCTGATGTGGGGGTTGGAGTGCAGGATTTGGACAGGAGGTCGGCACTTACTTTGGGTGGCACTTGAAAGCAACTGGCATACTATTCTGGAAGCAGCTCCTGGGGTGGGGAGAGGGGGCTAGTTGGTGTCTATGTGCCACTGCCTGCAGTCACCACCCCCACAGTTGTCACTGGTCTCGGTTCCTGGCTAATGTAGAGTAAGTGCTCAGGGCAGAGGTAGTGCACAGAGATCCACTCCACCCTGCAGGGGCTTACTGGCAGCTTCTGGGAGTGGCACAAAGCAAGGGCAGGCAGGATGCCTTAACTCTGCTATGCTACTGGCAACAGTAGCTGAGGGCCCCTATGCCCTTTTAAAATGCTCAGGCCATAGGACAATAGCTCCCTTTGCCATCCCGTCAGCAGACCAAGTATCACTTATTCCAAGCTCTTTTGAACTATTTGCCTCATTTATTTTTTGGGGGGGCCAAGCTGGTAAATGCAGAAAAAAAAATCATATAGCTCTATCTCCAGGACAAAAGCACAAACACGCACTGACTGCAAATGAAACCAACCAGATCTGAATAATTTCTTGCATTTTCACTCTGCAGATACTACAAATAGGAAAGAGCCTTAAAAAGCAAGCCCTCCTGCAGCTTGTGTTATCCCACAAACTCCAGCTATTGAAAGGAGGTAACATGGTCAATAAAGTCTGCTGATTTGTTCCATTCACACAGATTTTATCTGAGAATGCATTGGGTATGGCATATTATATCTAGCATCAAGTACTGAACAGTGAGGAAGGGGGAGCAATTATAATCTCTGTAACCAAATACCAAGTTTGTTGGTTATGAAAGGTTTCTAGTTCCTATTCATAGAATAGATGTTTTCATTAAAGCTGCCAAAAAGTCAAGTGTATTTTTTACAGTAAAAGGGACTTTAAATATTCTTTATGCATGTTTTAAAGATCCTTTATAAGCACTCACTGAAAGCTTGAAACTGAAATTTGCTTTCTTACAAAAAAAATTCCACTAGTTCACATGCATGCTGATTTGATTGCAGGATTACCAACACTGAGCTTTGAGGCAGAAGAAACAAGACAGGAACATTTACTGTAGAAGAAAAGACACCTATAGGTAAACCTCTAGTGCAGTGCAGACACTTGGCACTATACCACTGATGCAGCTATCTCAGAAGGATCACTCTAATCATGCATGGGGGAACTCCAGCAGCACACAGCTACCACAGAGACTCTTACACACATTCATATACTACCTCTAGCATAAAATAGGGGGTGAGAACAGAGGATGGAACATCACTTGAATACTCCTACACTGCAATGATCCACAATTGTGATTTCACACCATTCGGACAGTTAGCAGCTGGTATAAAATGTACCAGCCCAAAGGATGCTCCAACTGACACTAGCGAATGATCCTGTATGTAGGAGCCCTACAATCAGGAGACTCAACACAAACTGAGTTTTATGACATCTTTGCAACTCTCTTCCAAATCTTTACTGTGTATACTTTGATCAGATTTCAAATGCCAGATTATACTGTTTAAATGGCAGAACAGACTTTATAAACATGTAATAAACTATAAACAAGAAAAGCAAATCTTCTACTCCTGTCCATGAAAGCATCTTGTTAAGAGTCATGTTTAACTTTTATAATTGGTCACAACTGAGTAATTGAATAGATACTACATATAGGAATGATCTTTGGAGTCTCTATTACTGTAGCATAATGTTTATGTTTATAGAATTCTACAAAACATCACTCATCTTGTCTCAAGTAACTCCAGCATCACAATTTCATCACCAATGGACCTTACTATTGAAGTTTCCTGTTAATTGACCTATACTTGTCTTTACAGACCATTATTAGCATTTTGTCATAGGGTTTTTTTTTTTTTTTTAAATAGAGCACAACCAACATGCCTGAAAGAACTTACAAAGACGCACCTTGGAAAGTGACAGAAAGCCTTCGCTGGAGAGCACCTCTTGAGCATTTCTATCCATAAACATACAGCACATACAAGTCAGTTTAGGGAGTGAGTACAGACTAGCAACATCAAAGGTCATACAAACATTCTGAATATTGAGTATGGTGCAAAGGTACTCAGAGGTGGAATCCTCCAATTCTGGGAATCCATATTTGTGAGCCAGGCTCAGGAAATCCAGGAGTACCTCTTCTTTCTCATCTCTTAATGTAGCACGGCCTGTGTAGATATATTTCAGCAGCATTGTAAATGCTTCTGCAGTTGTATCCTGAAGAGGGATTTCTGCTTCAGGCTGAGATTCTCTCATTCCACCATATAATAGTGCTCTAGAGACAGAAAGAAAATGTGAGAAACTTGTGTGCTAATAATGGGTACTGTATTGTTATATATATTTTAAAGGTAAACAAATCAACCGGCTTAGAGTGCATCTAAATGCCAGGTGGAAGAATAAATAAGGATGTATTTGAAATGGTGTCTCAGAAGATACCACAAAACTGAAAAAGAAGAATGGCTTTGAAATTCATCTTATAATTCAGCTCTAGTTTGACTATATCTATGTAGGAAGAGCACTATGGGATCTCTTCATCATTAGCTCAATTATTCTACACCAAGTTTAGTCAGATTACAGATAAAAAGAATATTCTGTGAAGGTTTGGTTTTGTTTTTTAATTTCAGCTATGAAAATTCACCCTGGATCAGACTGTTTAGTTAGGTTCTTTCCTATTCACGTATTACTACCAGTAATAAAGAGCTTTCCAACCCAATTATGTTCTTTGTGAAACCTGCACAGCCCCCTAAAAGTTGGGGAAGCAGACAGGTGAAATGACCTTGCTGATGCTTATACCATGAAAATACAGCAAAAATAACAACAGAACCAAGGAGTCTAAATCCCCATTTCTTTGCTCTACCCATAAATATAGCACACGACAGGCAGCCTTGAAGTCCTAAGAGATGATACTTAGGAAGAATCAAAAAGTTTGCAACATACATGTCTGCAAGTCACCAGGGCCTGATGAAATGCATCCTAGAATACTCAAGAAGCTGATAGAGGAGGTATCTGAGCCTTTAGCTCTCAACTTTCAAAAATCATGGAAGTCAGAAGAGATTCCAGAAGACTGGAAAAGGACAAATATAGTGTCCATCTATAAAAAGGGAAATAAGAACAACCCAGGAAACAACAGACCAGTCAGTTTAACTTCTGTGCCAGGGAAGATAATGGAGTGAGTAATTAAGGAATTCATCTGCAAATACCTGGAAGAAAATAAGGTGATAGGTATCAGCCAGCATGGATTTGTAAAGAACAATCATGTCAAACCCATCGGATAGCTTTCTTTGATAGGATATCAAGCCTTGTGGATAAGGGAAAAGTGGTGGACGTGATATATCTAGACTTTAGTAAGGCATTTGACACCATCTCACATGACCTTTTTATCAATTAACTAGACAAATTTAACCTAGATTGGGCTACTATAAGGTGGGTGCATAACTAGGTGTATAACCGTTCTCAGAGAGTAGTTAACAGTTCAATATCATGCTGAAAGGGCATAACAAGGGGAGTACCACAGGGCTCTGTTTTGGGACCAGTTCTGTTCAATGTCTTCATTAATGATTTAGATGATGGCACAGAGAGAACAATTATTAAGTTTGCAAATGATACCAAGCTGGGAAGGGCTTCAAATACTTTGAAACATAGGGTCAAAAAATAAAAATGATCTGGACAAACAAGAGAAATGGTCTGAGGTAAACAGGATGAAGTTTAATAAAGACAAAAGCAAAGTACTCCTCTTCGGAAGGAACAATCAGTTTCACACATATAGAATGGGACGTGATTGTCTAGGAAGGAATACTGCAGAAAGGGATCTAGGGGTCATAGTGAACGACAAGTTAAACATCAGTCAACAATGTGAAACTGTTGCAAAAAAACCAAACATGATTCTGGGATGCATTAAATAGGAGTGTTGTGAGCAAGACATGAGAAGTCATTTTTCCGCTTTACTCTGCGCTGATTAGGCCTCAGTTGGAGTAATGTGTCCAGTTTTGGGCACTTGATTTCAAGAAAGATGTAGAAAAACTGGGAAAGGTCCAGAAAAG
The DNA here is from genome assembly GCF_049634645.1 of Pelodiscus sinensis. Lineage (NCBI taxonomy): Eukaryota > Metazoa > Chordata > Testudines > Trionychidae > Pelodiscus > Pelodiscus sinensis. The sequence goes on from NC_134713.1 coordinate 142,210,383, forward strand.
AGCAACAAAAATTATTAAGAGTCTAGAAAACATGACCTATGAAGGAAGACTGAAAGAACTAGGCTTGTTTAGTTTAGAAAAGAGAAGACTGAGCGGGGATATGTTAACTATTTTCAAGCATCTAAAAGGGTGTTACAAGAAAGAAGGAGAAAAATTGTTCTTTGGCCTCTGAGGATAGGACAAGAAGCAATGGGCTTAAATTGCAGCAAGGAAGGTTTATATTGAACATTAGGAAAAAATTCCTAATTGTCAGGGTAGTTAAACACTGGAATAAATTGCCTAGGGAGGTTATGGAGTCTCCATCAATGGAGATATTTAAGAGCAGGTTGGACAGACACCTGTCAGGGATGATCTGGACAGTGCTTGGTCCTGTCAGGAGGGCAGGGGAACTCTCAAGCTCTCTTCCAGTTCTAAGATTCTATGATATTTGTTCTAGATAAGTGATTTGAACATGCTGTACACACATCTTAATTACTAGCCTCTCTGGTACTCATATGAGAGAAGAATTACCTTGAAATTTTACTTGGTAAAGCAGGTTTGTTATGTTAAAATGAGACCCAATTTTTAAACATGAAATATTTTCCTAATTCATATTGCAGTAGACCAAGTCTTGTAAATGCACGATTTCAGCAAGAAAAGCTAACACTATTTTTCTATTTAAAACTAATTTTTAAATAAATAATTTGTATACAAGCATCTTATGTGTAGCAATACTTCTACTTTACAGAGAAAACCATAATCATATTTATCATCCTATTTGTGTTCTGAAGTTTATTTTTTCTAATATATGAACTGAGAGTCCAATTTAATGACAGTCAAAAACACTATCATGTTATAGTTAGCCACAATGCTTTAATGCCCTGGGAAGCATTCACATAAGAAACATCAGGTTCAGCGAATAGTGGATTATGGGAGTAGTTCTCTCTGAACTTCCCAGGATATATCTAAGACACATTAAAGTTTCCTGTAAGCCTAAAGAAGCAATACATCACCTGAAATAATGGCATCTAGCAGCCAGAATGACTCTATGTGCAGGAAAACGTTTCTTTTCTACAATAAAGGTAACATCACTGTACTCTTCCCCATTCATCAGACCACCGACATTCTCTGACAAAATGTGAACATGGTCAATTTCTCCCACAGCTGTGTAAGGACGGAGCGGGTGACTATTACTCATCTTGATGAAATGATGATATTGGCAGCCTATAGGAAGAAACCAAAGAAATTTAAGCATTTTAAAAACTGGATACTGAATCTACCTCAGAACAAGTTAAAATTACAAATAAGCTAAAGAAGATTAAATTTAAAGGGACAATAGTTATTTAGCAAGGTTTTTGCTAAATCAGTTACAATAGGAACCTACCCAACTTGCTTCATAATTGTATTTCAGTTTGATTTCAGATATCTTCACCTAACTTTTATTCTGCCAATGCATCTGTTCTAAAACTGTAAGACATCATCAAACAAATCAAGTAACTGAATGGAGAGTAAAACTTCTGCAATACTAAATGATTCACAAAACACAAATTTAGTTGACTAAGGATGGAGAAATCATTATCTAAGTAAACAGATTTAGTCTAAATACTGAAATCTATGCTAAAGTGTTTTCATCGGTAAACAGCCAGATTATGGGTGTTCGTGACATTCTTACTGGATCTAGATTAACTTTCCAGAACTGAAATAATTAGTGCAGCCCTGCAAATATGCAGATATCTGCTTTATATCCACAGTTGTGGATGCAGATATCCAAGGCTCATTTTTGCGGCTACAAATATGGATACTAATTTTGTATCTAGAACAGTGTAATAAGAGTTTAACTGGTTACCACGGAAGCAGGTGTTTTATTAACTTGCTTACAAGATAACCAGATAACCAGCCTGGATGGCTGAACCCTGCCAGTGGCCACAGCTAGCACAACCAGAGCAGCCTCCACCGATGTGGTGGGGCCAAGGCAGCTCCCAGGGCCCACAGCTGAGACTGGAGAAGTCCCCCCATCCTCCCCCAGCAGCAGGGACAGGGCTGGAGTGAGTAGCGGGGCTGGGTGCAGAACTGGAGCACCACCTACTGCCTGCAGCCAGGACAGGAGCAGCCAATCACCCCGCCATGGTGGGGGCAGGGCTGCCCTGCCATAATCACAGCCAATAAAAGCAGCAGATGGCAGCACCTTGGCCTGTCAAGGAACATGGAGTCATGTGCTTCTGTCCCCGGGGAGCTGCACCAAGTAACTGATCCCTCCCACCGAGGCCTTCCATTCCCAGCCCACTCCTGCACCCTACTTCCAGGCCACATCCCCAGTCCCCAGCCCACTCCTGCACCTTTCCACCCAGACCCTCCCACACCCCAAACTCTCTTCTTGGAAGCCCACTCCCACACACTGAACCCCTCTCATTTTGGGCCGTTACAAAATCTACTAGCCTGAGACACCCCCCCAGGCTCTAGCATGTGAGGAGAATGTGGGGAGTGTCTTCCTGCTTGTTGGAGGCCGGTGAGGTGGGTTGTTTTTTGTTTGGTTGGTTGGTTTGGTTTGGGTTTTTTTGCTTCTCACTTTTGTGCGGCCCCCCAACTCAAAAGTTTCTCCACTCCTGTCACAGAGGCTCTGAGAACAAGGCCTCACTGTAGTAGATACTGTATATAGAAAGAGAATTCCTGCCCCGAAAGCTTAAATCTAGATAAGTCAGAAAGGGTCAAAGAGGAAAAAAGCAGAAGAGAGAAGAGGTGACTGGCCCAAGGACACACAACAAGTCTGGAAAGAGAGGGGAACAGAACCCAGGTCTCTCCATTGTGCTTATTACTTAAGATAGGTAGGCATTCTTGGTCAAGGTAGGCATTCTTGGTCAAACCCACCACAAGTATAAGCAAAAACAACTCCAATGATCCCAGATGAATCACACCTCCATCTGCAAATAATGAATTTGGGACTCTGAGCCTTTACTCACATGTGTGATCCTATATGTCCCCTCCATGATACATCTGAAGGTATCAAGAAAAATAAACCAAAACCACAAAAATAATGTTCTCTATATAGTAGATTTTTCTTTTATCTACAGAAAGATTGTAGACAAATTAATCTTTAGGAAAAATCAGATGCATTTTATCATGTAATATCTTTTTACAAAAAGAACAAATAAAAATGTAGAAATTATAATATATTACGTAGTGGCAGATGTAGAACCTATATACTCATCAGAACTTCCATATCCTACATTTTCAGGAGTTCCTGCTATTGATTCTTCAAGAGTACAGCCAGAAATCTTATAGTTCCCTGCTATTTTCTCAATCCCTTGGAGGCTGGGAGCTTCAAACATGGCAGGATATAAGCTATCTTTTTTCTAATCTATTTAATATATTATAGCCGATAAATGGAAGGAAAGAGACAGAGAGAGAGAGAGAGAGAGAGAGAGAGAGAGTATTATTATAAGTATATAATAGAGTACTATTACCATCCTCCTTGACTTTTGAGATGAATGTGTGGAGGGATATGACCAAACACAAAGGGGTTAATTCATCAAGGTCTGTTTGAAATCAAAATGACAGAAAAGATTCATCTGGTTCTCCTATAACTCTATTTCCAACAGCTGGGGTTGCTGCCTACACTGGTACCTGAGTGGGTTATGGACAAAAAGCCTTCATCTCAAGTCAAAATAGAGGAAAAGCCTCTGGATTAGCAAATTACAGTTTGTACTCTTCCAAGAATCAATGTAGAGCAGTGATACACTGAGGCTCACGATCCACAAGTAGCCCTTTAATGAGTCTTCTGCAGATCTTTGTAGCACATGATATTAAAAACACTGTGATTTATTATCCAAGATGAAGAAAAAAAAACACACTTGGTGGAATTCTCATTTTAATTTTTTTTAGTAAAACTGTTTGACAAAAAAAATTGTAACAATTTGGTTTTAAGAAATCCCAAATAAAAATTAACTTCATAAAATTAACACTGTATTTTTGAAACATACAATCGTTTAAATAAAGCATGAATATTTTCCGTATATTTAAAAAAAAAAACCTTAGTTGAGTTACAGATCTGAGCAACACTGGGTAAATCTGCAAGTGTGTGTCTATATATATAAAACATAAGAACGGCCGTACTGGGTCAGACCAAAGGTCCATCTAGCCCAGTAGCCTGTCTGCCAACAGTGGCCAGCCCCAGGTGCCCCAGAGAGGGTGGACCGAAGACAATGATCAGCAATTTATCTCCTGCCATCCTTCTCCAGCCTCTGACAAACAGAGGCCAAGGACACCACTTCTATCCCCTGGCTAATAGCCTTTTATGGACCTAACCTCCATGAAATTATCTAGCTTCTCTTTAAACTCTGTTATAGTCCTAGCCTTCACAGCCTCCTCTGGCAAGGAGTTCCACAGGTTGACTACACGCTGTGTGAAGAAGAACTTTCTTTTATTAGTTTTAAACCTGCTCCCCATTAATTTCATTTGGTATCCTCTAGTTCTTCTATTTAGGGAACTAATAAATAACTTTTCCTTATCTGCCCTCACCACACCATTCATGATTTTATATACCTCTATCACATCCCCCCCCAGTCTCCTCTTTTCTAAACTGAAAAGTCCCAGTCGCTTTAACCTCTCTTCATATGGGACCCGTTCCAAACCCCCAATCATTTTAGTTGCCGTTTTCTGAACCCTTTCCAAGGCCAAAATATCTCTTTTGAGGTGAGGAGATCACATCTGTACACAGTATTCAAGATGTGGGCATACCATAGTTTTATACAGGGGCAGTAAGATATTCTGTGTCTTATTTTCTATCCCTTTCTTAATAATTCCTAGCATCCTATTTGCCTTTTTGACCGCTGCTGCACACTGTGTGGAAGTTTTTAAGAGAACTATCCATGATAACTCCAAGATCTCTTTCCTGATTTATCATAGCCAAATTAGCCCCCATCATACTGTACATATAGTTGGGGTTATTTTTCCCCCGATGTGCATTACTTTACACTTATCCACATTACATTTCATTTGCCATTTTGTTGCCCAATCACTCAGTTTGGTGAGATCTTTTTGGAGTCCCTCACAGTCTGCTTCTGTCTTGACTATCCTAAACAGTTTGGTATCATCCGCAAACTTTACCACCTCACTGCTTACCCCTTTCTCCAGATCATTAATGAATAAGTTGAAAAGGACTGGTCCCAGGACTGACCCTTGGGGAACACCACTAGTTACCCCTCTCCAATCTGAAAATTTATCATTTATTCCTACCCTTTGTTTCCTGTCTTTTAACCAGTTCTCAATCCAAGAAAGGACCTTCCCTCTTATCCCATGGCAATGTAATTTACACAGAGCCTTTGGTGAGGGACCTTGTCAAAAGGCTTTCTGAAAATCTAAGTACACTATATCTACTGGATCCCTCTAGTCCGCATTTTTGTTAACCCCTTCAAAGAACTCTAATAGATTAGTAAGACATGATTTCCCTTACAGGAACCATGTTGACTTTTGTCCAACAAATTATGTTCTTCTATATGCCTCACAATTTTATTCTTTACTATTGTTTCAACTAATTTGCCCGGTACTGAAGTTAGACTTACTGGTCTGTAATTGCCAGGATCGCCTCTAGAACCCTTTTTAAATATTGGTGTCACGTTGGCAACCTTCCAGTCATTAGGTTCGGAAGCCGACTTAAAGGATAGGTTACAAACTACAGATAATAGCTCAGCAAGTTCCCATTTGAGTTCTTTTAGAACCCTTGGATGAATGCCATCCGGTCCCGGAGATTTGTTAACATTAAGTTTTTCTATTTGTTCCAAAACCTCCTTTAATGACATTTCAATCCGGGACAGTTCCTCAGATTCATTACCCACAAAGGACAGTGCAGATTTGGGAATCTCCCTAACGTCCTCAGCCGTGAAGACTGAAGCAAAGAAATCATTTAGTTTCTCCGTAATGGTTTTATCATCTTTGTATGCTCCTTTTATATCTCAATTGTCTAGGGGTCCCACAGGTTTTTTAGAAGGCTTCCTGTTTCTAATGTACTTAAACATTTTGTTATTTCTTTTTGAGTTTTTCACTAGCTGTTCCTCAAAATCTTTTTTTGCTTTTCTTATTAGATTTTTACACTTGATTTGACAGCAAGCTGCTTTGTCGACATAACAGCGTGGACGCAAAGGACAGTGTAGATGCAATAATGCCTTCTATCGACAGAACTCTGTCGATAAAAGGCATTATTCCTCGTAGAATGAGGTTTACATACATCGACAAAACTGCTGAGTTTTGTCGACGTAACTCAAAGGCAGTGTGGACGCAGGTATAGTTTTGTCAACAAAAGTTCCCTTTTGTCGACAAAACCCTGTAGTCTAGATACACCCTAAGAGAAGTCTCCATCTGATTTACGTGCATCTCTGCACCAATCGGCTTTCCCCCATCTCTTAGTTTAAAAACTGCTCTACGGCCTATTTAATGTTTAGTGCCAGCAGTCTGGTTCCACCCTGGTTTAGGTAGAGCCCATCCTTCCTGTATAGGCTCCCCCTCTCCCAAAAGTGTCCCCAGTTCTTAATAAATCCAAACCCCTCTTACCTACACCTTCGTCTCATCCATGCATTGAGACTCTGAAGCTCTGCCTGCCTACCTGCCCCTGCGTGTGGAACTGGAAGCATTTCCGAGAATTCCACCATAGAGGTCCTGGATTTCAGTCTCTTTCCTAGCAACCTAAATTTGGCCTCCAGGACATCTCTCCTACCCTTCCCTATGTCATTGGTACCTACATGTACCACGACCACCGGCTCCTCCCCAGCACTACACATAAGCCTATCGAGATGCCTCGAGAGATCCGCAACCTTCGCACCAGGCAGGCAAATGACCATACGGTTCTCCCGGTCATCACAAACCCAACTATCTATGTTTCTAACGATCGAATCACCCACTACTAACACCCGCCTCTTCCTAACAACTGGTGTTCCCTCCCCCTCAGAGGTATCCTTAGTGCGAGAGGATACTGCAACATCCTCTGGAAGGAGAGTCCCAACTATGGGATGGTTTTCCTCTGTTCCCACTGAATGCACTGTTCCCTTGAGACTTTCATCCTCTTTAAAAGCACTGAGGCTCTCAGACTGGAGGTGGGACAGTACAACAGTGTCCCGGAAAGTCTCATGAACATATCTCTCTACCTCCCTTAGCTCCTCCAGTTCAGCCACCCTGGCCTTCAAAGCCTGAACTTGGTCTCTGAGGGTCAGTAGCTCCTTGCAACGGGTGCACATATACGCCACCCACCCACAGGGCAGGTAATCATACATGTTACACTCGACGCAATAAACAGGATAGCCCCCACTCTGCTGCTGGGCTTCTGTCTCTATTTTTCTCATGAACAAGTTTAAATATAAACTGGGCTTATTAAATGTCTGGAATATAGATTATTATAAAAGTTATGTTTAAAGAAGGTCAGAAGTCACTAGTGCCCTCTAACCTTCCTCTCCAAACTCCGTCAGCTGCTCCTGTTCGCAAGCTCCCTGGTCGCTGACTCATAGGCTTATAAAGCCCTGGTAGCCCCTCCCCCTGACTGAGGCTCAGCCAATTAACAGAAGCTTCTAGATTTCAAACCTTTTAGAAGCTCCTTCAAACAAACAAACCAAACAGCCAAACAAGCTCAGCACACAGCAAATAACCCCCCCCCCCCCACACACACACACACACAAACACACACTACAAACAGCCACTTACCACAAGGGTCCCGTATTTACTCCTCTTTTACCTGGAGAACTCCCTCTCCAAACTCCCTGTTAGCTGCTCCTGTTCGCATATATGTCATATATACACATACACACACACACACACACACACACACACACACACACATAGACACACACTCTCACTCCAAAATATTTCCCATCATATTGTTTTGAGACCAAGGGAGAAAGCACGCACGCTATACTAAATGCAACAATGAACATGTGATGCGATGTGAGTGAGTAGTCGAGTAGATGATTAGCTGAGAAGCCTAGACTTATTGGTTAATCTAGTTGGTTAATCGCATTTCCTCCGTATCAGGCAGCAAGGTGGGAGGAGAGCAGGAGACAGTGCTAGGGTGGAGCCATCTTAAAAACTGGTTCACCCCAGCACCAGCTCCGTAGTGCCACCTGTCCCGTCCCCCTCCTCCCCACTGCTGCCTCAGAGAGGCAAGAGTGCATGGGGGAGGCTGCCGCGAAGCAGCTTCTGCCCGTGGCGGGCCCTGACTTACTCTGGGCAGAGACTGCTTCGCAGCTGCAGCCTCTGTCTATGGAGGGTTCAAGCTCCTCGAAGTCAGGGGCTGCTGCCGGAAACAGAGGCGGCAGAGTGGGGTGGCAGAGGATCTCAAAGTGGGGCCAATAACACTGGCTGCCAGTCCTGCTCCCGGGGACTACAGAATAGTCGACTAACTGCAAAGAATTCATGCGGTTAGTCGACTATTCTATTACCAACTATCTAATATTCCTATTCTACATTACAGTGGCTCTTTTGACTGCTAATTTGGCTCTGAACCACTGAGGTCTCAGTATGACTGGTGTATAGGAAGATAAGTAAAATCTGGATTTGGGAGTATTTCTGGGAGGCTTCACCATTTAGCCAATAAAATGGGATTTACCCTCTGTAAGGCATGATGTTTGGTAGTCAAGAGTATGGTCTACAACTATGCTGATTGCTGTAGATGTAGAATTCCAAGAAATGGACTGGTTACTGATGTGGGAGCTTTTCAAATTAATTTGCAACAGAAAGGGTTGAGACGACTAATAACTTGATATAAATCCAAGTTTTGGGGATCCAGAATGTATCTTTCAACCTTGAGTAGGGCACTGTAAGGTACTGAAGCTGGCTTGAATTAGAGGTTCTGGTCATATTCAGTGCATAATTCATTTTGAATTAGGCCAAGTACAGCCATTATTTAATCATAAGTGGCACTGCCTGATTGTACCTGCATTGCAGAGACGCTTCAGAAAGTTTCCAATGATGCTATATTAATTGATCTCTGTCCTGCTTGTTGCTCCATTAAGTATAAATCCAGGCAGGGTCAAGGACAGTGTGTTCCTCATGCTTTTTAAATTTTAAAAAGTCACAGCAGGTGACTCACCTCTGAAAATGAATTTAAATGCACCCTTATATCAAATTAATATAGAAACCAAGGTGATATACAGGCGACCATACAACTCTAAGATTTTTTTCAAAGTGATTCAGCTTTGCATTACAACCATCAAAACTAACAGGTGATGTTTGTGCCAAGGATGACTCAGATGTGCAATTTTGCAATATCAGTACTTGTACAACAACTATAAGAGTACTCCATGCAGTTTCAGAAACAAACTGCACTGGTCAGCACATTTTTCATATTCAGAATTGGTTTGGAAACTAAGAACAGCCATACTGGTCAAACGTAAATGTCCATCTAGTTCAGCACAGGCAGTCCCCGGGTTACATGGATCCGACTTACATCGGATCCCTACTTACAAACGGGGTGAGGCAACCCCGCACTAGCTGCTTCCCCCCAGCAGACCAAGGAGACGCAAAGCTAGCACCCGCCCCAGCAGACCAGGGAGACGCGGAGCGGCTTTTCTCAGCAGACACCTCAGCTTGAGAATAAAGGACTGAGGGAAGTGAGGTGTGGGAGAATAAAACTGAGCTCTGGAGAAATGTTTGGCTAGAGTTTCCCCTACAATATGTACCAGTTCCCACTTACATACAAATTCAACTTAAGAACAAACCTACAGTCCCTATCTTGTACGTAACCCGGGGACTGCCTGTATTCTCTCTTCTGACAGTGGCCAATGCCACATGCCGCAAAGAGAAAGAAGAGAACAGAACAATCACTGAGTGATCCATTCCCAGTAATCCAGTCCCAGTGTTCACCTGTCAGAGGGTTAGGGATATCCTGAGCATCTATAATCCATGAATTTATCTAATTCTTCTTTGAATCCAGTTACAGTTTTGGCCATCACAACACTCCTTGGCAACAAGTTCCATAAGCTAACTGTGAACTGTGTGTACTTCCTTTTGTTTTATGACTGCTGCTTATAGATCCATTGGATGAGCTCTGATTTTTCTGTTACATGAAGGGGTAAATAACTCTTCCTTATTCACTTTCTCCATACTCTTCACAGATTTCTATCATATCCCCCTTAGTCATCTCTTCTCCAAACTGAACAGACCTGGTATTTTTAATCTCTCCTCTTACAGAAGCTGTTCCATACCTCTAATAATTTTTGTTGTCCTTCTCTGTAGCTTTTCCAATTATAATATACCGAGATGAGGTGATCTGCAGCAGTATTCACGGTGTGGGCACACCATGGATTTATATAATGACATGATATTTACCATCTTACTTATCCTTTTCCTTATGGCTCCTGACACAGTTATCTTTTTTGACTGCTGCTGCACACCAAGCCGATGTTTTCATAGAATTAAACATGATTACTATAAGGTCTCTTTCTTGAATGGTAAGAGTTAACTTAAACACCCCACCATTTTGTATGTCTAGTTGGGATTATTTTTTCCAGTGTGAATTACTTTCATTTATCAACATTAAAATTAATCTGCTATTTTGTTACTCAGTTCTGTGAGATCCCTTTCTAGCTCTTCTGCTTCAGGCTTAAATAACTTGAGCTATTTTGTATCATCTGAAAAATTTGCTAGTTCACTTTTTCCAGATAATTTATGAATATGTTATACATTTCTGATCCCTCAACAAATCCCTGGGTGACCATGCTATATTTCATTCTTCACTATGACAACTATTTAATTCTACCTTTTATTTTCTGTCTCTTAACTAGTTAATTCTCCATGAAGGGTACGTCTAGACTACATGTCTCTCTCGCCAGAGGCAGTCAAGATGCATACCGGTTGACAGGGAATGCCTTTGTCGACTGTTCCCTTATGCCTCGTAAAACGAGGTTTACAGGAGCAGTCAACAAAGGCATTCCCTGTCGACCGATCCGCATCTTGACTGCCGCGCTGTGCCAAAGATCAGCTGAGCTGGCACAACGTGGCAGCCATTTTTATTTTAATGAAGCCGGGGATATTTAAATCTCAGCTTCATTGACTATGTCAGATAGTCTAATTTACATGCCTCTGGCGAGAGAAGCATATAGTTTAGACATACTTGAAAAGACCTTATCTCTCTTACCCCACGAGTGCTTACTTTTCATAAGAGCCTTCAGTAAGGGATCTTGATGAAAAGCTTTTGCTATATCCACTCGCTCCCACTTAGTCACATTTGATACCCTCAAAGAATCCTAATAGATTGGCGAGGCATAATGTCCTTTTCCAAATGTCTGGTCTAAATTTTCTCCAACAAATCATGCTCATCCATAAGTCTGAATTCTGTTCTTCACTATAGTGTCAACCAGTCTGTCTACTACTGAAGTTAGGCTTATCAACATGCAGGCTGGATAAATAAAAAAAAATCAATTATTTTTTAAATAATAAAAATTGGATTTTTTTTATTTAAATCATTTCTCCCTTAAAAATCCTACCTAAAGATAGTTTTAATTAAGATATCTTTGAGCAACAATGTATCTCATCATGGAATAGGGATTATAAATTATAATTTTATAGCATGAGGCAATGTATTCATGTAATATTTAAGAAAAGATTTGTAAATGAGTTCCAATGGATTAGGAACCCAACCTTACAAGGTTCCAGTGGCTGGTGTATAGATTACTTGGGTTAATCTTTCTATCTATCCAATGAGACTCAGTGCTCAGTCTAGGAGCAACCATTAGAGATGCTTAGTTTTGCAGTTCTCAAACTGTGGATGAGTCTCCAGAGACAACATGCTTGTAAACAACAAAAATTTTAATTAAATAAATAAATATACAGAGGTGAGAAACAACAGACCTCAACCCTATTGTCCCTCTGCAAATTTGTATGCACAGAGTCAATCCCTTACTCTCTCTAAGTGCAAAGTTTCAAAAAGTTTAATGAACAGAAGATTGTTGGAGGCAGAATAGATCCTAAATAATGATTTAAATCATGATTTAAATCCATTTGATTTAAATCAAATCCACCCTGCTAATGTGTAAATGCCAGGATTATCTCTGGAGCCTTTTTAAAAAGCCAGCATTATATTAGTTATCCTTCAGTCATCTTGTACATAAGCTAAGTTAAGCAAAGGGTTACATACCATAGCTAGTAGTTTTGCAATTTTATATCTGAATTCTTTCAGAATGTGTGAGTGAATACCATCTGATCCTGGTGATTTATTACTGTTTAATTTATCAGTGTGTTCCAAAATCTCCTCTACTGACAGCTCAATTTGGGACAGTTCCTCAGAACTGTCACCTAAAAAGAATGGCTAAAGTTCATGGGCACTCGGTGGCTTAGGTGGGGGAAGGCTCTGCCTTCCCAAACCGCAAGCCTGGCCTCGCTTATGCTCCGCCCCCAAGAATGCCTGCTCTAGGGGTACAGGCTCTGGGCTGGGGCTGAGGGGTTTGGGATGTCAGAGGGGGGCTCCTCGTTTGAGATGCATAGGGCTGGTAGAGACCTCAGGTCGGGGCAAAGAATGTGAGTCTTGGGGCACAGGAGCATGTTCATGGCTAATGGGGGTGCTCAAGGTGGGGCAGGGAGTTGGGGGTCAGGCTTACCTAGGTGACGCCCTGTTTGGGCCAATGGAGAGGAACACCCCACCAACCACGGCAGCTTCCAAGCTTGGGGAAACATCTTTCCCTCCTCCCCCCACTGCAACCCTGAGCACTTTTGTGGAGCTTAATGAGAAGCTGCATGGCCGCACAGCTTAGGTTATGTCCACACTGGGAAGGTAATAAATAAGTGTTGTTAACATGCAAAAGTCACCAAAAGTAGAAATTGGTCAAACCAGTTTTAATGCCTTCCATTATCGAAAATGTATGGCTACATTACTAGCTCCCCTGTCAACAGAAACCCACAGTGCTTTGTTCTAAGCATCCCACAGTGTAGTGTGATGGGAAGGCAGAGCTGATCCCTGCACTTCTTGGGATTCCTTTGTAGCTCTGTAAGCTAAGGAATATCAAAAGAGCAAGGCAGTCTCTCCAGCTATTCCACTGCAGCAGCGGTCTGCCTGCTGCTGTGTTTCTAGCAGAGCAGAACAGAAGCATTCCAATGATTTGCTCTCTGTTCCCCAAATGGAGCAGCTCACTTAGCTGACAGATACTTCCTAGAGCTTTGAAAGCAGAGGGGCACATGCCTGCAGGGCAGCAGAAACCACAAAATACTGAGCACAGCCACCAGTGCAGGCATGTGGGATACTACTGGTGGAAGCCAGTTCTCTCAACAAGACAAACAGCAGAGTTAACATTGGCTCTACAATACAGGGAGGGGAAAAGAAAAGTCTCTCGCAAGCCTGCAATTTTTTTGTTGCCCAAACTAGGTGTTTTTCCTGACAAAAGTTGCATTGTAACAAACTAGGCATGTTAAAATGTGTGCAATTAAGTAACCATGTAGCATAAACTAGGGAGCTGTGTCTACACTGCACTCCCTTTCCGGAAAAGGGATGCAGATTAGACACTTCTGAATAGCAAAATCCGTGGGGGATTTAAATATCCCCCGCGGTATTTGCATTAACATGGCTGCCGCTTTTTTTCCGGCTTGGGGATAAGCCGGAGAAAAGCGCCAGTCTAGACGTGATTCTCCGGAAAATAAGCCCGTTTCCAGAGGATCTCTTATTCCTACTTCGAAGTAGGAATAAGAGATCCTCTGGAAACGGGCTTATTTTCCGGAGAATCACGTCTAGACTGGCGCTTTTCTCCGGCTTATCCCCAAGCCGGAAAAAAAGCGGCAGCCATGTTAATGCAAATACCGCGGGGGATATTTAAATCCCCCACGGATTTTGCTATTCCGAAGTGTCTAATCTGCATCCCATTCCGGAAAAGGGGTGCAGTGTAGACACAGCCGGGATGTTAAAATGTGTACAATTAAGTAACCATGTACTGCTGAAAATTTCAGTGGTTACATGCAGGGTGGCAGTCGCCTTCAGCCTGCAGCCCCACGCTGCTGCCTTTGTATCAGAAGCAGCAGTGTGGGGCAGCAGGCAGCACGCTGGGAGCGGGTGTGTGCCAGGAGCCAGCTTTTAAGCCAGTTCCCCATGTATAACAAGAGCCTGAGTGTAACTATGAAAGTTAACCAATGAACCCAGGTTTGTTGCTTAACCTTTTCCACGGTTACACTTTCATATCCCTAGTGTAAATGCTCTCATTGTTTTGTCACCAAAAGGCAATTTTTGGCAACAAAACATGCCAATGTAGACAAGTCCTTAAGGGGAATTTATCATAAAACTATAAATCACGCTGGATTATAAACGGTACCCTTTCACTGATAATGGTTCTATGGGAATCATCAAAATAGATACAAGGGGGAAGGCAAAGAGGACATAGACTGAACCAAAATCTTAGTACAGGTTGAACCTCTCTAGTCTGGCACCCTTGGAACCAAACCAGTTCCCAACCAGAGAATCTCCCAAACCACAGGTGATCAATATTGGCTAGCAGCATTACCAACTTCCACCTCTTATTGGGATCTTAGAAGACATTTGGGGGTAAATTAGAGCAAGATTACTGCACAGAACACTGAGAGCTAGGACTGATGGCTATAAACAAATTTTATGGGACTGCAGGAAAGCTGGTCACAACCATGATAAGTGGACATCTGTCAAACTAAATTATGCCAGACCAGAGAGAACCAGACTAATAATGTTCAACCTGTACAGAAGATATCACTTGTCTCATCTGCAATCTGTATGAATACTACTCTGAATATAAAAAACTGTATTAGTGTAAGTAAAATTTTAATCAACAAACAAGTAGTAAAAACAGATTAGATTACGTCCCTCCACTCTGCACGTATAGCAATTAATTTTAACCTGAAACATCCTCAGTTATGCGCACGCAGCTCCAATTAACCTTAATGGTAATCACAGGGATATAACTGACTCTAGTTAGTGACTAGTAGTAACTCAAAGCAAATGTTAAGACATTTTGAAATCTGATTTCTGAGAATTTAGTGTAACTGTTACAATTTAAACTATATATATATTTTAGTTTGCCTTGCCCCCTCCTCCCTTCTTGTGGGAGGAGAAAATAAAAGGAAAAAAGATTAGCTCACTACTCTGTCTCCACTAAGCTGCCTTCTGGTGATAAAACTGTGAAATGTAGACAAACTCTAAGTGTCCACATGGGGAGTCAAAATGCACTAGTTGTTCTGCACTAAATTCACATCTTAACTTACTCTGAACTGTCTCACATAGAAAAAGGTGCTCTGGGTTCATCTAAGTAGTAGTTGTTCCACAATGAACAGTGATAATAGATACTTAGACTCTGCAAGCATCTCTTAGTATTAGATATACATATTGATATTTATATTACAGCAGCACTGAAGAAGTTCCAGCCACAGTTAGGGCTCCACTGTGCTCGGTACTATACTGACTCACAGTAAGCAGCAGTTCCTGCCTGAAGGTTTCTGCATTCTCAACAAAGTAGAAAAAGTGTGGAAGAAAGGAACAAACCAGACCAGTAGAAGCTGCACAACTAAAACATAGAGATTAAATGCCAGGAACTGAACTTGTTTCTCTTGATTTCCATAATTTTAAGTAACTACAGTAATGAAGTGAAATCAATCAATCTTGCTCTCTTTTTATATCTTTTTTATATTTTCCTGTGGGACAACAGAGTAGAGATGTTAACTATCAGTTATTTTACCAGTTGAGTAGTCGATGGAATTTCCATCGACTACTTGACAGGCACTTCTGTATTCCTCCTCTGAAGAGCCCGCTGGGGCTCTTGTACATTTCAAAGGAGAGACGCAGAAGTCGTGTACAGCCCGGGGCCAGCAGGAAGTCCCATTGACTCCAGGTTGCACACGGCGTGTCAGCTTTGAAATACTGCTGCACTGCCAATTTGGAATGTCATGAGGAGCCAGGATCACCTGGGGACTCCCCAGCTGACCGCACATGGCATTTCCCCAGAACTCAGGGTCAGCTGGGGACTCCCCAGCTGATCCTGGGTTTCATGGAAATGTCATGCTGGAGCCTGGACCCAGGGCTCCACGCACAGCAGTACCACACAGCTGATCCTGGCTCAGCTGTGCAGCGTATCGCCTCTCCCCCGCCTTTGCTGCCTCTGATAAAGACCAGTGCTACCTTGTGCGCTCCCTAGACCAGCGTCTACCTGCCTCTGGGCCCCAACCCTAGCCTGCCCGGGTCACATGCCTGTCGCACAGCTTCACTCTGTGCTCCAAACTCCCTGGATTAAAAGGCTCCCTGATCTTACACCCCAGCCGCTTCCCCAGCTTTCCGGACTGGCCGCTCTGTGTTCCAGGCTCCCTGGACCAACAGGCCCATTTGGAAAGGCTGTGGTTCCTCTTGTAGTGGACAGGGCTGTACTGCCTGGCCCCGTGGTGCTCCTGGAAGGAAGGGGCACCCAGCTCAATGAATTTGTGGGAGGAGGCAGAGTGCATGAAAGGAGGAAGCAAGGGAAGGGGATAGGGTGTATGTGGGGTTGGGCGGTGTGGTAAAGGGGTATGGTAGGAGTGAGAGGGATATAGGAATGGAAGCAGGGGTTGTGGGGAGGAGGAGGAGGTTAGGGAAGATGGTGAATGCAGGAATGGAGGCAGGGGATCAAATTGAAAGTTGCCAGGGGGGAGGAGGAGAGCCAGGGCTGGCCTGCCCTTGATCCAGTGGCCAGGAAGGGACAAGACAGGGCTGCCACGCCTCAGCACAGCCCTCCCTAGTGGTCAGGGGAAGAGCCGGGGCTGCCTACCCCTAGAGAGAGGAGGGTTGGCGAATGTAGCAAGCAGGGGGCACAGCCCCCTAGTAATGCATAATTGAAGTAATTGTAATGTAACTACAATAATACAAAGTTGAGGTGCTATTGCTGACAAACACAAAGTAATGCATATTGGAAAATCTAATCTAACTATACATACAAAATGATGGGGTTTATATTCATTGTTACTACTCAAGAAAGATCTCAGAGTCATTGTAGCTAGAGCTCTGAAAGTATCGACTCAATGTTTAATGGTACTCACAAAAAGCTAATAATGTTAGAGCCATTAGGAAAGAGATAGATAATAAGACAAGCAATATCATAATGCCAGTATGTAAATCCATGACGCACCCACACCTTAAATACTGTGTGCAATTCTTTTTGCCCTAATAAAAATATATATATATATTATAATTGGTAATAGTACAGAGAAGGGCAAATAAAAATTATTAGAGATATAGAACAGCTTTCATATGAAAAGAGATTTAAAAGCCTGGGATTTTTCAGCTTGAAAAAGAAACAAGTAAAGGGGGATATAAAATGAATCAGTATTATTTACTCCTTCACATAATATAAGAATGAAAGGTCACACAATTACATTAATCATTTGGTTTTAAACAAACAAAAAGAAGTATTTCTTCACTCAACACAGTCAATCTGTGGAACTCGTTGCCAGGAGATGTTGTGAATAGGATATTAAAAACTGTGTAATAGGGTAACTCTATCACTGCTGAAAATCACAGCAGTTACAGAGTTACCTGCTGAAAACTCAGCAGTTACACGGTTACCTGAAATGCTAAGCCTTATATTGCAGAGCCCACATAGGAGCCTTCCTGGGAGAAATGGCCACCAGTCCCTATCAGCCCGGATCCTGGAGAGGAGGCTGTGTGTAACAGACACCATTAACCAATAAGCATCTGCTTATTGGTTAAACAGTTAGTCATTTACATTCTTACATCCCTTGTTGTGAATACTAAAATTATAAAAGCGTTCACAAAATAATTAGATATGTTTCAGGAGGAGAAGTTCATCAATGGCTATTAGCCATGATGAGCAGGGATATAACAATGTGCTCACATGACTGACTCTTTATGGATGCTTTGATGTTATTCCCCTGAAAAATGCTCAATTGAGCAAAACTCAAATTTCTGAAACCAAGGATATACACTTGGAACCTTAACTCTTGCTTCTTGAAGCAATGCCTCTGTAGCTCTTGTTAACACTCATACCTTTGTTCCTCCTGTGTCATACTTACTGAAATGCACAAGCTCTTCACCTTGTCTTACAACCAATTCACTCTTACCCACAGAATTCCATCCAACACTTTTAAAAAACAAAAAGGAAGGTGGGGGGTTGTCCATGTCACCTTCTAACTTGTCCCCTGGAAATGAGAGTAGGCAATGCGAGTTATTCACATATACTGTAAGTACAATCACTTGTCAGGCATTAGGTGCAAGTGAAGGCAGTAGTTGGGCCTTTTTGATAAAGCTGCGTTGTAATATGAGGACATTCGTAGATTATCCTGGGTATGGAACAGTTGTGATTATGATGTGAGGAGATCTGTTTTGCACCTTTCAGTGTTTGTGAGCAAAAAGAAGAGATGCTCGTGCCCCTTTAGAATCCATTATGCATCAGTTCAATGGCAAATTACATAGGTTATGTCAGTAGCAAGGCCTAGGGATTTTATTACCAGGATTATTGTCAACAGTGAGGTGGAATATGAGAGGATTTTAATGTTATAATGATGTCTTAATGAAAGCACAGGTTGAGAAGATGTCCTGTGATTAAGTGTAGGGATGTTGCAAAAAGCTGTGAAGACATTCTTAAATTGTACACACGTGATATTCTTAAATTCTATATGCATGATATTCTTTCTAGGGAGCTGATTAAGAATCTGTGTGAGATCTGGATCTGGAAGCTCCTCAATTTTAAGCCATGTCCACGCTACACAACTATATTGGTATAACTACGCAATTTGGGATGTAAAAAATCTACATCCCTGAGCAATGTAGTTATACCGACCTAATCCCTTATGTAAATGGTGCTGTCATAGCTATGTAACCACTATGTCTCCCATCAATGTAACTATAGCCTATCAGGGAGGGGGATTAACTAGACTGCTTCATCTACATAGCTGTAGTGCTGTATGTGAAGACAAGCCTTTCTAGTGCCAAAGGCTAGCATTACTTGTGTCTATGTGCATACTGACTGACACACTGCTTGAAGAGCGTAGAGGGAAGGTGGCATGGGCAGCCTCCCTTTCCCACTCCCTTTTTATCCTTTTGCAGTGTTAGATGGAACCCTATTGGTAAGAGTGAATGGGATGAAAATTAGTTGAAATATACATGCTCTTCACCAGCTTAAATACCGTCCACAATTTGGACCACCAAACACTAGATGCCATTCATTACAAAGAGTAAAAATTTACTGAGACCATTTTGACCCACATCACAGCAACAGTTTGACCTCCAGTTCTGCACATAAAAATCCTACAATCATAGAATTTTAAAAGTAGCTTTTTTCAGGGATTATACCTCCAGAATCCTTGGCTCAAAAGACCTCCAATTTGGGACACTGATCCTATTCCAGATTCCCACAAGGAACAGCAATGTAAGAATATAAGAGCAGCCATACGGGGTCAGACCAAAGGTCCATCTAGCCCAGTATCCTGTTTTCCAACAGCAGCCAATGCTAGATGCCCCAGAGGGAGTGAACAGAACAAGTAATCATCAAGTGATCCTTCCCCTGTCACCCATTTCCAGCCTGCGATAAACCCATCCTGGCTAATAAGTATTGATGGACCTATCCTCCATGAATTTTAAGAAAACATATGAAAAGGTGGCTCTTAAAGCACTTAGAAGTGTTGTCATTCAAACAAGACAGAGAGGGATGATGGAGAGAAAGCGCTCCTTTATACATCCCTCTGCAGCAGAGAAGGCTCTGAAAGGTGTGAATGAGACCAGTCCATAAAGATAAACAGGGCTCGACAAATAATGTAATCTACTCGCCCGTGGCGAGTAGATTACAACCCGGAAGAGCCGGCACAAAGCGATCTGCGCACCGCGCGGCTGGCGAGCCTTGGAGATAAACACAACCTGAACCAATAACTCAGACACAAAACCACCCACTTATCTCAGTGGTTGTCCATTCTCAGCTCCCAACACAAAAGACAACGATTTCCCCACATCCTGACTTACATGCAGGGGTAGGAAGGAGATCAGACTCTCCCAAAATTTCAGTTGCCCCCCCCCACCCTATGTGGCAGGGTATAAGGATGTTAAATATCAGTTAACTGAATAGTTGAGTAACCTCACAAATTCTTATCAGTTAGTTGACTATTCTATAGTCCCCAAAGTCGGAGCTGGAAGCCAGTGTGCTCCAGCCCCACTCTCGACGAGTCCTCTGCCACTCCATGCTGCTGCCTCTATATCAGAGGCAGCAGCACGGGGTGCCAGGCGGGAGCTGGTCCACAAGAGGAGCCAGTTTAAAAACCAGCTCCCCTCATGGGACCCAACATGAACTGGAACTGAGCCAGGCTGCTGGCCAGCCTGCTAAAAAATTTACTGGTGGCGGGGGAAGGGGGAGGAGAAAGACTGAAGGAAATGCATGTAGTTTATAGTATTAACCTATAAGCTTTTGCTTATTGCTTAATTGACTACACCAGAGTCCGCAGCCCGCTTATTTGCCGCACTCAGTGCAGTTTGGGTTTACGTGGGGTTCAACATACAGCCCATGGGTAGGTAGGAGCCAAAATAAAGAAGTAGTCAATATAATGGTCTTCTGTTGATATGTATTTTAGTAAAACTCCTGTCATTGCTCATTAAAAGTGCTGTCATGTGGGTGGAAATTGGGTAAATATTGCATTTTATTAATATCAGCAGAACTGACTTAAATGGGGCCTGTGTGTTGTGTAGTCTTGCTTTAATATTTGTATTCATACCAGTCAGAATGAAGAGCTATTTGCATACAGGCAGTCCCCGGGTTACGTACAAGATAGGGACTGTAGGTTTGTTCTTAAGTTGAATCTGTATGTAAGTCGGAACTGGCGTCAGCCGCTGCTGAAACTGATCATTTCAACAGCGGCTGAATCTGGACGCCAGTTCTGACTTACATACAGATTCAACTTAAGAACCCCAGGCGTCCCCAAGTCAGCCGCTGCTGAAACTGATCAGCGGCTGATTCCAGGAAGCCCAGGGCAGAGCAACTCTGCCTCGGGCTTCCTGTAGTCAGCCCCTGGTCAGGTTCAGCAGCGGCTGACTTGGGGATGCCTGGGGCAGGGTAGCTGGGGTGCTGCTGGGTTACTCCAGCTCCTCGGCGCTACTGGAGCAACCCAGCAGCACCCCAGCTGCTCTGCCCCAGGCGTCCTGATTCAACCACTGCTGAAACTGACCAGCAGCGGCTGAATCAGGATGCCTGGGGCAGAGCAGCTGGGGTGCTGCTGGGTTGGTACAGTAGCGCCGAGGAGCGGCGCTGCGGGACCAACCCGGCAGCGCCCCAGCTGCTCTACCCCAGGCGTAGGCAAGAAAAGCCTGGTCTGCTGGGGGAAACGAGGGGGGGCACTAGCTGCACCCTCCCCCCCCAGCAGACCAGGGAGACGCGGGTGGTGGGACCGCCCGCGTCCTCCACGGCTTTGCTTCGTCTCCCTGGTCTGCTGACCAGCGAGACAGGGAGCAAAGCCGCGGAGCACGCCCGCAGCTGGACAGCCCAGGCGCGCCCGGGCTGTCCCGCTGCAGGCGTGCTCCGTGGCTTTGCTCCGCGTCTCCCTGGTCTGCTGGGGGGCGCTCCCCCCCTAGCAGACCAGGGAGACGTGGAGCAGCTTTTCTCGCCCCGGAGGACGGGGGCGGCGGGATTGCAGTGCATCTGGGCGTCCCACCGCTCCAGTCCTCCAGGGCGAGAAAAGCCCCGTTCGTAACTGCGGATCAGACGTAACTCGGATCTGCGTAACTCAGGGACTGCCTGTATATATTTGTATATATATGCAACTTAAGTTGCGGCCCTCAGCATGTGCTGTGAGTATCACTGTGGCTCCCGTAGCTTACAAAGTTGAATAACCCTGGACGACACTATTACACCCCCAACAGGGTAGGAAGAGGGGTGTGCAACCTCTGTATATGGACATAAGGCCTTTTGGATTTTGACGTACACAGACAGCAAAGAAAGTGGATGCCAAGAGAAGCCAGCCCCACATTTTCCAGCTTGTATGAGGGGCCTGAGTGGGTGGCTCAGATGCCCTTAGAGGGGCAAGAACTCTCTAGATATGGACACTCAAACAGAAGGGAAGAATGTGGGGCTCACAGGTACCCCAATCTTTATTCTCCCACAATCCTTCTAGCAATCACTTTGGGCACCCCATCCCAGAGTCTCCCGCCTCCAGCTTCCATAATGCCTCAAGGGCCCCAACTCCTCTACCTCTCACCACCATTTATCCCCCTCTATTTGCTACATATCCAAACCTCTCCTTTTATTCCCTTGCTATTTCATCCCCCAATATACCTCCCAAGAAGCATTTGTGGCCAGTTTTTTGATCCTTTGAATATACCGTCCCAATGAAATTGCCACCCATGACTCACAAGTTATACCAACCCTCAACTATTTAACCCATATTCCTTTTGTCTTACATGGCGACTTGTGATTAGCTGATCCTCAGTTATTAGATAAGGTGGGTGAAATAATATCTTTGATTGGCTCAATTTCTGTTGGTGAAAGACAAACTTTCAAGCCACACAAAAACTTGCGGAACAGCTTGAAAGCTTGTCTCACTCACTAACAGAAATTGGTCCAATCAAAGATATTGCCTAACCCACTTTGCACCTCTAACACCCTGGGACCTAAACAGCTACATCCTCACTGCAAGGGAGGATATTCTTAGTTATGATAATTGAGAGTTAGTTTACAACCAGTCTCAAAGAGATCTGTGATTCAGTCATTAGTACCTCTAATTTAACAGTACAAAGCAACAGAAACTTTTTTGGGGGGAGGAGAGGGAACTGTACTATAGGAAATGTTGGTCAATATGATCCCAAATTGGATTACTTATGCTACTTTGCACACCCATAAGACACCAAATTTCAAAGAAATCTGAGTAACCGTTTTGGATTTCAGAGCATTTTTTATGCTATAACACTCAACTCTTGTAAGTAGTGCCATTTTTCTGTATTGGTGCATGCACTTTAAAAAATTCATCATCTTAAATACTGTCCTCAGCTTGGGCTCCCCAGAAACTTAGTGGGGGCCATGCACTACCCTGGGCCAGATTCAAAAGACTGAGACCATTCTGATCTGTATCACATCAATTGTTTGAACTCCAGTTCAAAGCAAAAAGAAAGACACACAGAAACTCTGAAAAACAGCTAGACTTTTCTACGCTTATATCGCCCACATCCCTTACTTCAATTGACCTCCCTCCCCCCCAATATCTGGATTAGGCACAACACCCTGAACTCTCATCATGCACAACAACCCAGCGATACCTGTCAATGTTCGGGTATTTGGAAAGGTCAACATTCAGCCAGAAGTCATAATACAATTTGAACTGCACTGGCACTACCGGGATACTAACAAGGGCCGTACTATAGATGTCGCTCCGTCCCCCGGTTTCCTGCTCCCCGGCACAAGCTATTTCAGGCGCCGTTCCTTCTCCCACTACCCGGGCGTGAAGCCCCGCAAATGGCTCCCTCTGCGCTCCGGACACGAATCAGCGCCACGCCGCGCTGTGCCGGGGTCAGCGTCCGCAGCGGCATTCACCGGCTCCGACATGGCGGCGGCGGGTCGGTGCCAGCGCCGCGGCCAGAGGGAGGGGAGGCCAAGGGGCCGCACAGCCGGGATGTCCAGCGCGGAGCGCGCCCTCTGACACGCGCGAGAGCGGCCGCCGCACGGGGAGCTCCGCTCGGGCGCCAATGCGCGGGACCAGGCTGTGGCGCAGAGCGCGACCCCCAAGTCCCCAAAGGGAGGAACATGGCGCGTGGGAGCCCGCGGGGGACGGAGGGGCACGACGGGCTCCGCGGGGAAGAAGCTCGCTCCGCCACCCGCACCCCATGCCCGCGATGCTGCGCCCCAGGACAGGAGGACGAAGACAGCCCCGGGAGATGCTGCGCCGGGTCAGTGACACCCGCCCCCCCATACACACACACACCCCTCAGGACTCACCGGCCGGAGCGACAGCAGCACCCTCCCCCTTCCTCCGCTCCGCGCCGTCATTACGTCATCCCTCCTGCATGCGAACTCTCCTAGCAACGACAGCCGCGCCTACGTGCTGACGTGCATAGCGACATGCGGGGGGGGGGGGGAGGCTCGTTCTATGGTCAGGTCATCGGCGCGCGGCACCATCCAGTTCTAAGGGGCGCCATGTAGCCCCAGGCGAGCGACACCCGATAGCAGTTGTAAGGGGTGCCACGCGGCCCCCGGCGCCTGATGGCAGCTTTAAGGGGCTGGGAACACGGCGCCCGTTACAGCTACCATCACGTGCCCCCCATAGGTTGGCACCCCAGGCAGCTGCCCGCCTAGCCCCGCCCCCCTTAATCCAGCCCTGGTTGTGGGCCTGCCCTGGAGATGCCAGATGGTTTCAACAAAAATACCAGACACTTGACATTCCATCACAATCTACATTACATCTTATTTAGAAAATACCGGGCATTTATATTTTCTCAATTTGTTTCCCAAACAGAAAGCTCAAACACTGGACTGTCTGGTTCAAAAACCAGATACCTGTCAACCCTAGTGTGGGGCAGTCTGCTTAAGTGCCTGAGGTACATCTCCTGCTTTCCCTCGCTGCCCCATGCATCTGAAAGTGCCAAGATGACCCTCACCGCCCCACCTGGCTTCTGGGGAGTCACAAAGCTGGATAAATTGTTGTGAGGTAGCAACAAAGACGAGACGTTGCCATTCTTGGGACACGCCCGTGGTCTACTATCACAGAAGTGTAGGGCTAGAAGTAGGGGTGTAAACGTTTGTTGAAAAAGCTAACCATGTAACCCCTATCAATCTGAGAGGTTACAGGCTGCAGGCTCTTCACTATACACTGTAAATAGGCTGCAGAGCCTGCAGCATATTTATCTTTTTCTCCACTGTAGATCATTCTAATCTAGGAACTTTACGGTAACATTGTCTGAAGTGCTTTCAGTTTTATGTTCAGGGCCAATTAGGCTTAACATAAAGGGGTCTCTCAATGAATGGATGAGATGATGACTTTAGGAGGAGGGATTTTGGTTTATTAGCAACTGGAGAGAGAAAGAAAGCCTGTCCAAGTAGGATGGGTTCCAATTAAAAAATAGCTGCACTCTGGCTCTGTGTAAAACGAGAAATGTCATTGAGGATTTTTTAAAGTTGGGCTGGTTAGAAAGCCCCTCAGTGCAAAGGAGTACACAATTTGGACAGATTCATAAGGGAATAATCTATTAGAGTTTATTCTATATCATGGTAGAGATAATAGGACAGAAATTAATAAAGTAGACTGAAAAGAAACATTGAAATGAAAAAAAGAGTCCCATTTAATTGTACCACATGAAGACAAATTATTCAAATTTTGTAAGTGCTTATACAGAAATGCTAGAAATCCAAATACTAAGATGAACTTAAGTACTTAGTATTAAATGAGAATATTGATATGAGGCATCATAGAAATTTGGTGGAATGATAATAGAACATGGTAAATCCAAGGTACATTATACATGGTAGAAACACAGCAGGTCATGCTGATGGGGAATGACAATATATGTGAAAAAGCACTGTACCATAGAATCTCTATAGGTGGAGTTGCCATGCTTGAATAATAAGTATAATAGGAATAAACTCACCACATGACCAATATGGTGACAGTGATTTGAAGTCCCTAGGGAGATTACAGAGGATATAAAACAGAAAATCCACTATTAATGGCAGAGATCAATTATACCCATATTGCCTGGGTATGTCTTCTCACAACAGGATGCAGAAATTAGGGATGTGAATGGTTAATTGGTAAGCCTCACCTGTTAAGGTTACTGCCTGCCTCAGACAGGGGCTGCTCCAGCCTGGACAGAGCAGCCACTGCCTATGGCAGAGGGGGTGAAGTGGGTACAGGAGGATAGGGGAGGGCATGCACTGAGGAAGCCAAATGATAGACTGGAACAACTCACCCACCCACGCACTCTCCCTCCTTTTTTATCAGTTAACTGGATAAACATTATGTTTAACCAGTTATTTAAAAATGGGATTTTACATCTTTAGCAGAAATAAAATTTCTAGACACCATTAATGACTGCTTGGAGCAGCTAATCCTGGAACTCACAAGGGGAGACCCCCATTTTAATTTAGCTCTAAAGTGAAATGGAGCACAGAATATGGTCTAGGAGGGGATCATAGCTAGTATCCAGCTTGTATTTGGCTATCATGTCATTAATATGTAACATCCTTGTGCAGGGGAAAATACCAATGCCACCATAGCATTTAACTTCAAAAACGGGAACTACAAAAAAATAAAATGAAGAAACTAGTTTATCATGTACATAGGAAGCTAGTTAAATGGAACAGTCACAGTAGTGAAATGCCTCCCCAAGCTTCATGGAAACTACTTTAATAAACCAATGCCACCAACTCAAACAATGTATACTTTTTATTATTATTATTTGGGGTTAAGAGGAACAAAAAAATATCACCATGGCTAAACAGCAGAGTCATTCACTACTTCCCACACATTACCCTGAGTCCTAGTGCTTCATAGCAGGAGGTGATTAATGACCTTGCATACTTAGAAGCCCCAGAGTGGACCTCCCAACTCCAAACTGATTTGCCAGTTATGGGTAGTAGTCTAGAATTACCACCTTCTACACAGCAATCACTATTCATTGCTCCAGTTAGGCCAGCTCTCATTTTGGTATCCTTGTGCTAGAGAGCAAGGGGCAGCTCCCTACACAGTTCCAAGAAGGTGTCTCTGCAGATCCAAAAGTTCGACAGTCACTGCTCATCATCCCAGTCTGCATAATGATGTGATTTCACCACTCAGTGCTTCTCATACCATAACTGATAATCCACCATTTGCAGCTGCTCCATGAGTTCCAAAAAGCAATCTTGAATGGTTTCTCTCCATGGCACATAGTAGGGCTGATACCACAGAGCCATTATCTGATTAGCAGCTCATTGAATAATGCAGCTGATCTTGCAGTGTGTTCATAATGCTCATCATAATACTGGAAAGCAGGGCAGGCTCTATGCTTTGAGATGTACAGTTTCCAAAATTTATTTAGAAGACCACAGAATGATGAGACAGAAAACAGCATCATGGGATGGTGTACGTGTCTTCAGAGGATACTGTAAACCCTTCTCAAAACACAGGGACAGCTAATGCATACTGGGATAGGTACCCACAGCACACTGCTCTCTTTCAATGTAAGAGTACAACTGTAGATGTGTTCCACCAGAACAAGCAGCATTGTGTGGATGTGCAAAAATGGTTTAGTTACAGCAGTGATGGATGATTGACAACATAACTGGAGTACATTTTGTAGAATACACGTGTCCTTAGTAGGTAGTGAAATACTATATGGCATACAGCATTAGAGAAGGATTTTGAAAGTTTTGCAGACACTTTATTTAGAAATAAATACTTTTATTTGATGCCACAGGGCTATCCAATTTAGTAGTCACAACATTGAGGGCTGTTCAGTGCCAACTGTAATTATAAGGTGCTTCTAGAAATGCACTAAATACCAAGATGGTTTTGTTGATTTGAAGGGTGAGGGAAAGTATTTCAGTGTTAATGAAACTTTAACCATGAAACTAGCTCACATGCAGGATTTGTAAATGTGACATGTTCTCCTGTTATTTACAACTTCAATATAACTGCAACCACTAGTTTTTATATTTTAAAGAAAGACAGCTGTGTCGTAACTGTAGATAGTTACTGTTTCACAAACTATTGGGAATTTGATTAACCAGACTTTTATATCAAGCTGAAATTTGATATATAAAACATTTCAAATGCACTATATTTTGCAGAAGCTTAGACATCACACACAAGGGATGTGTCTGCCAGCTCTCAGCCAGTCAATAGGGAATCATGGCATTTTCAGCTACTCTTTAGTTGTAAGCTAGTTGCTGTTCAACACCTTGATTTTTAGGATAGGTGTTCAGCTCTTAGAGTCTCACTTTTGAAAGCAAGTGAGAAGTCTGCTGACCTCCTCTGCCTAACTGCCATAGGTACTCAAATGCAATGAGTCCAACAGAATTCAACCTGCAATGTGGCACTGCCATTAAGTTTCTAGTCTCAAAGCAGTTTGAATGCCTCTAAGCTGCTCCTGAAAGTCTACTGTTTAGTGACATAACTACACACACAGTCCCAATCCTGCTTCCATTAGACTTCAATTGCAATTTTGTCATTGACTTTAATGAGAACAAGATGTGGCCCAAAAAACTAGTCATACATGTTTTATCCCCGCCCCACATTTAACAGAAACAAAATATCCTGTAGTAGACCTAAGATACAGCTATCTTCCTACTCACATATTCCACCCCATCATACCAGGTCTCAGGCTGGTTAAAGTATTGTTATAATGCTCAGCCAACATTTAAATAACGCAAATCAGTCCTGAATGGATGAATAAACTAATGTTTGCATAAATGATGAATCTGCATGAGTGCACTTTCAGAACACAGATGGTCTTGTGCTCTCCTAATTAGAAACAGGAAGAAGTGGCATCATAGAAAAGAAAGCTAAAGAATGCAAAGGTTTATCCAAACAAGATCAGGTGCTAAAAGAATTGCTAAAGAACTACTTGTGGAAAAGGTTAATTCCTCACAATTAAGTATGTGTCTCATGAATATTAGAGTATGCTACTGGTTTTCAGCCTCCTGGAGAATTTTCCTGTTGTATCGTTAGTTACTGTAAACCTAGATGAGGGTCACCATGTGGTTAGGATTCAAAATTTCAATCCAGTAGCCATCAGGATCCTGAATAAATGCAAGTCCCTTCATTTTACCTACAATAGAAAGATACATATTTACAGATATAGTTAAAAACTATCTTAATAGCCTTTAAAGATTAAGATTTTTACATGGACAAAAACATACAATTTATCTATCAAGATTTCCTGTTGTCTTTACATGGCAGACAGACCAGGCAATTCAAATAACGGGTTCAAGGTCATGTTTCATCACTGACAGCAAGGATCAATTTCAGACTTTTAAAGACAGGTCATGGAAGCAGTTTATATGATTAACTTGTGCTTTAAAACTATGGGGTGGATAATATTTCTGCAAGTTTGCACATTATATCATACTTGACCTGACTGAAGTGACACTAGAACCTTGTATGTTCTAGTTCAGCCTAACTACAAAAGTTGGAAGCCAATTTATAAAACTGCCACTTCAAAATTGCTTTTTACTACATTACTATGTCATCAGCTGAATGTGAAGTTCAAACACTGTGGCTACATCTACACTACATGCTTCTTGAGCAAGAAGCCTTTTGCACAAGAGCACATCCACACCTCAAAGCACATCACAAAATCAATGTGCTTTTGCGCAATAGAGCGTCCACACTGCATGGACACTCTTGTGCAAGAAAGCTCTGATGGCCATTCTGTGAATGGCCATCAGAGCACCTGTGCTTTTTCCCCATAGGGGTTTCTTGCGCAAGAAACCCCTCTGGAACGTCCACACTTTCCTTTTTGTGCAAGAACTCTTGCGCAAAAGAGAGTTATGCCTCGTAGAAGGAGGTTTACCTATGGCAGAAAAAGCCCTCTGTTCTACCATCTTATTCTTGATTTCCTTGCGCAAAAGCGCATTTGAGGTGTGGACGCTCCATGGGGTTTTGCACAAAAACCTTGCAATGTAGACATAGCCTGTCTGTTCCCGGTGGGTGTTGTTTTACTGTGCTTTTGTTTGTTTAAAAAAAATTCAAAACATTCAGCTCACATCTTTTTCCCAGGCTTAGCTGATACTACAGTTTCCTCCTGAGGACTATTCAGCTCACATCCAGAGGTTTTGTTTAAATGGCAGATGTAAAGCACTGGCAGTTACAGCACTGCTCACAGACTGCTGCAGGAAAACCAGTGTCTTGTGTCCATACTGTGCTCTTTATGACAGCGAAATGTACCTACATTATCCGCTCTTGCAACAGTACAGCTTAGTATGCGGCTCTGTTTGGAATGTTCCTGTTCTTCCTGCACTAGCAACACAGCACTAGGCAGACTGCTGCTGCAGGTGGAGGGGAACAGATCACTGTGCACCTTTGGCATTCCTCAGCTTTGAATCCTCAGAGGGTATGTCTACACTACCCTCCTATTTCGAAATAGGAGGGTAATGTAGGCATACCGCAATTGCAAATGAAGCCCGGGATTTGAATTTCCCGGGCTTCATTTGCAATTGCAGTATGCCTACATTACCCCGCTAGTTTGAACTAGTGGGGTAGTGTAGACATACCCAGAGCTACTCATGAAGAAATATACCCCTAATGCATTGTTATCAATGTTGTTCCCTCTTTCATCACACCATGTCCACACTAGGGGTACCAAGTGTGAACACCCTCTAGCAGTTTGCTTTGATGACTTTTGAATGTCAGCATAAGTTTTATTGACAAAACTTGGCAATGTCAACAAGGTCATAGTGGGGGGTTTTTTTGGGGGGGGGTATATCAGCATGCTGTCTTGTAAGTTCAGACAGCAGTAAGAAACAACTTGTCTTGAGCAGGGCAAGGGGGAAACCCCCAAAATAAGCCTCCATGTGTTCCTCCATGGCTTTTTGTACAGATCTTTATTCCCTGCTCTCACACAAAGACACTGCCTCTGCGTTCAATAGCACAAGCATTCCACCTGAATGGATCACTCTGTGTCCCAGAGCGGATCAGCATGTCATGCGGGTTGTTCAAACAGAGCTCCAAAAAGGAGGTTCGTGCATGCCTGCAGGACAGCCAACAGAGTTCAATACAATGAGCAGAGTGGCCACTGGCAAGATTGTGACATTTCTGGAGGCCAATTATAATACAGCAAACAACTGAAGTATCTACATTGGCACTGCAGCGCTGTATCCACTGCACAGAAAGCTCTTACACTTCTTGTTGAGGTGGTTGACCAAGAGCATAGCAACTGTGGAATTAGTGCAAACTAAACACATTGCCAGTGTAGACATCTCATGAGTGTTACTGTGCTGGGAACCGATTTACTGCACTCTAACCTGCCACTCTAGTCAAGACAACAGTCTCCCTTATCCCATTTCTAACTGTCCAGGTGGTAGTATTGAGTCACCTGCCTCCCAAGTCAGCAGCACTCACTTAACTGAAACTTCCCACCTTGTTAGCAGATATTGATGCTGCTATGAGAGGGCTAAGTATTGCCAGCATGTTCTATACTTTGAGCAAAGACAGTTAGTTGCCATTTACTTTGACAGAGAAATTGAACTAAAAAAAAAAAAAAAAAAAAAGAATTTCAAAGGAGACCACAAATAACCTTGTTCCTACACAAATAACCTTGTTCCTACACAATCCATCAGGGTGTTTAAAAAGTTGATACTCACGAGTCCTAACTTCTGCACAGACGTTATTCCAAAATAACAGTCCACATCTACACAGCAAGCAGTTATTTCAACATTATGTTGAAATGTCGTCGAGCTGGAGGACTTCTTACTCCAACTCCTGTAACCCTCATTTTACAAGGATTAAGGGAACAGAGGAAGAATGCTCTAACTCAGACTTTTTGCAGTGTAGACAGCTTATTTCAGCTTTTGGTGCTATTTCAACTTGAGTACTCAACTAACATAGCTCAAGTTGTATAGCTTATTTCGGCTTTAGCCCTGCTGTGTAGAAGTACCCTGTGTGTGATATTGAAGCAGCACTAATATAGGTGCAGGTCTATTTCTTCCTATGGTGAGCAGAAAGTGGGAATATGACTGAAAACTGTGTTCTATGAGGTTTCCTACCTGAATTGGAGTGTATCAGTGCTCCAATATAAGGACCCATTTTCCCGCCTGTTGGAAGGATACTGTTGTGACAAACTTTTTCATGAAAGGCAGGAGCAACTTATAGGAGAGAGTTATCAAGGGAAAGTGAGGTCTCCACTGCAGCTATGAGGTTCCTTCATACAGAGGGTTCGATAATACAGATTTTTCTTAATTCCCTGTCAAATTTGTTTTGGATGTAGTTTTAAAAAAAGCACATTATTCAACAAGATTCCCTCTCAACATAGATCCCAGAACAATATTTTAAAACTTTCTCCACTGCATGAAATGCAAAAGATTATACAATTCAGAAACAAATCACCAACTCTTCAATGGTTTTATTCTATACCACAACAGCTAAAATTAGTAATGATAAATTTTCTGAATTTTTTGAATTCAACAGTAAAAAGGTTGGGGGGGACGGACCAGAAAGAGGACTACAGTTTAGCCACATTTGGTTCAGTCTGTAGTTTTGGTTACATTGATAGATTATCGATAGGGACCGACCTGATTCATGCCGATGATACACATCACACACCATGAAATCAGACCTCTCAGAGAGGAAAGGGAGAGGCAGGACTAGAGATGCTCCAGCCAGGGACTCCTACCATGCACCAGCCTCCAGCTGCTATTTCCAGCCAGGCTGGGGAGGGACAGGAATTCCACTTTCCCTGCATGGATATACATGGGGGACAGGGAGCAGTAGAGGGGAGATCCAACAACTCCAGGTACATCCCCTGGCTGCTGCATTCTGAGCTCAGTTCCAATGGCAACAGAAGTAAGTGTGGCAATTTTACAACACTCCTTCCACTCTCTAACAGCTTTATGACTCCCTTTTGGGGCAGAATCTTCATGGTTACATCTCCATGAAATTTCAGCTATAAATATGAGAAACCATGAAACTGACTATTTAAAAAATCCTCTGACCATGAAATTGACTAAAATGGGCCAGGAATTTAATCAGCCCCAATTATCTAGAATTGATGTAGCAGAAAGTATTCAGAACGATAGAAGGAATCGAGTTTATATTACCAATATCACCTAGCCTCCTCCCCATATCATACATGAAAAAGATGAATTCACAGTTTAGGAAACAAAATATAAAAATGATAAAATGACTTTAAGACTTACCATCATCTGGTCTCTTCACAAATTTCACTCCCAACTCTTCAAACCTCTTACAAGCTGCAGATACATCAGGGACTGCAATTCCAATGTGACCTGTACAACAAACATTAAGCAGAGGCAAAGAACACAACACATATGTGAGCAAAAATTACAACAAATGGATTTTGTTGCTTTAACAATAATATGACAGGCACTTCTCTATGCAAAGAGCTTCCAAGTTACATTTAGCTAGATCATCTAAAGTGTGTTAAAAATCAATTTACTCAAGGATTTTTCATTTCTGGAAAAAGTGTATTAAGGGTACTATTTTTGACTTTTTCTTTCTTCAATAAACCAGTTACTTGAGAGGGTTGCAAAATTTAAAATGTTTCACAGAATACTCTAGTGAAATAGCCATACACACAATAGAACCAGATTGAAAGAAAGATTAAATTGAAAGGTAAAAAGGCAGAGAAGAAAGCATTCATAAAAACAGTAAGACCAAGTTTCAGGAAGTCTTCTGTATTTATTAAATAGGATAGTGATTTAAACATTAAGGGCACATTTTCCACTCATCGACATTCTGGCATTTGATTTACTAGGTCTAGTATAGACCTGTAAATCAAATGCTGAGGACAGCTCTAGCTGGTGTCTGTACTCCTCGGAGCATTTGCTCGTTGGCCTCCTGCAGTGGGGACGGTGCCAAGTTCTGCTTAAGGCAAGCCAACTCCAGCTACATATCTTACATCGCTGGAGTTGTGTACCTTAAGCTGACCTTCCAGGTTCAGCGATCAAAAAGTCTACTCTGAAACATGTATTTGATAAAATTAAACCAGTGATCTTTCAGGCATTCAGAATACGAAGTCACAGAATTTCTCTGCACACAAGGGACAAATCATGCTCTCACTCTTATGTCTAAGCAAAACTCAACTTTATATTTAAATAAATAAATAAATAGTTTAATAAATTACACATTGAGTTTCAACTGAGTCTCAAGCACGTCTCTAACTAGGTCTAAACTCTGGGAGTACCCAGAGATGATGTACAGGTTAGACCCTCAGGAACTGACCCATCCCAAATGAGGGGAATTTGCTAGATCAGGGGCGGTCCCCCGCCTGCTATCCCTCTCTGTGGCTGGCTCTGCTCGAGCCCCACTGACTCTGGTCAGGCACAGTGAGCAGGCTGGGGCTCCCCAAGATAGGGCCACCAGTGAGTCCCACTGCTGCCATGACCCAGCAGGGCTCTCCAGGGATGAAGCTTACCAGCCCCACTGTTGGGCTGCCTGGTTGGGGCTCTTCAGGGACAGGGCTGGCGGATACCCCTGCTGCCCAGGGAAGGAGTCCCCAACAAATCCTGACAGGGTTCTCCACTGCTGGACTCCCAGCCAGCTCATACTCCCCAGTGCCAGGACTCCTTGGTCCGGCAACATCTGTGGTCCAGAAGATTCCTGGTCCAGAGAGTCCCAGTGGAGGGCCAGCGGTAGGAGTGTAGCAGGGGGAGAGCCAGCAGCAGGAGAGCTGGCAACCCTGCTGCAGCCACAAGCCCAACTCGAACCATGTTTGGGGCAGAAGCCAGCCAGGGGGACTGGTGGAGAAGGGGTAGAGGGTGGCAGAAATTACCTCCCCAGGTCCAGCAAAATCCCTTGTTCAGGACCAGTCAAGTCCCTAGGGTGCTAGACCATGGAGGTCCAACCTGTACTTTTATTTAATCTAATCAACAATGCTGAGTCACTATTAGCATTTTTATTGCATAGTTATAACAGTGTTTAAAATGTACCAGTAACCTGTATACTTAATTTATTGCTCTTTTTTCTCAATTCAATTGTCTAAAGAATTATTAATCTTCTTTTCAGTCTCTGATTTTTAATGACTGCAGGGCATAATTTATCTAAAGCCGTGGTCCCCAACACGGCGCCCGCGGGAGCATTTCTATGCACCCGCCAGGTGCTCAGGGCTGGCCTGGCACCGGGCGCTGGGCGGGGGGGAAGCGCCGGCCCCGGGCGCGCGGCGCTGGGCGGGGGGGAAGCGCCGCCCCCGGGGCGCGCGGCTATGGGGCGGGGACCGCCCCCGGGGCGCAAGTGTCCCCACCCCCTGGCGCCCGGCGGGCGAATGGCCCCGCCCCCTGGCGCCCGGCGGGCGAATGGCCCCGCCCCCTGGCGCCCGGCAACCTTGAAAGGTTGGGGACCACTGATCTAAAGCTTACCAAATCCGCGAGGGTCTGAATTGCCATTGTGGTAAGACTGATTATCATCATTTTCAGTGCCCCAGTTACTACAAGAGAAGGGGGGGAGGGAAGAGAGACATAGTTAATACTTAAAGAGCAGCATGCTGGTTTTTTGTTTGTTTGTTTTTTAAAGAATCCAAGAATATTTAGAAATAGATTGAATTACTCACAGCAAAGAATACACAGCAGCCTAGATCCCTACAGGTCAGGGACAGATGTCCTCATTCATAGAATAATGCATGGGATAATGGTCTGATACAGTTACAGCACTTGGATATTGCATTTTGAATTCATCCATCTCTGTGTCTATAGATGGAACTCAGTACGCATTTCCCTGGTGTTTGCAATGTGATCGTAATCTGCAGGAGGATATAGTATATACTTCCATGTGCTCATTGTGACATTTTACAATGTTCTGTTTTGCCTCATCTACAAGATCTATTTATCTGAAATGTGTCTTTAATAATAAAATGTAGCTAACTAGGCACTTATTATGGAGATGGAAACCTTGCATCAGAGGCATTACTTGTATCATTATCCTGACAAGCATGGTCATGTACTCCAATTGCACAATGCTTTGTTAGACTTAGATGGCTTTCAGATATTAAAATTCGACATAATATTTTTGAATTTTGTGCAACACATGAACTAACAGGTAGGAATACGTACACTTGTATCAAAACAGTATTCTATATTATTGTTGTACTTTAAGACTACACTGTTGGAGCCCCATTGTATAAGTGTATCCAAATACACATGAAGAGACAGATCCTATACCAAAGAGTTAAACAGTCATAATACGTGATTCAAATGATAGAAATGGGGAAATAATAATATAAAGAGGGCATACAATTATTCAGCTCTTTCATTTGCAAATCTTTTGGCTCAATTCAAGAACAAGCTACAGGATGTTTTGTAAGTTTCTATCTTCTAATTTTCATTTTCTTTCTTCTGGTTCACTAAAATAGAATTCCTGATTGCTTCCTATTATTCAATAGCCCAATTTTCACTGTTATTAGGTCTCTTACTCGTCCACCACAAGTACATTTAAATATATTAAGGCCCTTTTGCCCTGCCCTCTCTCCACCATTCAACCCTAGGGTACCCTCAGCCATTCTTTCAGTCATTACAATCCTCCTTCCCAGAGTAAAATCAGTTCTCTAGCATATGTTTACAAATTGTTGGTGATGTCATAGGCTGGCAGTAACAGTTCTGGGACCCTGAAGGTGTATTACCTACACCAAGAGGCAGGCACACTAAACCCAGCTTGCTTCCCCATGACTGCTCTGGCGGTAGAAGTGACTAGACTCTGCTCCTCTCAGGAATTAAAGCTCATCTCTGGGAGGGTTGAGATGAGGATCTAACCTCATATAGATGAGAAGGAAGGGATGCTGCTGTTGAGTTTGTGTGGAGGGAAGAGGGATCTGAAATAGCACTAAGAGTGAGAATATGTTTGTATTATGAAGTTTGCATACTTAGCACTACATAAGTTACCGTAACACCTAACGTCAAAACATTTAGGATACATTGTTTCCAAAATGTATGGAGTCCAGGGGACACTTGAGGACATTATGAATATTAATATTGTAAAACAGAAATTAATTATTCCAAATATGTCATGTAAAGTATATGCAAAAATTATAATCTACCATAGATGTTAATCTCTGTTACGTTTTATCACCTTTGTATTTTGGGTTGTGGATATGTATATGTCTGTATTACTAAACTTGTGCTATGCTTCTGGGTGACACCCACAAAGTTTGGTAATGCATTGCCACGTGTACTCAATGGCCCATCAGGTATCTGACCCATTGAGAGAAGGCAGGGGATACACTTCACGGCTCAGCCAGGCATGGTAGAGGCATACCTATCGACAGAACTCAAAGGTTTCCTGCATCTTCTCCATTTTGTCTTAATTCCTGCTTCCTAACCTTTCTTTCTACAAGAAGCTCTGAATTAAGGATTGAATGACCCATCCAAATTGTGTATGTGTTCCAGAGGGACTTTCAAGCCAGCAAGCTCGCCAGTACTGCTAGGTAGGGCTGTCCCCTGGAGGGTGTGGGGCCTGGGACAACCTACACCACCTCTTCCCACTTCAGCTCCACCCCTTACCCGAAGCCCAACCCCTCCTCTGACACCACCCTGCCTCTTCTCACTCCTGCTGCACCCTTACTGCACTCCTTTCCCAAGCAATACGACCTGGGGGATTACTGAGGGTGGCCTGGCACCAGAAGCAGGGGTTGACAACCACACCCCCACTGACCACAGTTGTGGAAAGCGATCTACCAGGCCCCAGCCCACTCCCCTGAGTAACATGGCTGGGAGCTGGGCTTAAGGCAGTGGAGTGAAGTGAAGTGAGCTGAAGCAGGATTACTCTGCCTCCCACCACCTCCAGGAAGCAGGCTGAAGCTTGTTCACTCTGCTTTCCGTGGCTCCCGCCACTGCTGGTGAGCATCCCCAACCCCTGCTGCCAGTGGCAGATCCCCTGGTAATCCGCCAGGCCACCCTGGGCCTAAAGGGTTCCCAAAGCACGGTGCCAGGGTGGATTGCCCTGAAATTTCCAGCAGACTTGGGAAGACGAACTTCGGCATTACCCAACAGTGTTGGAAGTATCTGGTCTCCCTTTTGAAGCTTGCTCCAAGCACCCCAAGCACCCCCAGCCACACCAGATCAAAACACATGGTAGTACACTGACAAAGCAGTCATTTTGTATAATGATTGAAACTCCAAGCACATTTTCGCATCACTGTAGTATTACATGATAAACATTAAAGAGCAACATGTATGCAAAAAAGCCAGTCAATGTTACCTCTCTCTTATAGATCACTTTTCATACAGTCTCAATATTCTACACAGTGAAAGCTTAAATGACTTTTCTAAGGTCACACAATGAATTAATAGCAGCATCAGGGATACTAGGGGGCTGTGCTGCCCCTGCTCGCTACACTTGCCAACCTCCTTTTTGCAGGGGGTAAGCAACCCTGGCTCTCATCCCTAACCACCGGGGAGGGCCAGGCTGTGATTGCGCCAGCCCAGGTCCCGTCTCCCTCCCTTCCCCACCAGCCTGGTCCATCTCCCCGTCTCCCAACAGCGGCACGTGCCAGGCTTGGCTGTAACTCTGGCAGCCGGGGAGGCACAGGTGCCTACCCACCCCGCGTGGGGCGCAGGCAGTGCGGTGTGCACGTGGCGCTCCAGGGAAAGCAACTGCTGTCCCAACCTCTCCGTGCAGTCCCGCCAGTACTGCTCACTGGGCTCTGTGAGCAGGGCTGGGGCAGAACCATCTGGCCACCCACCAGGAGCAGAAGGGAAGGAGCAGACAGGTAAATGCAATGGCTTCTCCGGGTGGCTCAGGGGTGCTCTGGCAGCCCCAGTATGTGTAGTCACTGGGGAGGGGGTAAGTTTCTGTGGGGCAGCTGGACTCCAGGCAGTCAAGCACTGTGCTCCAGATCCCCATAAGCCTGGCAGCAGCAGGGAGCCCCCTCACCCCTCAAGAGCCAACTGCTGGCTCGTAAGCCCAGCTGGAAGCCCCACTCCTAGAGCCTGTCCCTAGGCTGCTGTCCCAAGCACCATACCTCCCTCCCCACCCCAGGGCTGTCACAGCTGTGATGTGAGCTCTGCTAGTGTGCCATGGCTTTTGTTGAAAGCCCTGTAGAGTGAGGTTGGAGGAAGGGAAGTAGGGGCTTGATTTAAAATAGTAATTCCAAGTGGCAAGGGGAAGCAGCGAGATTGGGTTTGAGCTGGGAGAGGGGAGGAGGCAAGCAGGACACAGAGTGAGGTGATGACATCACTGTCGTCCCACAGGAAATAAAAAGGTTATATAGAGAAAGAAAATCTAAATCTGACTCCCGCTGTGTCCTCAATCCAGTACACTACAACCACTTCATAGCTGTTCTCTGATACCGGTTTCCATAGTACACTGGACCCCTTCAATTTGGTTCCTGAGGAAAAAGCTGTTTCCCCTCTCTTTCATGCAATGTTAGGGCTAACAAATATTGAGAAAAAGCAGAGTTCTTCTTGTTCAGTATCTAACCCATACTTTTTATGGTATCAGACAAAGTATTTTTCTACATTATATTAACGGTACACAACTTATGATCAGACAAAAAACACAAGTGCACTAATAGTGCAAAGCTCATAGTAACTAGTGTCCATTAAACGTAAGTAGAAATTAACTATAAAAAAAATCTGGAGTTAACACTTACTGTGTTAGTTCAAGTGTAGCTTTTCTAGAGAAAGTCCAAGCTGTTCTTTCTTTTTTATCTGTTGGGATATCATTTTTGTCTTCATAAGCCAAGAAATAAAGTGAAAATTTCATAGTGGGAAAGTCACATTTTTGGAGCAATCTAAAAAAAAGATAATTTTAAAAGTCAAACTGATGGCATTTTTAAAGTTGCAACTAGACTTCAAGTAACTTTAAAAATAAAACTTCCCACTTCAAAGAATTATGACTTCCCTTCTCCCCATATCTCCTCCCTATTCCTCCAAAGTGGTTCAGTTTTGAAATGTGTCATGGAAATATACTTGAAAGCTATAATCATTAATATATTTGGAAAAATAACCAGATACAAACCTCTGAAAAACTAGTAAATGTAGGTAAACCAGAATCATGGATCGGGGTATCTATAAATGTGCCTATATCCGTCTCCCTTATTTTTCACCCCACCAAAGACTTAACCAGGCAGTAAACTAATAAGAAAATTTATTTTTTAGAACACCAAACAATTATACTATCAAACTCATTGCCACAAGATATCACTGAAGCTAGCGCTTAGCAGAATTAAAGACAAAAACCAGAAACTAACAACCCCCTGCAACAACATACATTTACATCAGTGGTGTTCAAACTGTAAAGTGGGTCATGACCCCAGTCTAATGGGGTTACCAGGGCTAGCTCAGACTTGTTGGGGCCTCCAGATCAAAGCCAGAGCCTAAGCCCCATCACCCATGACTGACACCAAAGGCCAAGGCAAGGTGGGCAATATTTTTTGATGGGGGGGAAGGGCCACTCCAAAGTTTTGGAAATTGGGCGAGAGCCACACTCTTCAATGATATTTATGGAGGAGGTATGAGGTCTGGGATGGAGGCTGGGTGCAGAAGGGAGCTTGGGGTAAGAGACAGGGGTGAAGAAGGGCATGTGGAGTCTGGGAGGGAGTTTGTGTGAAGGAGATAGTTGTGACCTGGGGCACTGGACTAGGATGCAGGGATTTGGGTTACAATCTAGGGCAGGAAGGGGTTGTGACCTTGGGCAGGGGACCGGGATACAGAGGTTTGGGTTGTAACCTAGGGCAGGAGGGAGTTGTGATCTGGGGAAGGGGATTGCGGTGCGGGGGGGGAAGAAGGGGGGGAGAACGGGTACAGAGGTGGGAGTTGTGAGTTGGGGAAGAGGATTGGGGTGCAGGGTCTGTGAGGGGGTATGGGTTCAGGAAGGGGGCAGAGGTTTTGGCTTATGTGGGGTAGAGAAGTGGGCAAAGGATTGGGAGTAGGGAGAGGCTGGAGTGCTAGAGGCAGGCTTTGTCCAGGAGACTTATCAGGGTGATTCCCAGCCAGCAGCCCAGCACATTTCTCAGACAGCCACCCGGCTGCCCCACCCCTGCACAGGCTGCAGGGGCCATGTTCATCGGTGAATAAGAGCCAAGGGGAGGGGTGCTTCGTGCGCTGCCTGTTTTTCAAACAGGCAGCTCCCATTGGCTAGAAACTGGCCAATGGGATTGTGCTGAGGGAGGGAGCAGCAAATGAAGCCTCTCCCCTGGCTCACAGCTGTGAAACACAAGTAGCCCAGCAGATGTTTTTCTGAGTAGCATTCAGGGGCAGGTGGGGCAAGCAGGGAGTCTCCTGAGGATCCCCACTGCATCTGTGGGCCGGATCCAGCCCATGGGCTGTATTTTACACAACCCTGGCCCAATGGCTTCAACTCTTGGTGGCAGGACTCTAATTACAGGCCCCCTGCCTAGCGATGAAGCCCTTGGGCTTCAGCTTTGGCCTTCCCGCCTGGGACAGTGAGGGTTGGGATTTGGTCCTGCCACCCAGGGCAGCTGGGTTCAGGCTTTGGTTCCCCTTTTGGGTTTGTGTAATGTTTTTATTTTGTCAGAAGAACGTTACAGTGCAATGAAGTTTGAGAACCTCCGATTTCGATGGATGAGAACATTTACATTAGATAGAATGGAAAATAGGATATACATCCATCCTATTTCATAGCATAAGCAAACTGCTAGATGCATTTGGGTTAGGAAATCTTGCCCATAAGAGAAATTGTGTTTCTTTATTGGCAGTTACAGGTGTTTATGTACTTTCCTCTGAAGCATTTGAGATTAGCTACTGTCAGACACAGAATACTGTACTAGATACAAACTACTACTAGCTTCAAGAAAATAAATCAAGGTTTGTACTCAGATTCCATACTCAATTCCTTCTAGCAATAACAACATTGTAATAACATTGTAACTCACAAACATCCCACTCTCCCTACTTTTAATATCAGCAATTCACAGACACTTACCTTCCTTCCTCCCCCTTCCCACCCCCCCGCATCCCCCTTCTGTTCTGCAATGTGATTTGTCCTTTTCATATTTGTTCATTTTTTTTAAATTGTATCCTTTGGTATATATGGTTGTGACTACTTTCTTCCACTATTTGATCTGAGGAAGTGGGTCTGGCCCACGAAAGCTCATCATCTAATAAACCATCTTGTTAGTCTTTAAAGTGCTACATTGTCCTGCATTTTGCTTCAACATTGTAATGTTTCACTTTTCAAACACATAGAAAATACCTAACTCAGAATGCTTGTTCATATCCGTTGATTTAATCTTTCAGCCAAGCTAAATCTCCTCTAAATGTCCTAAAACACCCAGATTAATATATATTCAGGTTTCAATCACTAAGAAACAAGTACAATGTATATGAAATAGCTCAGATATAGTCATTCTAGGGATGTGAAAGGTTAACCGGTAGGCATCACCCTAAATGGGTAATGCTTTCTGGTCCCGGGTAGCCAGTTGGGACTGGAGCGGTCCCCAGTCCAGATCCTACTATTAGTCAGTTAACTGGTTTAACATTAGAGAAACCTAATGTTTAACCAGTTAACTGATTAATCAAGATTTTACATCACTAATTCATTAATTTCTCATTATACCTGCTGCTTCTAGAACCTTTCATTCATGTGAAAATAAATTTCCTTAGTAGCTTTAGGTGGGATTCATTCATGTCAGAGTATTCCAAATCTCCCAGAACTTTGTTTCAGAATCCTTCTGCTGAGTTTGATATTTGAAATCAATTTTAGCACTAAAGCCACTGCAGGGCACCAACCTCCCAGCAGCATTCCCCCACCCAAGTGGGCTGAGATGCCTACCAGCCACTATCAGGGACAAACTCGGAAGAGCAGAAACACTAGAAAGACTGGGCAGACAGCAATCCTAGAAGTCTTAATACTCCCAAGAGTTCCGTTTGTCATCGTGCAATTAAAAAAAAAAAATCAGAAAATTGTGCTTACGACAGAATTTTATTAAGACAAATTATTGCAGTTATCAAAATTTCTGTATTGATTATTTAACTGCAGAATCAGAGAGCAGAAAACATGCAAGTTTTTATATAAGCAGAATTCCATTTTTACTTTTTAAAATAATTTTGGTGGATAATAGGCTTGGTTTTAAATCATCTCCCCATATTTATAGATTTAAAGTGTCCAGGATTGTGGGACGTAATGGGGCAGAATCACACAATGACAGGGTCAGATAATGACAGTTGAGGTTGAGATTCAAAAAGGTAAATCTGATTTAACCATTAAAACAAAACAAAAATCTTTAAATCAAACTAACAAAAGTTGTCAAGCAGAATTTCTTGCTTTGTATATCTAAATTTCTATAAACAATAGAAATATTTTTACCTTCAGTTTTGTGAGTGTACATTGAAACACATTTACCAGCAAAAATCGAATCCTTCTATATCTACATACAGGCAGTCCCTGGGTTACGTACAAGATAAGAACAAACCTACAGTCCCTAAGTTGAACCTGTATGTAAGTCGGAACTGGCGTCCAGATTCAGCCACTGCTGAAACTGATCAGTTTCAACAGCGGCTGAATCTAGACGCCAGTTCTGATTTACATACAGATTCAACTTAAGAACCCCAGGCATCCCCAAGTCAGCTGCTGCTGAAACTGATTAGCGGCTGATTCCAGGAAGCCCGGGGCAGGGGCTTCCTGTAGTCAGCCACTGGTCAGTTTCAGCAGCGGCTGACTTGGGGACGCCTGGGGCAGAGCAGCTGGGGTGCTGCTGGGTTGGTCCAGTAGCGCCGCCGCTGGACCAACCCAGCAGCACCCAAGCTGCTCTGCCCCAGGCGTCCTGATTCAGCCACTGCTGAAACTGACCAGCACTGGCTGAATCAGGACGCCTGGGGCAGAGCAGCTGGGGTGCTGCCAGGTTGGTCCAGTAGCGCCCAGAGCGGCGCTACGGGACCAACCGGCAGCGTCCCAGCTACTGTACCACAGGCATCCAGAGCAAAGCCGCAGAGCACAGGGGCAGCGGGCAGCCCAGACGCGTCTGGGCTGCCCGCGTGTTCCGCCGCTTTGCTTCCTCTCCCTGGTCTGCTGGAGACCAGGGAGAGGTCCCCGTTCGTAACTGCAGATCCGACATAAGTCGGATCCGCGTAACTCGGGGACTGCCTGTATAGGCAAACAAATTCAGCAAATTAGCAAAACTAGCATTAAAAAAGCTGATAATTTGCCCAGTAGAACATTTGATTTAAAACTACTCTGATTTCATTTTTTTGCTATTTGAAATGTAAGAGTACTGTAGAAAACCTCCATCATCAAGATTAAGTTAAATGAGTCACCAAACTGGAAACTAGCTGATGATTTCAACTTTGTCTAATTAGATTTAAATGCCAACATTTGCTCTTCAGAAAAAAATGGATCAATACACAAAAGAAAATATATTTAGAAACAAATCTTATCACATGCAATTTTTACTCACGTCATTCCAAGAATTCTTGTATAAAAATCCAATGACTTCTTTGGATCTTTTATTCTTAACATAGTCTGCTGCAACAAAAAATCCTAGAGAAAAATTATAGTAAGTATGCATCTGTTACTCAGGAAAGCACATAAAGATGACAATACAAATGCATGAAGTTGGGATTGTATTGAGAGCCATTAATTTAGAAGGATATTACCAGGATCAGTAGAATCAAAGTTATAAATATAACTACATACATGGTATGTCTACTACCTCAACCCTGCAAACACGAACAGATTGGATCTCCCAAAATCGGGATCTTTGGTCCGGCAACCTCCATGGTTTGGCAGGAACACAGATGTTCCTGGACTAGAAAGTCCTGGCTGGTAGCCCAATGGCAGGAGGGCTGGCAGTTAGGAGCCCTCCTGAGCTCAGAGCCTGGCGGCAGGACTGGTGACAGCAGAGTGTAGTGCAACTCCAACCCTGACTCCTGCACTCCCACTTCCACAAACAGCAGCAGCAGCCGCCCCATTAAATAAAGTCTGTAAGTACAATGTTTCATTTATGCTACTATTAATCATGTCAGTTATCAATATTTTCAGTCATGCAAATGGGTATTCTTATATACTGGCTCTTTGTTGACATGTTCTGAATTTAGCTCTTCGGTTTGAAAAGGTTGCCAACCCGAGTTAGACCAAAGTATTGCAATTCCAGAGGAGAATAAATTTGTGTGTGCCCCAGACATA
Source organism: Pelodiscus sinensis (assembly GCF_049634645.1). Taxonomy (NCBI): domain Eukaryota; kingdom Metazoa; phylum Chordata; order Testudines; family Trionychidae; genus Pelodiscus; species Pelodiscus sinensis. The sequence goes on from NC_134713.1 coordinate 142,255,011, forward strand.
GTAGAAGAGGGGCTAAAAGTGCTACCAAAGCCTGAGGCCCCTGAAATGACAGATAATTGTAGGCTCCATATATTCAGATGAATCATGACCAACGCTACACAGAAAGGCAGAAGCCACCAAATCAATTACCTGCCAATCTGACCTGTGAAAAATTTTCTTCTCAACCCCCCAAAAATCTTCTGATCTGCATAACTGAGCATTTGATGAAGAAACACAAGCCAGGTACCTAGTAAGAAGATTCTCTGTACCATTTCAGTACCCTGGTACAACATCTGCAATTGTGCCCAATCTCAGATACTTAAGGGAAATATGGGTGATAGGATATTTTTCCCAGTGTGTAGTTGGCTACTTTTATTTGGATCCCTTTCTGATTGCTGAAGATGACTACTCAAAGCTCTGAAACATAAGCTCTGATGTCTGGATAACCCATACATACCTAGAAAAATGCAGGATCTCAGTGTTGCTTTCTCCTCACACTCCCTCTTTGCCTTTTGGGCATTCTACTCAGGAGCATTTTCTCCCCTAATCCCCAATTTTTTTCTTCTAGTCTGCTAGTGCTTTGCACCCCCAGAACCATGTGCATTATTTTAAGTGTGTTCTCATCAGGTCATAGAGAAATTTCAGTTACTCTGTGACCATAAGAATTCCCTTTTTGATGTAAAATGGAAATATTCCTGGAGAGTCCAGCCTTAACATGCAATGTAAAAGATAAAATTCCACATCAAGAACAGTTCAAATATTATTGCACAGTCCCTTCCAAAACAAGACAATCACAAAACTATTGTGGAGTTTTCCCCAGTCAATCCTCATTTTCAGAATAAAGATCCTGTGAAGTATGAATTAAACTGAAACAGAATTTAAAAAATGGAGTCTGAGTCTCAACTCCTACTCATGATTTTGCCTCAAGGTGTGATTCAAATGCAGCACATCAACAATCTTTGGGCCTTTTACAACTGATCCCATTGATTTGCTATAAGAACTGAATTTTGGGGGTGCAATTATGACGTCTAAAATGGGTCGTTGTTTCAAACACAGTGGGGAAAGAATAGTGACAGATGTCATTTAAAAAAAAAAAAACCAGAACAAATAAACTTAAAAATCCCAAAAGATTCAAATTGGAGAGGCTTTTCTGTGTCCCGTTTGGCTCTGACCCAACTCCTGAAAAAAGTTTACCCGAGTATGCCGAAGACACGTCCAACTGTATGCAGAGGTAATTACTCAACTACAGGGAAATCCAGATGAGAGGAGAAACCACCATTAAGGCTGCGCAAGGAGATCCTCTCCCTTACAGCTCATGTAAGGTCCCGGGATCTGCACTGAAAGGCTCCCCTTGCTTGCTACAGCGTTTCCCCGAGTCGCGTCAATGCACGTTCCCCATTCCCCCAACAATTCACTTTCCTCGATACCACGTTCTTTAACCCCCTCCCCCTTAATAGCCTCTTTCATCAGCAGTTTCACCCCGGGCCTCTCTTACCTTGGTGTTGGGATCGGGGTTGGAGCAGGCGTTGTAGGCGGCTTCATCGCTGAGGCCACTGGGCTCTAGCTGCTCCGACATGTTGAAATCGCAGTGCCGGGAGACCAGTCTGTGAAGCGCTCGCACGCCGTGCAGGACGTTTTGTCGGCGGCACCCTCCCCCGGAGTAAGAAAAAGAGAAGCGTCCTAGCCAATCACGGCAACCATTGCAAATTAGAACACGTCAGTCGACGTAGTAGTTCACTCAGTGGCCTCTCTCTTTCCTACTACAATTCCCATCATGCAAAGCTTAATTTGCCATTAAACCAACCTGAAGCAGGCCACTTAAAGAAAGCTGCAACTCTTATAATTCAAAAGTGATAAGGAGTCCTGTGGTACCTTATAGACTAGCAGATGTATTGGCCCATAAGATTTCGTGGGCAAAGACCCACTTCCTCAGAGGCAGGTAGTGGAAATTTCCAGAGGCAGGTATAAATATGCTGGCTAGAGATAATGAGGTTCAGGAGCGGCCCTAGATGAGCTGCCGGCAACTGGTGCTCTAGGTGAAATGCACGATTGGTGCACACACCTCCAAAGCCCTCAACGGCTGTTTATCTTGGTACCTAGGAGACCACCTAGTTCGCCTGTATTGATGGGCCACCACTGACAAGGTTAATTCAGTCAGGTAGGGTGAGGCCCACTTCTAGCAGCTGATGCACTTCTACATCTGTTAGTCTATAAGGTGCCACAGGACTCCTTGTCACTTTTGCAGATCTAGACTAACAGGGCTACCCCTATGATACTCTCATAATTCAGTACGTTGTAACTAGTGTAGCAAAAGTTTCTGAAGGAAGAGCCACTTCACAAATTTTGGAAGTGGTTGTGGGCATCCTGGAAGGGGCAGGGCCTCAGGAAGAGGGGGTGGAGTCTATAATTTCAAAGCAAGGTAGAAATAGAAAGGCCCAATAACCTGAACCATGCAAAACACTCATAAAAATTCTGTTTCAGGGGTTCTCAAATTGGAGATTGTGATCCCCTCAGGAGAAGGCATGCAAGCAAGTGGTCAATAAGCATAAGCTTATCAGAGTAGTAGTGACTCTACTAGTCACTCCCCCCCTCCCTATCTGCCTCTATCAGAGAGAGCCAGCAAGAGTGGGGGAGCAGGAGCTGGTGCTGGGGAGAGCCTTTTTAAAAGCTAGTTTCTCCTAGCACCATATGTGGGAGAGGAGGAAGAGGTACAACAGGTGTAGCTAATACTGATCTGCTATTTGTACTGTAGTAGTTGCATCGGGTGCGCAACAGCATAAAAGCATAGACTGATTTTATTAACTGCTTGTGAATGATTTTATGACTGTACTTGCCTGGGCACATATGCGTACATATGTATATATTAGGGCTGTTCGTTATTTTCACTTAATTCATGTGATTAACCCCCCAAAGTTAATTGTGATTAATCACAATTTTAATCACACAGTTAAACAAAAGCATATCAATTGAAATGTATTAAATACTTTTGGATGTTTTCCTACATTTTAAAATACATTGATTTCAATAATAACATAGAATACAAAGTTTACAGTGTGCACTTTATATTATTTTATTGCAAATATTTGCACTGTAAAATAATAAAAGAAACAGTATGTTTAAGTTATCCAGAAAGAACTATAGTACAATCTCTTTGTTGTGAAATTGCAACTTGTAGATTTTTTTTTACAGAACTGTGTTTAAAAACAAAACAATATAAAATTTTAGAGCCTACAAGTTCACTCGATCTTACTTCTTGTTCAGCCAGTTGCTAAGATAATTTTGTTGACATTTATGAGAGATAATGCTGCCCTCTTCGTATTTATGTCACCCCTTCATGCTTCAGCCACCATTCCAAAGGACATGTTTCCATGCTGAGTGATGATGCTTATTAAAAAATAATGACTTGATTAAATTTGTGACTGAACTTCTTGGTGGAAAATTGTCATGTCTCCTGCTTTGTTTTACCTGCCTTCTGACATATAATTCATGTTATGGCGGTCTCAGATGATGACTCAGCACATGTTGTTCATTTTAAGAACACTTTCACTACAAATTTGACTAAACACAAAGAAGGCACCAACCTGAGATTTCTAAAGATAGCTACAGTACTCAACCCAAGGTTTAAGAATCTGAAGTGCCTTCCAAAATTTGAGAGGGATGAGGTGTGGAGTATGCTTTCATAAGTCTTAAAAGAGCAACACTTGGGATGTGGAAAGTACATAACCCAAAAACACCCAAAAAGAAAATCAGCCTTTTATTAGTGGCATGGGACTCATGCGCAAGTCTACATTGCTTTGGATCATTATCAGGCAGAACCTATCATCAACAGGGGTGCATGTCCTCTGGGTTGATGGTTGAAGCATGAAGGAAAATATGAATCTGTAGCACACCTAGCATGTAAATATTCTGTCAGTTTTAGGTGACATTGTAAACGAGGAGCGGGCAACATTATCTCCTGCAAATGTAAACAAACTTATTTGTCTGAGAGATTGGCTTAACAAGAAGTAGGACTGAGTGGACTTGTAGGCTCTAAAGTTTTACATTGTTTTGTTTTTTAATGCAGTTATTCTTTTGTACATAATACTACATTTGTTAATTCAAATTTTATAATAAAGAGATTGCACTCCGACTATAGTATTTGTATTAGGTGAACTGAAAAATACTATTTCTTTTGGTTTTTACAGTGCAAATATTTGTAGTAAAATAAGCTTAAAGTGAGCATTGTGTACTTTGTATTCTGTGTTATAAATGAATAAATATATTCGAAAAAATAGAAAACATCCAAAATATGTAAATAATTTTTATTCTATTATTGTTTAACAGCACAATTAATCATGATTAATTTTTTACATCACACAATAATGGCATGTAATTGTTTTTTGAATTTGCTGGAAATGTTGTTTAGTTAAATTTTTTATTCCTTTTGGCTATGTCTACATAGCAGCATTATTTCAGAATAACTAACGTTATTCCAAAATAACATAGTCCTGCGTTTACACAGCAAGCAGTTATTTCAACATAATGTTGAAATAATGTTGAGCTGGAGGACTTCTTACTCTGACTCCTGTAACCCTCATTGTACAAGGAGTAAGGGAATTCGGAGGAACAGTGCTCTAACTTGGACTTCCTGCTGTTTAGACAGCGCCAAAGGGGAAATAAACTATTTCACCTTAAGATACGCAATTGATGTAGCTCAAGTTGTGTTGCTTATTTCGGCTTTAACCCTGATATGTAGATGTGCCCCCAGAGTGCTTAAATTGCTACATTCTAGAGACTTTTCAGGGTTTGTCTGGTGACTTCTTGGTATGTAAAGTTGACAACATAAGTGTTAAAAAGCTTCAGTGGATAGCTGAGTTAGTCTGTACAGGATAAACTTAAAAAAATGGTCTGGTAGCACTTTATAGACTAACAAAACATGTAGATGATATCATGAGCTTTCGTGGGCACAGTCCACTTCTTCAGCTGACAGGAGTTTTGAGTTTAGGATATGCAGACCCAAAATAAATAGGGGAAAAGGGGGGGGATGAAAAAAAAGAAAGGGGGAGGCGAGAAACAAGGAGCAGAGGTATGAAAAAGTCAAAGGGAAAAACAGAAGGCAAAATAGGCAATTGGTAAGTACCTGAAGATTGGATAGTTAAAACAAAGCAGATAAGGATCAAAGTCAATACATAGGGGGGATGCTAACACAAAAATCTACATAAAAAGCTGTTTGCACTTTCATTGCATGTTAGGTTGGTAATGGCCCAGCCATCTCTCATCCTGATTGAGCCAATTAGCATGAGAATTGAACTTGCAGATAGACTGTAATTCCAACACTTCTCTGTGTATTTGACTGGTAGAATTTGTTTGCGACAAGAAGGCCACCTGGAGATCTTTTAAAGAGTGATTAGGTAGATCGAAGTGCTGTCCAACCGGTTTCTGTATGTATCCCACGCATTCCACATGGTGTACTAGATGCACCACATTTCTCTACTTTGCTTTTGGTAGCTGCCCTGACAAGCTTTAGAGGTTGTTTAATTATTTTACTTTGCTTTAGATGTTTAGTAGCATCATCAGTATTTGCTGGAGAAACACAGTCTCCTGATCGCAGGTTTTGACAGGTGAGTATCAGCAAACCTGATTTTCAGCTACATTTTTAAAAAATTGTTTTAATTAAAATTTAAAAAATTACACAACATATAGGTGTTTTAGAAAGGTCTTTCTGTGCACACATGCTAGAATGAGGCAAGAGCAACAGGAACTTTGTCTCTCCCATCTAAGTATACTTGCATAAGGTACAGCCTTAATGCTGCTGCCAGCACTTCAAAATTGGGCACATCTATACTGCCACACACACAGTTCAGAGTGTGAATAGCAATGTGCACCAAAGTGCAACCAAAGTAACTTTCCCCATTTGAATAATGTGGGTGTGAACTGAAATCTCCCTATATGATTCTGCTGACACAGATTTGATTGCAGGTGTGAAGCCATAGTTAATTTCTTTTTCGTTTCCTATCGAAGTAATGGAAAGAAAAAATATGATTAAAATAGGAAGAAAATCCACAAAAACTGACGGGTGTCATGAATAAGTATACCACATTAAAGTACTTTTTACTAATGTTTTAAAATTGATTTCATGTTGACATTAGATTAGCCTTTAGTGTTGTTTGTGTGATGCTATTTATTCATGCTTGGAATAAATGTATGGCTATTGTTATATTATTTTTAGTTAATTTATTTAAGCCTGCTACCTTTGATATTCTTACATTACCTTTTGATCTTCGAATAGGAGGCAGCACATAAATATTCTTATTTGTAATTATATTATTATTATTATTAATAATAATAATAATAGTAGTAATAATAATAATAATAATAAATACTAATATTATGCCAGACCATTCCCTTAGTGGGCAGGTGGGAATAGTGGACTCTACATAATCGAAAACTAGTAGGAATATATGGGTCTGGTGGTGCCCACTAAAAAATTGTAGGCAGAGGAAGCATATGATTAAAGTTTACTGCCCTGATTCTGTTTCATTCCAGAACTTGGGAAGAGTATCCCTGCAAGCCCTTACATACATGAGCTATGAGTGGGGTCTAAAGAAGCATGTTTGCATAATTTTGCCTGGGAAAATAGCCTACACCAGGGGTTCCCAAACTTTTTGACACAGGGACCAGTAAATCCATTCACGAGCTTTTGGAGGACCAGTAACATTCATTTGCATATTTGCATATTCATTAAGCAAATGATGAATATTCAAATACATTGTTTCTGGTCCTCCCAAAGCCCCCAGTGCCAGCTTTAGCAAAGCTTTTGATACGGTCACCCACAATATTCTTGCCATCAAGTTAACGGAATATGGATTGGATAAATGGACTGTAAGATGGATAGAAAGCTGGCTAGATGAGGGTTTCCCAAACTTTGTACTTTAGTTGGAACACTTTTTTTTCAGTACTGTTTTTTGCATCCCAAAAATATAAACTCATATAAAAAAAAGAATAAAAAATTATTAAATTTTCAGTGTTTCACCCGGCTGCATCCTCTGCCCAGCCTGGGCCAGGGCTTGGGAGACTCGGCACAACATGGGCACTCCAGGAGGCGGGAGCAGGAGCAAATTGGGGGTAGGGTATCTGGCTAGGAGGGAGAGTGCAAGGAGGGGTAAGGTTGCCAGGTGTCCGGTTTGGTACCGGACAGTCTGGTATTTGAGGGTTCTGTCAGGGAAACAAATTGAGAAAATACCAGACATATAAAATGTCCGGTATTTTCTAATTAGGTAAGTTTTATTATTATTAGGTGTATCAATCCATAGCTGCAAACTGCCTGGCTGGTAGATGTGCTCACCCTGCATGAGTATGTCTACCAGCTAGGCTGTTTGCAACTACTCAAGGGAGGGTATGGGGCAGGGCAAAATGGAATCTCCGGGGCTGGAATCACTTGTGTGTCCGGGTCTGCATGTGCCTGGGTCAGTCCCGCTTCCCGCCAGCTGATTTTCTTCACTCCCCCCTCCTCCCGCATCTCTTCCTGATCTCCCCCGTCCAGCCCTGCTTCCGGCGGCTGGTTCAACCGATCTCCCCCGGCCAACGCCACTCCCCCCGATGAAACCCCTGACCAGCCCCGCTGCCCCCAATCCCCTCCCAGCCGGCTGGTTCTCCCCCCCTTCTCCTCCTGATCTCCCCTGGCCAGCCCCACTGCCCCCATCCTTCCCTGCTTCCGGTGGCTGGTTCTCCCATACTCCTCCTCCCGATCTCCCCCGGCCACCCCGCCTCCCTGGCCAGCCCTGCTTTTGTCGGCTGGCTGCCTACCCCGATTTCCGCTGGACAGCCCTACTGCCCCCTACCCCATTTTCCAGCGGCCGGTTTCCCTCCACCACACCTCCTCCCAGCCCACCCCGCTCCCTTCCCGGCAGCCACGCTGAGGCCTGATATTTTTTTTCCCACAGACCAGTATCGGGCCACGACCCATAGTTTGGGAAATGCTGGCCTACACTATGTACCCTGTTCTCTTTGTGAGTACAAATACTAAATGGGGGGAGAGCAGGGGACATCCTATATCACAATACAGGAAAGCAGTAATGCTGCTGTCACAATGGATGTAAAAGACGAGTGGGTTACAGTTGCACAAGACCATTTACTCTGTTGGACAGACTTTGGCACATCAAATGTATTCACTCCTAGTGGTTAATAAAAGTCGGATTATTCAACCTGACAGTAGAACAAGTCAGATAATTGGTTGGACAAGGAACTTGGCTCTGGGCACCTGCAACAGAGGATCCAACCCTGAGAAAGAAGAACACCTTGTTTTAAGTTTTACAGCATTTTATTATTTTTGTACTTTTTACACCCAAAAATTTAATCGCCAGCCTGGCTATGATTAAGTTGTTTAAAAAAAAGTGTTGCAATGGTAGAAAAATCATGTGTCTGAAAACTGTGGGTACAGGGGGTCCTTATATTTTTAAGGGGGTACTTTATTTAAAAAAAAGGTTGAGAAACACTGCCTTACATCCCTACTTCTCAGGCTCCTGGGGCCACGGTTAAGGAGCAAGTTAAGGGGATGGGGACCCTGCTGCAGCTGAAGGGGTCAGTGGCAGAAAGTCAGTGTTGAGAGAAGGAGCAGGGGCCGAGCCCTGGTGCGGACATTTATGGCGCAGTGGATCCCCTAGCGCGGTGGGATGGAGACAGCAGAGCAGTCGCACGAGCCTGCAACGCTCTCCGCTCCCGGCATGACCCGCCCCAGGCTATTCTGGGTCGCGCGCCACTGGTCGTCTCTCTAACGGTCAGCGAGGTCGACTCCCCCCTGCCAATTCCAAGTAGCCTTCCGCAGCGCTGTCTAGTCCCGCCGCTCCAGTGCGGCGGCGGCTCTGTGGTATTGCGGCAGGTGGAGGGATTCGGCGAACGGACCCTAGTCTTGGGTGGGAAACGGTCGACGCCTGGCTGAGGAGGTTCCCCCGAGAGGTCCGGCGAGCAGCTCAGTACAGGTCAGTGAAAGGTGCGGCCGGGAGGGGGTTGGGAGGGGGCGTCCTGCACCGGCTTCTCCGAAAGGAAACGAAGAGGCGGGACAGCCCCTGAAATCAAAGGGAGAGAAAGTTAAGAGCGAGGCTGGCCACCCCTCCCCTCCGAGGCCGAAACCGCCCGTCCTTAGTGGCCCGCCGGAGTGTGAAACCCACCTCGGGAGGCAGCAAGAGACGCTGGCCTGGCGGAAAGGAGAAGCCCCGCACGGAGCCGGGTCTGAGCGGGGCGGCAAAGGCTGAGGCATCAGCCCGCTTCTGATTTTGAGGCAAAGCAGCGAGTCTTTCCCGCTGGGCAAGGAGAAGAGCGCTTCCGCTCCCCGCAAGCGAGTCCCAGCGCGTGGGGGAAAGAGCCTACCCGGGCTGCAGGGCAAAAGGAGAAGCCCTGGGCGGGAGGGAGCTTCCAAGAATCGGGAAGGAGACAAACCATCGTATCCATCTCGGCCGCTCCCTCTAGCTCTATGGTTGAGGATTGGGAGAAACTGGATGCGGTCCTTGCCCCGTAGAAGTCATCAGGGTTTTGCCACTGATGTCAGTGATTCATGTTTTCACCACCTTCCCCAGCCTTGAGGATAGACGCGCACGACGGCTCTGGACGTAGAGCAGGGGTTCTCTCAATATACATTGTTGGTACTTTTAAGAATGCAGCAACCAACTCGTGATAATGACCGCAGTGACATTAACTTCGGGAAAATAAATATGCACAAATATTCATCCAACTCCTTATAATTTATTATGTAGGGTTTCCAGACAATACCAATAATGTTGTGACAAGAGCTATTTGTAGGTATCACTACTGACAGGACTTACTTGCTACCTGGGAGGTAGTGAAAAGTTGTAAGTGATCTTAACTAACATACAAGTATCACTTTTTACAGCCTCACAGCTAACTAGTAAGCCTGCTGTGAAAAGCAATACATGCATGTTTGTAAATATTTTTCTAGCAAGTCCCAGGATGAATTAAGCCCTGGATGAGGAGAGGTTGAAGGGGGAAATCAGCTGGGGTCAGGGATGATGGTGGGATGGATGCAGGCAGTGGAGAACCTGGGGGAATGGATATGGCATCAGGAAGACAGCAGGGTCCGGGGGCAACAGCTGTGTGTGTGTGGGGTGATGGATGCAAGGCTTGGGGCATGGGTGGTCGGAGCAACCAGGGCTAGGGGGAGGCAGGACTCCAGCCCCACCTAAAGCCCTGCACCCTCTGCTGAGGCCCTGTCTCTACCACGGGGAGGGGAAGAGAGTGGAGGAGGCAGATGCGTGCACATGTGTCCCAGCTTCCCCAACCCTGGAGCACCGGAGAGGGAGGGGCTGTGAGGCTCTTACTACATATAACATGTAGAGGTGTAGCGATTGGCGCAAGCTGGGCCTGCTTGGTCCTGGCTTACGCTCAGTCAAGCAGCCCCACTTGGCAGCAGACAGAGCTGGCCACCACGAACAGAGGTTGCTCCAGCACCAGCCCCTATTCGTGGCAGCCAGGGCTGGCAACTGCCTGAGCAGCTCCTGGCCACTGTGCTGTGGAGAGGGACTGCTGCCTGAGCAACCCCTGCCCGTGGCCAGCCCTGAGCACTGCGAACAGGGGTTCCTTGGCAGCAACTGCCCCGTCCATGTCTCCTATACCCCTGCTGCCTGTGATAGAGGCAGGAGGAGGGGCTCCCCTCAGCACCAGTTCCTGTTCCCCCTTGCTGCCTCTCCTATACTCTAAGGAGTCACTTGCATATATCATGGCTGATATGACTGATATTCAGGCTGCAACAGATTCACATGTAACTGCCTGACAGCCCATTGGTTCAAAAAGAGACAATGCCATATCTCTTCCTCGCTCCTCTGGCACATTCATATGCCAGATGTGCAAGACCGTGCCTGCTCTGGGTGGGGAGAATTCATGGGCGTGAAGACCTGGCTTTATAGCATGAAGAGAAAGAAACAAAGTTCAGGATGGGAGTTAGAATCTCCAATGCCATGGAGAAGAAATCCTGACCACCTTCTCCTTAGGAAGAGACAATCCCAGGGGTTCCTAAGAAAAAGACTGACCCTAACCCAGAAGAAAGAGAATGATTGCATTTATTTCTTGCACCACTCGGCATAGGAGGGGCATATAGGGTACGTCTACACTGCATCCCTAGTTCGGACTAGGGATGCAAATGGAGACAACCAAAGTAGTTAATGAAGTAGGGATTTAAATATCCCGCGCTTCATTAACATGATCTCGCCGGCGCGCTAGTTCGAATCACAGCTGATTCGAACCAGGAAGTGCGCGCCGGGACGCGTTAGTTCGGACTAAAGCCCTTAGGCCGAACTAACGTTACTCCTTATTTTTTGAGTACTTCCGGCGCGCACTTCCTGGTTCGAATCAGCTGTGATTTGAACTAGAGCACCGGCGAGATCATGTTAATGAAGCACAGGATATTTAAATCCCTGCTTCATTAACTACTTCGGTCGTCTCCATTTGCATCCCTAGTCTGAACTAGGGATGCAGTGTAGACGTACCGATACTGACACATTGAAATAAAAATTTCTATTCAGGGGTTTTGAAATCCATTGTACAAAACTGTACATCTTATATATTAGGTATATTAACAAACATGTATTTGTGTAAATGTGTAACTGCTAACATTTTTATGTATACAAATATGCATAACTCAAAGATGCTTTGGACAAAATACCTCATGTAATTTATCAATTTTAATGTCTCAATCTGCTGGATTATTTTATTATCTTATTTTGGTTTATGTAGCACTCTTGTATGTAAAGTTAGAAATATGGAGTATGGAATGGTTTATGGTTTTAAATGTGCAAATTAAAGTCATCCAGGGTGTTTCCAATACTTGGGTAATCAACTTAGTGACCTGTAAAAAGCATGGTTTTGTCCTTTAAGTCTAAGCAGTGGTTGGTTCTAGGAAGACATGTGGCCACCGGTGTTCCCTCTAAGCTGCACAGCAGAACAGTTTCACAAGTTATTAATCAGCCTTGACCAGTAAGTTAGTGTCTTAGAACTAGCTATGTGTTTTCTTTTCTTTTAAATTTGTAATGTATTTTGCTGTCTGTTTTTACTTCCTGGATACTGTGCCGGAAATTGCATTCTCCTCAGAACTGAAGTGATTCAGTGTCTGCATTGCTCTTTTTGGGGGGAGGGGTGGTGATTTCAGCTCTGTTCCTTACTTAGGGGAGACCAAGAGATTTGGCTCATTGGGACATTGTGGTGAGAAGCTGCAGAGAGCAAGGAAGCGAGTGTCAATTACTTTATCTGCACACTGGGAAGCAGCCCCAAGGGGTTTTCTGTGACTGCACACCATCGCATCAAGTTTATCGGTTAATCTTGTTAACAAGTACACTAACATCCCTACTATATATGATGGAAGCAATGCATTGGATTGCTATTATTACTTCAAGCCAGAGGGTGTTAGTGCATCACCAGGACTGCTAGTTCTAGCATCCCTGCTTTCACCCAATCCCTATGTGTAGAGAGCATACCCATGAAAGGGATATAAATACTTCTCTTCAGCAATAAGGGTATGTCTACACTACCCCCCTAGTTCGAACTAGTGGGGTAATGTAGTCATGCGGAGTTGCAAATGAAGCCCGGGATTTGAATTTCCTGGGCTTCATTTGCATAAAGCCGGCCGGCGCCATTTTTAAATGCCGGCTAGTTCAGACCCCGTGCTGCGCGGCTACACGCGGCACGGACTAGCTAGTTCGGATTAGGCTTCCTAATCCGAACTAGCTGTACGCCTCGTGGAATGAGGTGTACAGCTAGTTCGTATTAGGAAGTCTAATCCGAACTAGCTAGTCCATGCCGCGTGTAGCCGCGCGGCACGGGGTCTGAACTAGCCGGCATTTAAAAATGGCGCCGGCCGGCTTTTTGCAAATGAAGCCCGGGAAATTCAAATCCCGGGCTTCATTTGCAACTCCGCATGACTACATTACCCCACTAGTTCGAACTAGGGGGGTAGTGTAGACATACCCTTAGAGAAGATAGAGCACTGTCACCTCAGTGACACTGGAGCAGGTACCCCACGGCCTGAGTATGTCCCAGGCATCCTCTGAGACCAGAGAGGGAACATTAGGTGAGTCTCCAGGAATGACTGACCGTCTCTCTTAATTCTCCCCAGCCGGACCAGCTGTGAGAGGGGGGTGGGCAACGCCACCCAAGGCAGCTGCCTGACATTGTGAGGAGTCGTAGGTACTGGAGAACCCATGAAGACCTGATGCAGGAGCACATCTCCATACTTCGGGCCCTGCATGAGACACTGGTTCAGAAGGTCCGGGAGGACACACAGTGGTGGAGAGAGACATGGATGGAGTTGCTGCAGCAGGGATGCAACATGGGCACAACCATGCAGGCTCTCCTTGCCCACTGGGAGCCAGCTTCTGCTCCTGCCCCAGTTCCTGGTTTCCCCCCCCCCCGCACCATGACAGCCCCTGCTCCAGTCTCCCTCCTGCATTTCCTGGGACTCTCCCACCCCCAAGGTTGCTGAGGTCCCAGCATACAAGATGGAGAAACCACCTGAGCCAGGTGCCACTCCCAGCCCCAGTCCTGAGCCTCTCCTCCACCCTGTGTCCCCTTTCAGCTCTCATTCCCTCACCAAGGTTCTCAGCTTCCCCACTCCAAACTGGTTCCCGATGGATTGGTAACTGTCAGGCATGGTGAGCTTCCACATCACAATGGCGATCCACTTCTCCAGTGGGTAATGGGTTGCATCGGGGTGTCCTGTCACGTGAGGGCAGGGATGAGCCAGGCACACAGCTCCAGAAACATTTCCTTCCTTAATCAGAAATTTGGGAGCCACTGCTCGTCATCCCTCTGCTCCATCATAAGTCGGTCCCACCAGTTGGAACTAGTGTCCAGCCGCCAGAAGTGACGCTCCACAGTGGGATGTGACTGAAGAAGCTGCACTCCCAGACACATTGTGAGGGTCTCCTCAAACAGCTTGGGATCATGTTCCTGCAGGGCCTGGAGGGCAGCATGCAGAAACTGCAGTACAACATATAGAGGCTGTCACGTGCCCAGAGGCAGCTCTGGCTCCATAGCAGGGAGTGCTGTGGTGTCCAAAAACAGAGCAACCAAAGTATTCAGTGGAAAGGCTTTGCTTTCCCTCAGAGATGTAGGCAAGCTGAAGAACCTGAGAAATGGCTATACGGTGAGGGGGGAGGTCCCTTTAAGCACTTGTCTCAGATTTCCTGATCTCTTGCCTGAGGCTGTCACTGCTGACCTGATGTACTTCCTGAACTGGTTCTGGGTGGGCCTTAAATGTGGGTTAGCTTCCAATCAGTGTTGACACTCTATTTTGAAATAGCAAAGCACTATTTTGATCTCTTTTTGTGTGTAGATGCACTATTTTGAAATAAGCTATTCTGGAAAATTTCTTCCAAAATAGCTTATTTTGAAATAAGCATGCAGTGTAGACGTACCCTTAGAGATCAAGCAGTTGATGTGGGCCCCAGTGGGAGAGCATCAGATCCTTTGATTCCAAGGGGAGTGATGAAAGAAACCAATTCTCTTATACCAGTGGTTCTCAACTCGTTTCAGTCCACGGACCACCAGGCCAATCAAATCATTTTCGTGGACCACCTTCTTTTTGAGACATGATAAAAAAGAGCAACCAACAAACATTTTGGTTTGCAATTTATTTCTTACTAGCAGATTTTTGGATTCTCTTCTCACTGACAAGCTTTTCAATGTTTGGAGTGGTACTTGATAATGCACAACGAATATCGCTTTCCACTGCAAGCTGATTTCTCTTTTTGGACTTAACGTGCAACAAACACGAAAATCCAGTCTTACACATATAAGTTAATGCAAATGGCAAAAGAAATCTGACTGTGTGTGCTGACAGATTTGGGTAACTCCCGGTCACGCTGGCCCAAAATTTCTCTATGGTAGACTGCTGGTACAAGTCTTGAGTCGCAAAATCATTTTTCAGATCCAAGAATCCTTCCTGCAGATCCTCTGGAACACTATTAACATCTATTGTAAATGGATTCCTGATGAAAGATAATCCATTCCTTGCCCTGTCCACCTCCGGAAAGTATCATTGGAATTCGTCTCGTAGCTTCCGTAAATGATTGAGAATTTGCATCCGAATGGCTTCCTTTTTCCTGAGCATGGCATCCACATATGGAAATTGAACCAAATTATTGCCTTCGACTCTTATGATCCAGAGTTCCAATTTGTCAAGAAAAGCCTTGATGATGCTTTGGTGAGAGAACAGATTTGCACTTTTCACTTGCAGCTGAAGATTCAGTTGTTCAAGATTCCAAAAATATCGACAAGATACGCAAGTTGTAAATTTGACTGTGTCAGCACATTTTGGAATTCCTCTTTCCTTTGAGCCTGGAGAAATAAATCCAACTCCTCTCTCAATTGAAAAACTCTGTTGAGTATGTTCCCTGCTGACAACCACCGTACAGAACTGTAGAACAGCAACACATCAGAGTCGGAACCCATGTCCAGGCAAAATCTTTTGAACAGCCTGGTGTTCAGAGCCAATGATTTGATGTGATTCACCACTTTCACCAGCCCTTTGAAAATGGCGTTCAGTTGATCAGGCAATGTTTTTGATGCCAAAACTTCCCTATGAATGAAGCAATGAACTCCGGTTACCATTGGAGTGCACTGTTTCACCAGCATTTGGAAGCCCAATCTTGAGCCCATCATGGCAGGTGCACCATCAGTGGTGATACCCACAAGATTTACCCAATCCAGACCATGTACTTCAAAGAAATCGTTAACAATTTCCATCACATCCTGAGCCTTTGTGGTGGTATTAAGAATATTGCAAAAAAGAAACTTGTCATTGAAGTCTCCCTCAACCATGTATTGTGTGAACATCAATAGCTGAGAGCACAATGCGATGTCATTCGATTCATCCAATTGTATGGCAAACTATGGAGACTTCTTTATTTCATCCACAACTTGTTCACTGATGTTCTGTGATATCTCATTTATCTGTCTCGATACTGTGTCATTGGAGACAGATATATCATTCAGCTTCCTTGCTGCTTCCTAGCCAAGAAAAAGCTGTACCACCTCTTTTGCACAGGGGTGCACAAGTTGCTCTACAATGGTATGAGGCTTCTTGGCCTGTGCAAGTTTGTATGCAACAATGTAGGAAGCGCGCACTGCATTGCTTGTCTTATTGTAGAATGCACTTGTTGAGTCAAGGCGCTGCCTCTTCAGACCTGATAACTGACACTCAAAATAATCTTCATCCTTTTGCAACAAGTTGGGGTGACACTTTTCGAGATGGAGTTTCAGCTTAGCCGGCTTCATTGAGTCATTCCCCAAGACTTTGAAACAAACAACACATTGTGGCAAATCCATGCCTTCTTTTTCTTGACAAGTGAAGCCGAATTTGAGGTAGTCCTCCGAATACTTGCGCTTGACATTTCTTCCTGTCATTGCCATTATAAACAGAGTACACCATACCTGTAAAAGAGCACATGTAGCACAGGATGAACGACACAGCAACCACTCAGCATGACGGCAGCAGCTACACTGATGCTCAGAGCCTCAGACAGACATTACTGGCAACACAACACGGTTGCATCCTAGGTGACGCTATGAATGATGCACCACATGCTTGTGAACATGGCATAAAACAGCCTAATGGCGGTGCTTATGACTTTGGACCACCAAAAAAGTCACCATGGACCACCAGTGGTACATGGACCACCAGTTGAGAACTACAGCCTTATACACATCTTAAATTCCAGTCTCAGGCTCACATGAGAAGTACTTCCATTCTTAAAAATGAGGAAAGACAGAAACATAAAGACAAAGATTGAATGTGGGGCAAAGAGCTATACTATAGTTATGGACTTGGGATGTCTCACATCTGATTTTTCTGTAACAGAAAAGTTTAAAAGGAACCCTGTCTCAGGAGCTCTCTTTCAAGAAAGAAAAATTCTCATTCTGGAGGTGGTTTCATGCCATAGAATCTCTCTGCTGTGTCAAGATCCTTATTTTCAAATCTTTGTGGAAAAGCATTCTTCACAAGTTTTTGCTACTATTTCCTCACTATTTACTATATCTAAATGCTTCACAATATTTTTTCACAACTGCACCTGTATTTCCCCTTTGTGGCCCTTCAAGGGGACCCGCTTTAGTCATCAGCCATTGCCTCTCTTGCATAGAGACCTGTATCTCACTTCCTTTTGAGAGGGTTTTTTTCTCCAGACTGCATAGTTTCCTGCTTACACTGGTATCCCCAGGAAGCCAGACTGCCAAATGAGGCCAGTGTCTGTGCTTTGTTTCTCTGTGAAGGCTACAAACAGTTGTAATTGCCAACGTTCACAAGTTACCATTCAGCTTTTTGTAAGCAAGTACATTTATTCTTAAGGTAAAAGCATTACAGAAAAATTATATTAATAGAAGACCCTACAAATAGACACAAAATCAATGGGGCTGGATCTGATGTCTCCAAAGGTGCTGAGGGAGTTGGCTAATGTGATTGCAGAGCCATTGGCCATTATCTTTGAAACTCGTGGTGATTGGGGTTGGTCCTGAACGATTGGAAAGAGGCAAATGTAATGCCAACCCTACACTACAAAGATGGCCACTACACAATGTGGCAGGGTGTTGCCTTACACTGGCCCTTTAAGGGGCTGAGACCTGGAGTCAGGGGGAAGCCCAGCTGAGGCAATTAAGAAGGGCCCAGCTGGAGGCTATAAGAACAGTTCCTGGGAGGAGGAGAGAGACCTGCCTGCCTGCAGTGAGAGAGCTTTCAGCCTAGCAAACCCAGGCTACCCGGCCTGAGGTCCTAGGGGCTGCAAGGAGGCAGTCGTGGAGGGCGGGGCTCTCATGGAGGCAGCTGTGGTAGGCTGGGGGAATTTGAGCCAGGGAAGCCCCAGGCCATAAGTCCGCAAGGCAGGGTTGCAGGAGGCAACTGGGCAGGCGGAGTGGGAGAAGAACTGGGGGTCCTAGGGAGTAGGGAGGACCCTGGAGGAGGAGCGGAGGAAGAACAATGACTCCCTCCTCTCCCCCGGAAGGGGGTGCAGACCAAGATCGGAGTGGTCACTGCCGGAGGGCAGTGCCCAGAAAAGAACACCTCACCCAAAGGGGGTGCGTTGATATCGGAGCAGCCAGTTACTTCCCCCAAAAGCCACCCTGAGGGAAGAAGCCGTGCGGAAAGTGAGTGAACCTGCTACAACAATTACATAGCAGTCTAGAGATGACATAGCCTTTGGACAGGCAGTGCTCCAACCAGTGCAGAACTCAGAGCCCACCGCCTAGATTTCAGCTTTTGAGTCATCTGATTGTAATGCACGTGAACAAGCATTTAAAGAAGAAAAAAACAATTTCTTACCTTTTATTACTGTTGTACTTTGAGATGTGCCATTGCTGTCAGTTCTAATACCCAGCCTCCTTCCCCTTTGTTGGAGTAGCCAGCAAGAAGGAACTGAGGAGGGGGGGGGGGGCGGCAGGGCCCTGTGTTGGGTGCCAGATTAGTGGCACTCCAGGGGCCGACCCTACAGATAGCTGCTAGGGGAAAAATTTTCTGGCCACTGTGCACATGTATATGCACACATGATTGGAAAGGACATGAAGAACTCATCTCAAAGAGCAAGTTACAAAAAGTGAATAACTGTTTTTATACTTTTCTGCTAAGGCTTTAGAAACAGGTCAAATCTCAAACTTACACTTTATGTCCTTATTTAGAACACCGAAAACCCTTTTCTCATGGTATTTTTGCAGAGTGGTTTTGCTGACAGTTTATTTTGAATATTTTCTGCTTAAAGATAATAAGTTAGGGTATGTCTACACTACAAAGTTAATTCGAACTAACAGACGTTAGTTCGAATTAACTTTGATAGGCACTACACATGCAAACCGCTAGTTCGAACTTAATACGAACAAGCGGTGCGCTTAATTCGAACTAGGTAAATCTCATTCTACGAGGACTAACACCTAGTTCAAATTAACTAGTTCGAATTAAGGGCTGTGTAGCCACTTAATTCGAACTAGTGGGAGGCTAGCCCTCCCTAGCTTTCCCTGGTGGCCACTCTGGGCACCACCAGGGAAACTCTTCTGCCCCCCTCCCGGCCCCGGAGCCCTTAAAGGGGCACGGGCTGGCTACAGTGCCCGTGCCAGGTGCAAGCCTGCCAGCACCCAGCCAGCAGACCCTGCAGCTGGCACGGCTCGAGCCGGCCACCCGATGCCACCCAGCCCTCCGCCTCTTCCCGGGACCAGGCTGGCGGCTCCTGGGAGCATGCCCAGGTCCACAAGAGGCGGGCGCCCGCCTGGTCTAGTGCAGAAATCGTGCACCTCGTCCACGACCTCCGCACTAGGCACAGGAAAGTGGCCGTCTAGGGCAGGATAGTTGCCAGCCTGGCCACCCAGGAGCAGGTTGGCATGAAAATCAAGGTGGTCCACTGAGACCCCCGACCCTGAGCCCTGAGCTTAGAATGGCCGTACTGGGTCAGACCAAAGGTCCATCTAGCCCAGTAGCCTGTCTGCCGACAGCGGCCAACACTAGATACCCTGGAGGGGATGGACCGAAGACAATGACCAAGCTATTTGTCTTGTACCATCCATCTCCAGCCTTCCACAAACAGAGGCCAGGGACACCATTCCTACCCCCTGGCTAATAGCACTCCATGGACCCAACCTCCATGACTTTATCTCACTTCTCTTTAAACTCTGTTCTAGTTCTAGCCTTCACAGCCTCCTGCAGCAAGGAGTTCCACAGGTTGACTATTTGCTTTGTGAAGAAGAACTTTCTGTTGTTAGTTTGAAGCCTGCTACCCATTCATTTCATTTGGTGTCCTCTAGTCCTTCTATTATGGGAACTAATGAAGAACTTTTCTCTATGCACCCTCTCCACACCACTCATGCTTTTATAGACCTCTATCATATCCCCCTCAGTCTCCTCTTTTCTAAGCTGAAAAGTCCCAGTCTCTTTAGCCTCTCTTCATATGGGACCTGTTCCAAACCCCTGATCATTTTAGTTGCCCTCCCCTCTCCCACCCTTTCTCTTCCCCTCTCCCACCTTCTTTTCCCAGTCTCCCCGAGTTTTGTTCAATAAAGAGAGTTTCTATTTTTGAAGACAATTGTCCTTTATTTTGTACATCAGGAAGGGGGGCTAGGGAGGGGTAAGTGGAAGGAGGTGAGGGAGGAATGGGGTACGAGTCCCCGATGGGGAGGACTGGGCTGGCTCTGCAGGCTCCTCGGGGTGGAAACTCTCCTGAAGCCCCTTGATTGACCCCCCCTCTGGATGGCAGCCTGCGGCAAGTGCAGCCGGGCTGATGGCCGAGTGCTGTGATGTGCCGAGTGTGGGCACTCAGGGCACTCCAAGCCAGGACTGCTTTGCAAGCGGGGAGCCCCTGAGAACTGTCTGTCCGGGGTGGGGGTCGGGTCCCTTTAAGCACAGCCCTCGGCTAGCCTGAGGCAGCAGCTCCACACTCTTAAGTCCGAATCCGATGCCCTGCCGGCACTGCTTCCGGCCATCCTTAACCTCAGTTCAGGGTCCACGCAGTGTGGACATGCCAGTTCGAATTAGCAAAACGCTAATTCGAATTAGTTTTTAAGTCTAGATGCACTAATTCGAATTAGTTTAGTTCGAATTAACTAATTCGAACTAAGTTAGTTCGAATTAGTGCTGTAGTGTAGACATACCCTTAATGACATCTATAGACATATTTAGCTCTTAACCATTCAGATGCTAATCAATGGTTTCCTGTTACATTGATTACAGAATACATCTGCTTTATCAAATATTCCTTGGCCATTTACTCAATTCTCATTTTATCAGTTATAGTTTAGTTATGAGTATCCCTTATCAATTATGCCATTTTATCCATTACAACATTCAATGGGAGTGTTTGGTGTGGTCATCTCATATGTATGTGTTATAAATTGATGGATCCTGTTGCTTTGATGGATCAGTGTTGAGCCAGTATTAAGTTCAGGATGTATTTTTTATGGCTTCTCACATGGGAAGCTCATCCAATTCTGGCTTTGTAGATGCAGTTACATATCTTGCAATTGTAGCTCTACTGAGGGAAAGGTGGGAAACATTATCCATAAGACAAGCTCTCTTCTCCTGCAAAGCCCTTACATACTGCTCCTCAAAATTGGACATGGCCTCATGTTACAGACCTCTCCATCTGGATGTGTCCAAAGCTATGTGTCAATCAGGTTTTAACATCTATCTTGGATACTTTGAGATTGTCCTTCAAGGTGATTCATCTGACGATTGATCAATCTTTAGAATTGGTTACCATCCTCAGTTGACTATAGAACATTGTTTTTAGTATATGGGAAAGCTCCACACAGATTAAATGCCTGATCCAGAGAGGTTGAATCTTGATGAGCATACTCTCAATGCCAGGGATTTGGCACCTCTCAAGGATTTCTGCACTAAGAATTTTTCCACTTGATGTTGTAGATGGATCTAAGGCAGTGAAGGTGCCTTTATTTTACTAGTATCAAATATAAATTTAAAAAGCTTCTTTAAACTAAAAAAAATATATATTTTTATTCACCTTGATATTTACAGCATTGTTCCAGTAAGTGAATTGTTTGTAAATTTCAGGTTTCAAGATGGAGGATGCACCAGAGGATCAAATAGAAAGCCCAAACACTACAGAGCAAGCTGGGCCTGGTATCGTTCCACCAGAGGAAGATGGGCCTGGCCCTGTTCCACAAGAGGCAGCTGAGCCTGGCCTCATTCTGCCAGAAGAAGTTGGGTCCAGCCCTGTTCCACCAGAAGAAGCTAGACCTGACCTTGTTCCACCAGAAGAAGCTGGGCCCGACTCCATTCCTTCAGAAGAAGCTGAGCCTGGCTCCCTTTCACCAGAGGAACCTGGGTCACGCCCTGCTGCTCGTACTCGACAAAAAACATCTCTCCGGCCTCCCCTAGAGTCTTTTAGCCCTTCTATGAGTAACCGCAGAATGTCTAAATTTCGCCGGAGTACTAGTGGAGTTCAATCCCTACAAGAAACTTTAAAAGAAAAACAGGTTTAGTATCAAATACTGCATCTATAACAATGTAGTTTTCTCTCTCAGTGTTCTGTTTCTTTTCTCAATTTATTATATACATTTCTATTAAGAAGATCTGCCTGTTTAGAATGTGATTGACTTTCTCTTCAAATAATTTTCTGCTTTATGTTTGTTTTATTTTAAAGTAATGAATAAAAAAGCACAAAAACCAGTCACAAATAATGCTTACATATATATTTGCAGTCAAGCTATATTTCATTTGGTACTGCAAATACTTATGCACATATGTAATTTTATGTACTGTTAGTAGTCCTACTGAAATTACTGGTAAATGATATTTCTTCTTTGAGTAGTGTCCCCGTGGGTGCTCCACTGTAGGTGTCGGGCTTGTCCCGGCACCGCAGATCAGAGACTTTCAATAACCATAATCAGCTGGACCGCACATGCGCAGTTAGCGTCTCATGCCGTTTGCACCCTTTGCCTGTTGCACGTTATGCCTCGTGGGATGAGGTTTACTGGGGCGGTCGACAAATGCCTTTGATGTCGACTGCAGAGCATCCAGACTAGCGCAGCAGCCATTTTAATTTAAATGAAGCAGCGATTATTTAAATTGCCGCTTCATTTGGGTAGATCTAGTAAACTAATCTACATGGCTTTGGCGACAGAGCCATGTAGTCTAGACATACCCTTGGTGACTGGATCCAGAGTCCCAAATCTTTGGGGTAACTAAGGGTATGTCTACAGTACCACCCTAGTTCGAACTAGGGTGGTAATGTAGGCAACCGGAGTTGCAAATGAAGCCCGGGATTTGAATTTCCCGGGCTTCATTTGCATAAAGCTGGGTGCCGCCATTTTTAAATGTCCGCTAGTGCGGACTCCGTGCCGCATGGCTACACGCGGCACGGACTAGGCAGTTTGGACTAGGAAGCTTCCAGCTGCCATCTGTGGCAATGTTTGTGGAAATGACGGAAAGGTTCCTAGAGGCTTCGGTTTCAAGAAAGAAAAGCCCAGTTCCATGATGGCCTGACCTAAGAATGGTGGCAGGAGACAACACAATTGTCATCAGCAATATCTGCATGGTGGGTGGTTTAAGAACAACCACAGTCTCAGAACACTGCTTTAAGAGACATTTTGGCTGTGTCTACATTGGTGCGATCTTGCACAAAAGCAGCCACTTTTGCGCAAAAACTTGCTGCCTGTCTACACTGGCTGCGAGTTCTTGCGCAAGTAAATTGATGTTCTAATGTATGAAATCAGTGCTTCTTGCGCAGGAGCTATGATGCTTCCGCTCAGGAATAAGTCCTTTTGCGCAACTGTTCTTGCGGAAGAGGCCAGTGTAGAGAGGCAACATGAATTTCTTGTGCAAGAAAGCCCTATGGTTAAAATAAAAAACAGGACTCTGTAGCACTTTAAAGACTAACAATATGGTTTATTAGGTGATGAGCTTTCGTGGGCCAGACACACTTCCTCAGATCAAATAGTGGAAGAAAATTGTCACAACCATATATACCAAAGGATACAATTAAAAAAATGAGCAAATATGAAAAGGACAAATCAAATTTCAGAACAGAAGGGGAATGGGGGGGAGGTAAATGTCTGTGAGCTAATAATATTAGAGGTGATAATTGGGGAAGCTATCATTGTAATGGGTAAGATAATTAGAGTCTTTATTCAAACTTAGGCGTAAAGTGTCAAATTTAAGCATGAATGACAGTTCAGAGGATTCTCTTTCAAGTGTAGTCTTAAAAGGCCTTTGAAGCAGGATGCAGGTAATCAAGTCGTTGAGACAATTCATGCTTAAATTCGACACTTTACGCCTAAATTTGAATAAAGACTCTAATTACCTCCCGCCATCCCCTTCTGTTCTGAAATTTGATTTGTCCTTTTCATATGTGTTCATTTTTTTAATTGTATCCTTTGGTATATATGGTTGTGACAATTTTCTTCCACTATTTGATCTGAGGAAGTGAGTCTGGCCCACGAAAGCTCATCACCTAATAAACCATCTTGTTAGTCTTTAAAGTGCTACATAGTCCTGTTTTTTGTTTCAGCTACACCAGACTAACATGGCTACATTTCTATCACTATGGTTAAAATGACCATCAGAGCTTTCTTGCGCAAGAGAGCATCTACACTGGCATGGATGCTCTTGTGCAAAAGCACATTTCTTGCACAAAACCACATGCCGGTGTAGACACTCTCTTGCACAACTACTTTAACGCAAGAACTCTTGCGCTAAAGAGTTTTTGCATAAGATCATGCCAGTGTCGACGTAGACTTTGGCTCTTTCAGACAAATCAGCTTAGGAGCATTTTGTCTGTTCTTGGAGCTGGGCTATGTAAAGAGGAAAAGGAAGCTAAATAGGGAACGGGGGACAAGAAGAAATGGTGGTGGTGTTCTCTAAGACACCAGGACATGTTAGTGAGCTTTAGAAATGATACTCCCTGGAGAGCACATTAACTCATTTTGTAGACAAGCCATAAATTTGGTTGCTCTGTGGTAAGGGCCTTACAAACTTGGTTAAGTTTCTTCTTAACTGATGTGATACCTTAAAAAAAAAAAAGCCAGTCTGTTTTTCGCAACAATAAGAAATTGGAACTCTGTAAACGGGTTGGATTGGAGGCCTTCTTAAATGGAACTTTTTTTTGATTGGTTTGTTCATTTGGTTTTGATCTTTTCCTTCCTGGATTCTGTATGCAGATACTCGGTGTTTGCTTATCCTTTACATTCCCTGAGAGTTGACTTCTGTATTTCAATGATTACTTTTATTTTTTGTGTGTACTGTCACTGTAGGTACTTCACTTCAGGTGTTCATGTACCCCCATGTGCCTTAGATTAGAGATTTTCTGTGGATCTCATTTGGGCCCAAGCATGAAGTTTTACACATCCTCCCATACCAAAGATACCCAACTTTGGCCTTGGTTGGGAAGTTAAGTGTGTCTGCTTACTTTATAGCTATAGCTAGTGTGACAAAGCTTCTACTCCAACTTGGCAGTCCTGTACTTTCAGGCAGATGGCTTGCCTCAGAGGCTTATAGCAGCCTTCAATTTAGGCGCCACATCTTGGGCATCAGCTTGCTTTTTGTTGAGCTACTCTCATAATCTGCCGGCATAAGTTATAAAGGGAAACCAAACTCCAGTCTCAGTGGACCCCCAAATGATACAGGCTGGATAAATCCTTTTCTTTTCCCCAGCCAATCTTTTCCCCAAGTGTAAATGCGAAAGTGGGTGTGGGGGGAACCCAGGACTACCCGCTACTCTGGGTTCCAGCCCAGGGCCCTATAATAGCAGCTGCCTATAAAAGTCTCCACCTCCCACTATGAAACAGCTCCAAATTCCCAGGGGTACTTTCCCACACCTTCCTTGTCTCAGGCTCTTCTTACCAGACTCTGTTGGTGTTTGCGCTTCCTAGGCTCTCTTAGCACTCCATCCATCCCCTCAACTCCTCACATGCTTTGACTAACTGCAGCGAAGCCCTTTTAATAACCAGTCTCAACTGGTTCTTTAATTGGTCCCAGGTATTCCAACTAGCCTTGACTTACTTGACCCTGCAAGCCCACTTAATTAGTTCCAGATGTTTAATTACCCTGATTGATTCTGACAAGTTCTTGCTGATTCTGGACTAGCTCCTGCCAATTTACCTTGGGAACAGAGATTTACTCAATCTGAGGCTAATATACCTCCCTTACATCGCTCTTGTACTCTTCTAGCCTGACCCTGTCACACTAGTTAGTTAGCTAAACACAGTTTTCTAAGCTATTTTCTTAGCTCACTTTAGTCATAGTATTACATTTGCAGGTTTGTTTGTTTCCCTGCCTGAAGATTTATAGACTTTGATAGTTTCTGCGGTATTCTGTCTTTCCTGCGGGGAAGCTATCCTAGTCAGTGGTGAACATTCTGGCTACGTCTAGACTGGCAAGATTTAGCGCAAATACTCTAAACGTAAGAGTTTTGGCGTTAGAGTATTTGAGTAAGAGAGCGTCTATACTGGCATGTGCCTTTGCGCAAAAGATTTTGTACAAGAAAGCTCCAATGGCCATTTTAGCCATCGGGCTTTCTTGCGCAAGAAATTGATGTTACCTGTTTACACTGGCCTCTTGTGCAAGAACACTTGCGCAAGAGGACTTATCCCTGAGTGGGAGCGTCAGAGTATTTGCACAAGAAGCACTGATTTCATACAGTAGAACATCAGTGTTTTTGCGCAAATACTCACGGCCAGTGTAGACAAGCGGCAAGATCTTGCCAATGTAGACACAGCCTCTCTGTCCCTTTGTTGTTTGGGAAACACTTGTATACCAGCCAAGTGTAAGATCTCCTCTTTCAAAAACTGGGAACATAACATTTACATTTGTTAGTGGTGGACCAAACCCTATGTCCAATCTCCAACTCAGGCTCTGAGAATTCCTCTCAGAGAGTGTGCCACAGGCTTCTCAGCACACTTAGTGCTCCATCTATGTCTGAGTCCTGGTCACTGAAAGTCTTGAGTGATACAGCTTCATGTACCCATCTGTCTCCAGGTCTCAATCACCAAAAACTTTGAGAGATACAGTGGTAGCAAGGATGCCATACAATCAGACTGTGGGAACTGAATAAGAGGAGCAGAAGTGGTAGTTCTGCTCTTAAGAAGTCTTGGTCACTGTTGAAAGGAATGTTCTGGAGACACCAAGTCCTAGCAGGAGTGCTATTGCAGCTCTAGGTGATTCTGGTACTGTGAGACTGTCCAAGGTGTCCTCATTCACTACTGAAGACTTTGTTGCCCATTCTAGGAAACATTTGTCTTCAAAGAACTCTGAACCATCATACTCTTCTATATGTTTGGTACTGACACTGATATCCCACACTGCTACATCAGTACTACCTTGCATCTGACTCTGGATGTACTCATTCAAATTATTCAGTTTCCCACAGCTTTCCATGTGGCTTTTGCCATGCTTGGGCTGTGGTATCCCAGCTGGAGCCAAGTCTAGGGAAGAGCCATATGTGGGCAGCTGTGGGGAGATGTGAAGCCTCCTGCCCCAGATAGATGGTCCAGGGGTAGGAACACAGGTGGGGAGCTGCTCTCAACCCCTGCACCCTAGGCAGGTGGAGAGTCCATGATACAGCAACTCTCATCTGCCTGGGCTCCCCAGCCAGGCTTTAGCTGCTGACCTGGCCAGGGAGGTGGGGCTTTTGGAGGAAGAGAAGGGGCTGGCCCCTGCTGAAAAGGGGATGGGCTAGGCTTCTGCACTTCCGAAAAATCAGTGGGTCTGGCTCTTGGACTCTCCTATTCCAGTGTTACTGATTTCATTTGCTGCACAAGTTGAGTAACCTTCCTTTTTTTTTAATTTATGAAAATACAGTTTATTTTTAAAAAAATAATTAGAGGAGTTTCACCTAAACAGTAAACTATAGTATTAGTTTCAAATTATGGGTCAAGATCGCAAATGACTTTGCAAATACACTGCAGTTTTTAGTTCTTTTTTTAACTTTTTTAGGCACGATATAGAGATGCAAGGGAAGGTCGAAAAATGAAAATTAGTGCTTCATATAGATATATATTTGAAGTCCTAGGGGACAAACTTGGTTTAGATGCAACAGCTGTGGAAGAGATGATCTTGGATGGCCCTTCAGTAAGTCTGATTTAAACATATTTTGTTAATGTTAATATATTGTTATCTAATTCATAAGTAACTTTTCTCTCTCTTATCTATGTATTATTTACTAGTTGCTGTGAGGATTAGTGTTTTGGAAGTCATTCAATAAGTAAAACAAATTAGTATTTGAGGATGATAGCTGTGGAATGCACATGCAATAATTTTACAGGAAATTTGTGTGTTCAGGTTTTTCGAGGAGTGTCCCTGTTGGTGCTCTTCCTTAGGTGTTTAGGGTGCTGCTGCGTACCTAGTTGGAGATTATTGGTAGCAGTGCACTCTGGTAGACTGCACGCATGGAGCAGATGGCATGTGCGGTGCTGCTACCATGCATGTCCAGCCAACTGTCCCCTCAGTTTCTTCTCTGCCATCTCTGGCATCAATTGGAGCCACAGTTGCTCTCCAGCTTTTTGCCAAATTTTTCAACTTTTTTTATTATCATTAGTATAGTTTATTAATAGTGTTCATAGTTAGTAGTTTTCTAGTTACCGGTAATTATTGTTAAAAAACCCCAAACTTTTTTATTGTAGTTGTTAAGCATATTTTTTTCTTCCTGGGATGCCAGGTTCATAAACAACCTCTTCAGGAAATGGGGTTATCTGATAGTGGACTTGTTTGCAACACATAGCAACTCCAAGTACCCTCTGTACTGTTCCAGGGCAAGCATTGGACTGCAATCTCTTGGATACGCTTTCGCAGCATGCTGGGACTTCCAGTTAGTATACTCATTTCCACCTATACCTCTCATACAACAAACGGTACTAAAGATCAAACAGGATACGGCCAGGGTCATCCTTGTGGCTCCCAACTAACCGAGACAGATTTGGTATCCTTCCATACTCCAACTCAACACACGTCAACGTACAAGTTTTCCCCAGTACAAGCTCTTTTGACTCAAGACAAAGGGTGCATACTCCACCCCGGGCTACATACACTCAACCTGTGGGCCTGGACACTGGTTGGCTCTCAGACAGCGAGCTAACACTGTCTCAAAGGGTCAGAGACATCCTTATCAACTCCAGGAGACCCACAACAAGACAAACTTACCTGCAGAAGTGGGTCCAATTTGCAGCCTGGAATTCAGCTCATGCACGGGATCCACTCAAGGCAGGGATATCCGACATACTAGAGTACCTCCTCCTCTTGCAGGACACAGGACTATCATTGCGTTCCATCAACTCACATTTGTCAGCTAAATCAGCAATACACTCACCCATTCAAGGGTATTCCATTTTCTCTCACCCATGCGTTAAAAGATTTTGGAAAGGGATACAAAACCTATGCCCACCATGTAGGGACTCAATGCCATCAAGGGATTTGAAGCTCGTGCTGGACTCAATCATGAGATGGCCTTTCGAATTGCTGGCAAATTGCTCACTACTTCACCCATCAATGAAAGTGGCCTTTCTCATAGCAATAACATTGGCCAGGAGAGTGGGGACAGATAGTGGCACTCATGGCGGACCCGCTGTACACGGTGTTCCACAAGGACTAGGTTGTTCTTAGAACCCACTTGAAATTCCTTCCCAAAATACCTACCTCGTATCATTGTAATGAACTGATATACTTACCTGTGTTCTTCCTGAAACCACATGAGGACAGCAAGCAGGCAGTGCTGTGCATGCTGGATATACGAAGGGCATTAGCCTTTTACCTTGAATGCACAAGAGACTTCAGATGCACTCCCAGGCTCTTCGTGTCATGCACAGACAGATCCAGAGGACAACCCGTTTCCAAACGAATATCCAAATGCATTTCTACATGCATACAACTGGCTTACACCCAGAAACACAGACAGCAGCCAACAGTTATACGGGCGCATTCCACGAGAACAGTATCTACCACAACTGCTTTCCTCAAGTGTCTTTCCATAGAAGTCATTTGCAGAGCTGCAACATGGGCTTCGGCCAATACCTTTGCACAATATTACGCCATTCAGTCTTTTCAGGACATATTGGTTCATTACAGTGGAACAAGGTAGGTATTTTGAGAAGGAATTTTGGGTGGGTTATAAGGACGGCCTTGTCCTTGTGGAACACCGAGTACAGCGGGTCTGCCATGAGTGCCGCTATCTCTCCCATTCTCCTGGCCAATTTTATTTCTAGATTTGGAGGTACCAAACTGTCCAACATCCAGTCTTACAACACAGAGCGCCGTCTGCCAAGCAGGAATACTGCTGCATAGTCACCTAAGTGGAGCACCCACGGGGACCCTCGAAGAAGAAGGGAAGGTTACTCATCTTGTGCAGTAACTGGAGTTCTTCGAGATGTTTCCCTGTGGGTGTTCCACACCTCCCCTCATCCCCTCTGCTTCTGGCTAACACAGTCCAGCATAGAGAAGGAATGGAGAGAATGGCCGTCGGCACGTGCCTGTCAATCAGAGCGATTGTGCAATAGCGCACCATGGACTGGTAGCCGGGGACTACTACCAAAGATCTCCGGGCCGTGTGCACAGTGGCGCTGACACACCTAAGTGGAGCACCCACAGGGACACATCTCAAAGAACTCTAGTTACTGCATAAGGTGAGTAACTGTCCCTTTCTTCTCACCCTCCAATGCACATATAATCATCCTCCCTGATGATACTTTAATGCCCCATCTTCCCACAGCACAAGATGACTTTCGATCATTCCAGGAGCTAAACAAGAGGGTGGCTGACATACTGGAGGTCTCCCTAGTGAGTCTCCCTTAAACTCAGCATAAACTAACCAGTATGTTACATGTCTCCCCGTCCGCTAAGCAGGTCCTATCAATGGACTCAGCACTTATGGACCCTGCCAAGGTGATCTATCAAACACCAGCCACAGTCCCGCTGGTCTGCAAAAGATCTGACAATAAATTCTATGTCTCACCACAGGGTGACGATTTCCTGTTTTCCCACCCGTCCTCTAATTCTTTAGTTGTGGACACTGTCAACCAGAGGGGAAAACAGAATGCAGCCAGAACCACACCTTATGACAAGGAGTGGAAGCGTCTAGACCTCATGGGTAAGAAGGCATATTCCTCCACATCTTTACAGCTCTGCCTATCCAATTACACCATACTACTTGCAAAATATACACATCATATTTTTGAGCAACTATCACACTTTATTGACAGCCTTCCTTATGACAAGAAAGAACGGTTTAGAGCCAATATAAACAAGCGTACCCTGATCTCTCTCACGGCTTTACAAGTATCCCTGGATACATGTGATACCGCATCCCAGTTAATTGAGATGGCTGTCATAATGAGGAGGTCAGTGTGGCTTCATCTCTCCCATTTCCCCCATGAGGTACAGGCCATGGTCAAAGACCTTCCTTTTCAGGGCTCCAAACTGTTCATGAACACCACCAATGTATCACTCCACTCCTTCAACGATTCGCGGGCCACATTAAAGATGCTCGATAGCCATGTCCCTGCAACAAAATGTAAGCAGGGAAGCTATTTCACACAACATTAAAAACCTTCGCCTTTTACTCAATCTCAAAGATTTTTCAACAATAGAAGGAGGAAACACCAAACTAGACGGAAGCAGGCCCCTAACCATTCCTCCACCTCTCAGCCCTCAGCTTCGAGGCAAATGTTTTGAAAGTCAGTTCAAGAGTCTGATAACACTTCTTCACTTAACTGATGGGGCTGAGGTTGCCTTATTTTGCCAGCTTCTACTACCCTTCTACCACCAATGGTCTTCCATCACGACCAACAAGTGTGTACTAGACATTATAAAGAATGGATACTGTATCCCCTTTTTTTCTACCCCCTTCTCCCACCCACCTTCCCTGACCCATCTCACCTGAACATTCCACTCCAGGAGCTATAGAACCCATACCCCATCACTATAGGGGGCAAAAGGTTCTACTCCCATACTTCCTCACAACACAGAAGCCAGGGGGATGGAGACCTATTCTTGATCTCAGGATACTCAACTGCTATATATGACCTCAACAGTTCCAGATGGTCATCCTATCCACTATAATACCTGCCTTAAACAGAGGGTGACTGGTTATCAACTCTCAACCTCTAGGGCACATACTTTCATGTATCTATTCATCCAGCACATTGGAAATGTGCAAGATTCACAGTGGGTGATGCCCACTTCCAATACACAGTGTTGCCATTCAGATTCTCCACAGCTCTGTGGATCTTCTAAAAAATACTCCCGGTGGTCATCGTACAACTCTGTAATCAAGGGGTGTCTATATTCCCTTTCCTCAATGACTGCCTGATAAGAGCAAACACAAATCAGGAAGCCTGCAACGCAGTCTCCTTAACCAGAACTCTGTTCCAGACCCTCGGACTACAGATAAATCTGTCCAAGTGCAAACTATAACCAGCACAGAGAATGGAGTTTATTGGGGCTAATCTTAATTGTGTACAGGCTATAGCTTCCCTCCCACAACAGGGATTCCAGTCTGTAAAAGGCCTTATTGCACTGGTTCAAACCAGCCCACAAGTTCCAGCAAGGGCCTCTCTTCAATTACTAGGACATATGGCCATATCAGTGGTGCTCCATGCCAGACTTCACATGAGACCCATACAGTAGTGCTTAAGGACTGCATAGAAGTGATGTTACAACAGTATCAACAAACTAATCTCAGTTGCAGCCAGAATCAAGCAATCACTGGACTAGTAGGCAGACCCAAAAAACGTGTGCATTGGGTACCTTTCCACAAACGTCCCCCGACCGTGACCATCATGACGGATGCCTCTCTCCTCACGTGGAGGGCACGCTGAGGCTTCTCAGAACTCAGGGACGTTTGTCTCCATAGGAGTGTACCCTGCACATAAACAATACTAGAACTCTGAGTGGCATTCTATGCATATTTTTACAGACAATCAAGCAACAAAGTATTACATGAACAAGCAGGGTAGAGCCAGCTCTCACCACCTGTGCAGGGACATGACATTCGCATACAAGCCTTTTACCTTTTGGGCAAGGACAATCTTACCGCAGACAAACTCAGCAGGAATTTCAGTTCCAATCACAAATGGGAAATGGACCCCAAGATTCTGTAATGAATTTGCAGATGCTAGGGGTTTTCAACAGTGGACTTGTTTGCAACCAATGCCAGCAAGAAAAGTCCACAGTATTGTTCCCATGCTGGCATTGGCTTGCACTCCCTGGGGAATGTGTTCACAATACCCTGGAACACATCTCTCCTATATGCATTTCCTCCAATCTTGCTCCTCCAACAAGTAGTCAGCAAAATAAGGTCAGATGCATCCTCAATAATTCTTATTGCTCCAGCCTGGCCAAGACAGCCTTGATACACTTACCTGCTACAGATGTCCATGGCATCTCCTGCTGCTTCCTCATCATCTGATGTGGGAGGGTGGTCAGGTTTGTCATTCATTCCTCCAGATTCTTCATCTCTGGGGGTGGTTTCTCAGTGGTTCACCTCAATAGAAACAACATTCTCTGACCAAGTCAAGCACATCCTACTGAACAGTTGCAGACTAACAACCAGAAAATCTTATCTGTATAAGTGGTGTAGATTCTCACTTTGGTCCGAGCAAAAATGTGGGAACCCATCAATAATGCTGCTTTTGGATGTTTTGGAGTACCTTCTAGAACTGAAACACTTCTGTTTAGTTCATTAAAAGTTCACCTTGTGGCTATAACAGCTTTTCATCAGAACAATGACAACAAATCTGTCTTCAGCCATCCAACAACCAAATGTTTCCTTAAGGGCATGCAAAATATTTTCCCACCTGTCAATCCTACTGTCCCAGCCTAAGACCTCAACTTAGTACTCTGGGCCCTCACCTGTAAGACATTTGAACCCATGGCAACATGCTCCATGCTCTACCTTTCTATGAAGGTGGCCTCATTGGTGGCCATCACATCATCCAGGAGGGTGAGTAAAATTGGTGCACTTATGGCAACCTCCCCCTTCACGATATTCTATAAAGATAAAAATAGAGATGTAACCTTGTTAGTCTGGTCTTGCTGAAATAAAAGATAGGACTATGCAGCACTTTAAAGACTAACAAGATCGTTTATTAGGTGATGAGCTTTCGTGGGCCAGATCCACTTCCTTAGATAAAATTGTGGAAGAAAATTGGCATGACCATATATACCAAAGGGATCAGATTTTTTTGATTGTATCATTTTGGTATATATGGTCATCCCAATTTTCTTCCACAATTATAGACTCATAGAACCATAGAGTTGGAAGAGACCTCAGAAGGTCATCAAGTCCAGCCCCCTGCTCTAGGCAGGACCAATCCCAACTAAATCAGCCCAGGCAGGGCTTTGTCAAGCCAAGACTTAAACACCTCTAGGGATGGAGACTCCTCTACTTCCCTAGGTAACCCATTCCAGTGCTTCACCACCCTCCTAGTAAAATAGTTTTTCCTAATATTCAACCTGGACCTCTCCCACCACAACTTGAGACCATTGCTCCTTGTTCTGCCATCTGTCACTACTGAGAACAGCTTCTCTCCATCCTCTTTGGAACCTCCCTTCAGGAAGTTGAAGGCTGCTATCAAATCCCCCCTCACTCTTCGCTTCTGCAGACTAAACAGACCCAATTCCCTCAGCCTCTCCTTGTAGGTCATATACTCCAGCCCCCTAATCATTTTGGTTGCCCTCCGCTGGACCCTCTCTAATGTGTTCACATCCTTTTTGTAGTGGGAGGCCCAGAACTGGACACAATATTCCAGATGTAGCCTCACCAGAACTGAATAAAGGGGAATAATTACGTCTCTGGATCTGCTGGCAGTGTTCCTCTTAATGCAATGAAATATGCCATTAGTCTTCTTGGCTACAAGGGCACACTGTAGACTCATATCCAACGTCTCATCCACTGTAACCCCCAGCTCCTTTTCTGCAGAACTACTACTTAGCTGGTTGGTCCCTAGCCTGTAACAGTGCTTGGGATTCTTCCGTCCCAAGTGCAGGACTCTGCACTTGTCCTTGTTGAACTTCATCAGATTTCTTGTGGCCCAATCCTCCAATTTGTCTAAGTGACTCTGGACCCTATCTCTGCCCTCAAGCGTATCTACCTCTCCCCCTAGCTTAGTGTCCTCTGCAAACTTGCTGAGGGTGCAATCCATAGAAAAAGGATTTTGCTTTTAGAATAAGTTTTTCTGTATAGTTCAGTCAATCTTTCAGTCATTAGTTATAACCATAGTTATAGTTGTTTTGTTAAAAAAAAACAAGGTTTTTTTGTGTTAAATGTTTTCCTCACCCCCCCCAAAGAAAAATAATAACAGAAAAGAGAGAGAATTAAGTCAGAGACTGATTATTTGTTTATCAACACTGTAGCGACAGGCCCTCTGATCATGCCCAGTTTGCTGGGGTTTAAGAAGTGTGCCATATGTTGGGAGCCCATGCTGGTTTCCAGTGGCCACACAGATTGCATAAAATGTTTGGGCGAATTCAATATGCCTCAAAAATGTGCGCACTGTGCAAAACTCACAGAGAGCATGACACGAGAGAGAGATGAGTCTCAGGATGTTTTTATTTAATAAAGCCCTGCAGCCCTTAGAATCAGACTCGCAGAGAAAAGGAAAATGGAGAGCTTCTTCTCCTACTGTGGCTCCTGCACATAAAAGGGCTTCACCGGTCCGTTCTCTACCATCGGCCTCCACAGGTAGAATAACTAGCAGGAAGAAGCCAGGAACATCTGGTGCCACTAAACCTCAGCTTAAAACAGCCTCTGAACCGAAAACTCGGCACGAAACATCTGTGGTACCGGTAGTTACAGCACCGGCAAGACGCTCAGCCCCACCAACTTTGGCACTGCGAGCTGTGGCACCATCTTCATCGGCAAGTGTCACATTTAGCCAAACCGTTGGTGCTGGCCCAAGCGGTGCAGACACCGGCACTGACATTGAAACATGATTCAGAACACTTGGCACTGGAAGAGAGTGTTAGCCCCCCCTGGCACCGAAAAAGGCAACTCATAAATCCCACAGAACATGAGATCCTAGCCCAGAGCCACTTATTTTTTCACCTGCTCCATCATTACCATCACCTTTACTACATTCACCACTGATGCAAATGTCCAATCTTACACACGAGACACATTACAAACTGGTAACTGATCTCTCTCCTGAGGCTCAACACAGTTCCTTATTACCTCATCTCCCTATGAGGCTGACCAATTGCCACTTGACGTTCTGAAACAGTATCAGGAACTTTTTGAGAGAGTGACTGGAAGTCAAGAAATACAGCTCACCAAAGTCCAAGAGAAACAACACTGACTCCTTAAATCTCCAACTGTCTCAGTGCGCAAAAATAGCCATCCCTATGGATAAGGCTATTACGGAGCCTGCTGATGAGATCTGACAGACTCCAGCATCAATAACCCCAACTAATAAGTAGGTGGATAAAAAGTATTTTGTCCCATTCAAAAGGTGCAGAATTTCTCTTTTCCCACCTGCAACCTAATTCTTTAGTGGTGGATGCAGCTCAGCAGAAGTCAAAACTTCCGCAGAACAAGAATAATTCTGCGAATAAGGAGAGTAAGCACCTCAACATCTTTGGGAGTAAGATGTACTTGTAAGGATTCAAGAACCACCCTTCATACCTTTAATATGTATACTCCACCGTACCAACGTAGATGATACATGCCATACCAGTGGCATTGAGACTTTTCATACCCTAGATACCAATAACGGGGGTTTGATCAACCCAGACCGAGGCAACAACCACAGAGGCAACGACATCAGAACAAAGGCCTCTCCAATCTATATCCCCCACATAGGCTACCACCACCTGTGCGGAACTTGGAACTGGTTCTTGACACTCTAACCCATGTTCCCTTTGAGGCAATAACAACTGCTCCACTTTCAGTGATGATACTCAAAGTTACATTTCTGTTAGCCATCACCTCTGCCCACAGAGTTGGAGAAATGACATCCCTAATGGCAGACCTTACACCATCTTCAGCAAGGACAAAGTCACTCTTTATCCACATCCATCCTTCATTCCAAAAGCTTGCTCAGTTTTCCACATAAACAAGCCAATTGTACTTCCATCTTTCTACACCAAGCCACATGCAAGTATTCACGAGGCCCTGCTTCATTCGCTAGACATGCGTAGATCACTTGCCTTCTATTTAGAGAGAACTTAAACCTTTCACAAAACAGACTGCCTACTAATTTCAGTAGCAGAATGCTGCAGAGGCCAACCCCTCTCATCACAATGGATCTCAAACATTATTGTTGCTTGCATTAAAAAGTGCCATGTTATATGGAATAAATCACTGCCAGAGACACTAAGAGCTCTTTCTATAAGAGCTATAGCAACCTCTACGGCCTTCCTTCATGGAATAGTAATAGAAATGTAGCCGTGTTAGTCTGGTGTAGCTGAAGCAAAATGCAGGACTATGTAGCACTTTAAAGACTAACAAGATGGTTTATTAGATGATGAGCTTTCGTGGGCCAGACCCACTTCCTCAGATCAAATAGTGGAAGAAAATAGTCACAACCATATATACCAAAGGATACAATTAAAAAAAATGAACACATATGAAAAGGACAAATCACATTTCAGAACAGAAGGGGAATGCGGGGGGGTGGGGCGAAGGAAGGTAAGTGTCTCTGAGTTAATGATATTAGAGGTGGGGAAAGGTAGATGTCTGTGAGCTAATGGTATTAGAGGTGATAACTGGGGAAGCTATTTTTGTAAAAAAGGACACTGTCTCAACAACTTAACTACCTGCATTCTGCTACAAAGACCTTTTACATCTGCACTTGAAAGGGAATCCTCTGAACTGTCATTCATGCTAAAATTCGACACTCTCCGGGGGGGGGGGGGGGGGGGGGGATTGAACAAAGACCCCAACTACCTTATCCATTGCAAAGATAGCTTCCCCAATGATCACCTCTAATACCATTACCTTTCCCCCTCTAATATCATTAACTCACAGACACTTACCTTCCTTCCCCTCCCCTGCATCCCTCTTCTGTTCTGAAATGTGATTTGTCCTTTTCATGTGTGTTCATTTTTTTTAATTGTATCCTTTGGTATATATGGTTGTGACTATTTTCTTCCACTATTTGATCTGAGGAAGTGGGTCTGGCCCACGAAAGCTCATCATCTAATAAACCATCTTGTTAGTCTTTAAAGTGCTACATAGTCCTGCATTTTCCTTCATGGAGTTCCTCTTAAAAATATTTGTTGAGCAGCCACATAGTCCAACAACGACACCTTCATGAAACATTATGCAATTTCTCATAAGTTATCTACTGACACCGCGGTAGCGTTTTCAGTACTCTCAACTGTCAATAAGCAGTGACTCTGTTACATGCCTTCCTTATGTAACCCCCAAGGAGATTGCTTGGATTCCCGGGGCTTTGTCTGCTGGCAGCTCAGGGAGAGGCACTCTGAGTTTGCCTTGGCTCCCCCTCCCTACCAGGGCCAGAGTCTGCCCGGCAACCCACAGGGAGTGAGATGCCCCTCCCAGGAGGAAGGAGAGACCATTGTTGAGGGGAGTCTGGAGCCAGCCAGGAAAAGGGGAGGACTGAGTGTGTGGGAGCTAGTAAGCCCCAGGCCTGCATGCAGGGTTCCCCCTGAGAGCTAGCCTCTAGGGACCTGAAGTCAGGATCCCTCAGCTGGGTTTATGTCTCCACTGTTGATTCCCAGTTGTGGAGTTTGCTGGGAGGCTTCCCCAGCCAGGCGGAGTTGGCTCTCCAGCTCCCTGGGTGAGAGAGTCACTGCATGGTCAGCTGGGCTCGAGCAGCAAGTTCAGGGCTGCTGCCTGCTGGGTGGGTCTGGAGGCTGGCCTGGGAGGCTATAGTTTTGAATGTTGGTGCAGTTGTGTGGTCTGCATCTTGAGCCCTGCACCCCTTCACGGTGAGGGGAAATTCTGGGACCGAAGCAGCCTGGTTCCTGCTTGAAGAGGACCCCTGTGAGAAGAGAGCAGCCCCTTTGCAGAGACTGAGTCATCTCTCAACCTGAGGCTCATTCATGGAGTGTGTGAGTGCACCAATTTTTAGTTAGTAAGTCAGGGAATTTGTTTGGGGATTTTATTACCTGCAGCCTATTAAACTGTGGAGGGATTTGCTGCCTTCTCCCATTTGTGAGTCCTTTGGGCTGTACTGGACCTAGTCAGCCCCACTGCTAAACCTCTGCAGAGAAGGATTGTGTGGTCAACAGTCATCAAGGGCCCCAACAAAGTACGCGTACCAACGGGACACTAACCTCACAGTTGCTGGGCACCGGTGACCCTAAAAATAATGTTTTACCCTGTTCTGTTATAATTGTCTCCTGTTTAATATAATTGTGTTTAGTATAGTGTATGTGTTTGTGTTATTTTCTGGGAGTCTCCAACTATCTGGCGAATACGTGGGGATTATCCTGGGCTAGAATTTTCCTCCCAAGCTGCCCTGGCAACCCTGCTAGGAAGGAGTGAGGGGGGTGGAGGCACCGCCAAGTACATAAATCAGAAAGAATAAAATTGAGTAGGTGGCAGGATCCAGAAGAACCCAGACCTATCCATCCGAACCTGAAAGGAGATTGGCTCTAAAAGAAGGTAACCAGGTGGAGAGGGGGCGCTACACTTATATTTGGGTATTGCTACACAGTCACCAACAGTGGAGCACCCACAGAAACACTACTCCAAGAAGAGGAGGAAGTTACTCACCTTGATGCAGTAACGATGGTTCTTCTTTGGGGATGTCCCCGCGGGTGCTCCACTATGGGTGCTGGGCTTGCCCCACCACTGCAGACAGAAGCTTGTGATGAGCAGTGTTCAGCTGGACCGTGCATGTGCCATGGGCTCGCGGTTTTCGCTCTCTTTTCTGTCTCGCGCGGTCTGGGCCCCCGCCAATTCCTCTTCACCGCCTCAGGCTGCAGACGCTTGGAACCGCGCTTCTTACCTCACTCACTGAACTAGACTCCTTCTAGTTCCCCCTTGTACAAACAATCCTATTTCTTCCTTTTCCCTTGTTTTTTCTCCCTATTTAAAAAAAAAAAAGACAGAACAGAAACAGTATACCGCTCTTATCTCCCACCTCTCAGCTGTTCTCCCGTCAACTCTGTTGTACATAGTTGCGTTCACCTTAAAAAAAAAAAGTAAAAAGAGAAAAGGAACAAAGACAACAGAACAGAGACATTATCATCGAGTTACCAACATTTGAATAACTAGCTGTCTCTCTGCTATTTCAAAAAAAAAACTGCCTCAGGCTGCCAGCAAAATGTCTGCGACCGGCTTTAAAAAATGAGGCTCCTGCTGGGAGGCAATGCCAGCCTTCGACGGCCATTCAGAGTGCATCCGTTGCCTGGGGAATCTCACATCCCTCAGAAGTGTACCCATTGTACAAGACTCACCTCCAGGGCTAGAAAAGATAGAGAGAAGCGCCTTCGCATGCTCCTCTTTGACAAAGTCCTGCAACCACAGCAAGCTGACTCTGATCAGCAGCCACACAAACGCCGGGCATCCTCCCCCACTGCGGGACTCCAAAAGAAGTCAAGGCTGTCCCCAGCGAGATCCCTGCCAGCTGCCTTTAATGGCAGGGAAAACCAGGCAGACACACCTGGGATGTCTGGCAATGTAAAGCCACGTCCCCCTGCCTCAGCGGCTCCGAAGCCTAAGAGGCCACAAGAGGCTTCCCAAACGCCGGCTCCCCAGACAGCACCAGCTCTGCTGCTTCCCTTCACTCCGGTGCAGAGCACTGAGCAGGCTCTGAGAGCAGCCTCGGATCTGACCATCATGGCACCGGCACCGCCTCTGAGTCACCACGGGGTGCCGGACTACAGGGTACCGACCCGCTCCACTGCTGGCACGGCACCAGACTATACGGCGCGGACCCGCTCCACTGCTGGCATGGCGCCGATTGCTCCTGCCCTTGAGCCGCCGGAACAGAGCAATCCAGCGGCTAGCGCTTCAGCGCATGCCACCAGATAACCACCGCGGAGCCCTGCTCCTCTCCTATCTCCGTGTCGCAGCTGCTCTCGCTCGCGCCTCCTCTCCCTGGCACCGTCCTCTCTTCTGCCAGCACTGCGATCTCCACACTAGTCCACTCACTGGCATGGGCCTCCCCATGCCTCCTCCAGACTGTCTTCTCCGTTTCTAGCTGCTGCATCTTCTCATTGCAGGCACTACTACAGGCAGCTCTCTGCTTCTCCTGCTTTCTCCAGGGCATCACACATCTGCTCCTGTTCGCCCTGCTCCCCGTACCACTTTTGATATTGCAGCCGCTCTAACTACCATGACGACCGTTCACCGTGACATGGCACATACCATCGCGGCGACCGCTACTCCCGAGATTCACGCAGCGGGTATTCTTGCCAATCACGATCCGCCTTTGACTGTGCTTCACGCAGGCACTCTCAAACTCCTGCTCCCCTTACTCCTCGGCACCATTCACCATCACCATCTCACCATCCATCAGAGCCAGAACATACCCCCTTCGTGGACCAACATTCAGGGATTTACATCCCAGACTCGTCCCCACCAGATGAGGCAGTCACGCCAGGTGACAGCTCTCCACCAGATGACCTCCGTCAATTCCAAGAGTTGTTTAAGCGAATAGCTATCACACAAGAGATCCTGCTGCAGGAACTCAAAGACAAACAACACAAGCTTTTCAGGAATCTCCAACCACAGCATAGGTCACGTCTGGCCATTCCTCTTGATGAAGGCATCCTGGAACTGGCTGAGAAGTGTGGCATGCTCCAGCATCGGCTCTTCCGACCAACAAACGGGCCGACAGGAAATATTTCATACCACCGAAGGGCATGGAATTCCTCTTTGCCCATCCACAGGCTAACTCCTTAGTAGTCGACGCAGCTCAGCAGAGGTCTAGAGCCCCACACCTCAAAAAGGGCTCCGACAGGGACGTAAAGAGACTTGACCTCCTGGGCAGGAAGGTCTACACTTCAGCAATGCTACTCCTTAGAATCGCCAATTACTTGGCGCATCTCTCCAATCACACCTTTGATACGTTTTCACGCCTCACCCCCCTCATGGATCATCTCCCTGATTCTAAGAAATCAATCCTGAGGTCAGTAATCCAAGAGGGCTACACATCAGCGAGAACGTCCCTCCAAATAGCCATGGACGTTGCTGATACCGCTGCTCGCTCCACTGCTACTGCCATCATTATGCGCAGAGCTTCTTTCCTTCAAGCGGCAGGAGTTCCAAAGGAACTACAGGCCAAAGTTGAGGACTTAGCCTTCGACAAGGATAAGCTCTTTGCAGAGACCACGGACTCAATCTTACACTCCTCTAAAGACTCCCGAACAACCTTGCGAACTCTGGGGATGTACACGCCCCCCTTTAAGAGACGCCGGTACTCACCATACCAGCGCAGATATGACTACTCCTACATCAGTGGCAGCAACACCACCAGCAACAGAGGCCCTTCAACATCCAATGCTCTCGCCAGAGGCCTCAGCGACGCCGAAACCCAAATGGCAGGATGAACATGTCTCCCACCAACATGCAACAGGTTTGATGCGTTGGTCAGGGGCGAGCAGACAGTCACAGGCAGCATCACGAATCGTACAACCCAGCTCTTT
This sequence comes from Pelodiscus sinensis, assembly GCF_049634645.1. NCBI lineage: Eukaryota > Metazoa > Chordata > Testudines > Trionychidae > Pelodiscus > Pelodiscus sinensis. Next base: position 142,297,003 of record NC_134713.1, read on the forward strand.
CACCACCAGCTGAGGCCCTTTCTACATCAATGGGCAAAAATCACTACGAACACATGGGTCCTCGAGATTGTTCAGTTTGGCTACTCTATCCCTTTCATAGCCATCCCACCAACCACCCCTCCAACCCCGTTCCTCTTCAGGGATCCCTCTCACGAGACCCCCCTCCTACTAGAAGTTGACCACCTTCTCTCTCTGGGTGCCATAGAGCCAGTCCCAAAGGATTTCAGGAACAGGGGCTTTTACTCACATTATTTCCTCACCCAGAAGAGGTCCGGAGGTTGACACCCCATCCTAGATCTCCGCTGTTTGAACAAATATCTCAGGAAACAATGATTCAAAATAATGACTTTAGCTGCCATAATCCCTGTGTTAGGTCCACTGGACTGGTTTGCCGCCCTCGACCTCCAGGACGCCTATTTCCACGTCCCTATCCATCCAGCTCACATGAGGTTCTTGCGCTTCGTCGTGGCAAAGGACCACTTTCAATACAAGGTCCTCCCCTTCGGGTTATCGTCAGCCCTCAGGGTGTTTTCAAAGGTTTTATCTGTGGTCACGGCCTTCCTCCGACGCCAAAGGGTACTCATCTTCCCTTACCTGGACGATTGCCTACTCAAGGGCCCTTCTGCACACGAGGTCTCCCAGATGGTTCACCTCACGAGGCAAGTCTTTCAGTCGCTCGGACTCCTCCTCAACAAGCAAAAGTCCATTTTGCGCCCCACTCAGAACATCAAGTTCATTGGGGCCTGGACTCACTTGCCAGCAGAGCGTTCTTAGCCTTACAGAGGTTTCAAGCCATCCAAGACCTCATTCACACCATCATCGTCAGCCCTACCGTTCCACTCATCACATGCCTCAGACTGATGGGCCATATGGCCACCAGAACATACGTGGTGAAATATGCCAGACTACATCTGCGCACCCTTCAGTACTGGCTGACTCTCGTGTACGACCACACCAGATACGATCTCCACAGGTCGATAATGCTGCCACCTGGCATTCTCCAATCACTCCTATGGTGGACCAACAACACAAACCTACTGTCAGGTATACCTTTCCATCAGCAGGAGCCACTCCACCAAATCACGACGGATGCCTCCCTACTAGGCTGGGGGGCTCACATGGGCTCCCTCTCAGTCCAAGGCCAATGGTCCTCACAAGAAGCACGGCTACACATAAACCTTCTAGAGCTACGCGCCATTTTCAACGCATGCAATCCTTCCTCATCTATATTCGAAACACCCCGGTGAGGATACTCATGGACAACATCACAGCCATGTATTACGTGAATCGCCAAGGCGGTGCTCGCTCCCATTCCCTATGCACGGAAGCCATCCGCTTTTGGAACTGGTGCATTCGCCACGAAATAACACCTACGGCATCCTACTTACCTGGCACCACAAATGTGAAGGCACATTTCCTGAGCAGACGCTTCCATGTGAAGCATGAATGGGAAATGCACGATGGCCTCCTATATGAGATCTTCCAACGTTGGGGTACTCCCCGAGTGGACCTCTTTGCAACTCCCGCAAATAAAAAATGCCGCAAGTACTGCACCAGGGCAGGCTTAAGCCGCGCATCCCTGGGAGACGCCTTCCTTACGACTTGGTGCGGACCCCTCCTCTATGCATTCCCCCCCATATCTCTGATCTCCAAAGTCCTTTAGAAGCTGAAGGTGGACAGGGCAATACTAATCCTCATAGCCCCGGGCTGGCCTCGCCAGCACTGGTTTCCCTTCCTCCACCGTCTCTCTGCGCGGACACCGATCCGCCTTCCACTCTCCACAATATCCTCACACAAGACCGAGGATGCCTGAAACACCCCCAGATACAAATGCTGAACCTAACAGCATGGTTCCTAACTGGCTGACTCCATTCGAATCCCTCTGCTCTGTTCCAGTCCAGCACATCTTAGTACACAGTAGACGACAAACCATGAGAAAAACTTACATTCACAAGTGGCGCAGATTCTCCACCTGGTGTACCTCAAACCACCATGATCCGAAACGTCCATCGATCCCCTCCGTCCTGGACTACGCGTTTCACCTAAAGAACAAAGGCCTCGCGTTAGCCTCCATCAGGGTGCACCTTACAGTAATTTCAGCATTCACATCACCGATAGATGGCGTTTCTGTCTTCGCCCATCCTACCACGAAGAGATTTCTCAAGGGCCTTACCAACATGGCTCCACCGCATGACCCAGTCCCACCGGTGTGGAGCCTGGATGTAGTCCTCGACGCCCTAATGAGGCCGCCATTTGAGCCTCTAGCGACTGTATCCTTGCATTTCCTCACTTTGAAAACCGTTTTCCTGCTTGCCGTAACGTCGGCACACAGAGTGAGCGAGCTTTCCGCCATGATGGCCACGCCACCATATACAATTTTCCGTAAGGATGGAGTAGTCTTGAGACTACACCCAAGATTCATACCTAAAATCATCTCATATTTCCATGTCAACGAACCAGTGATCCTGCCAACCTTTTTCCCGAAGCCCCACGCCTCACCACGAGAAGCGGCCAGACACTCCTTGGACACCCGCAGCGCCTTTGCATTCTACATAGATCGCACTAAACCTTTCAGGCGTACGGACCACTTATTCGTCTCCTTGGCACAGAGGTCAAAGGGTAAACGCCTATCTTCCCAGAGGATTTCCCATCTCGCAACCTCATGCATAATGCAATCATACGCAGGGAAAGGCTTACCCCTTCCATCCCAACCACGCACCCACTCCACTAGAGCCATGGCCACATCTACAGCGTTTCATAGAGGGGTATCTCTGAAGGACATCTGCAGGACGGCGACCTGGTACTCACATGAGACCTTTGCCAAACACTATTCTATTTCTCTAGTCACTCGTTCAGATGGGGCAGCGGTGACTGCGGGGCTCTCCACAGCGGATAAATAGGGATTCCTTGCCCTCCTTCTGTTCTGGCGACTACTGCTGTGCAGTCACCCATAACGGAGCACCCGCGGGGACATCCCCGAAGAAGAAAGCGAAATTACTCACCTTCGGTGCAGTAACTGTCGTTCTTCAAGGTGGTGTCCCCGCGGGTGCTCCACTACCCGCCCTCCTCCCCACTTCGGAGTCCTTTCTCTCTCTCTGCTCTTGTCTCTTAGGGTATGTCTACACTACAGCACTAATTCGAACTAACTTAATTCGAATTAGTTAATTCGAACTAAGCTAATTCGAACTAGTGCATCAAGACCTAAAAACAAGTTCGAATTAGCTTTTTGCTAATTCGAACTAGCATGTCCACATTGAGTGGACCCTGAACCGGGGTTAAGGCTGGCCGGAAGCAGTGCCGGTAGGGCATCAGGTTAGGACTTAGAGCGTGGAGCTGCTGTCTCAGGCTAGCCGAGGTCTGTGCTTAAAGGGACCCGAAACCCATCCCGGACAGACAGTTCTCAGGGGTTCCCTGCTCGCTTGTCTAACTCAATGAGGGACAGCAAAGCAGTCCCCTTAGTGCCCACACTCGGCACATCACAGCACTCGGCCATCAGCCCGGTTGCAGTTACCGCAGGCTGCCATCCGGGGAGGGGGGTCAATCGGGGGGCTGCAGGAGAGCTTCCACCCTGAGGAGCCCGCAGAGCCACCCCAATCCTCCCCATTGGGGACTCGTACCCCATTCCTCCCTCACCTCCTTCCACTTACCCCTCCCTAGCCCCCCTTCCTGATGTACAAAATAAAGGACACGTCTGTTCAAAAATAGAAACTCTCTTTATTGAACAAAACTCGGGGAGACTGGGAAAAGGAGGTGGGAGAGAGGAAGAGAGAGGGTGGGAGAGGGGAGGGCAACTAAAATGATCAAGGGTTTGGAACAGGTCCCATATGAAGAGAGGCTAAAGAGACTGGGACTTCTCAGCTTAGAAAACAGGAGACTGAGGGGGGATATGATAGAGGTCTATAAAAGCATAAGTGGTGTGGAGAGGGTGCATAGAGAAAAGTTCTTCATTAGTTCCCATAATAGAAGGACTAGAGGACACCAAATGAAATGAATGGGTAGCAGGCTTCAAACTATCAACAGAAAGTTCTTCTTAACAAAGCAAATAGTCAACCTGTGGAACTCCTTGCTGCAGGAGGCTGTGAAGGCTAGAACTAGAAGAGAGTTTAAAGAGAAGTGAGATAAAGTCATGGAGGTTGGGTCCATGGAGTGCTATTAGCCAGGGGGTAGAAATGGTGCCCCTGGCCTCTGTTTGTGGAAGGCTGGAGATGGATGGCACGAGACAAATGGCTTGGTCGTTGTCTTCGGTCCATCCTCTCCAGGGTCCCTAGTGTTGGCCGCTTTCGGCAGACAGGCTACTGGGCTAGATGGACCTTTGGTCTGACCCAGTACGGCCATTCTAAGCTCAGGGTCGGGGGTCTCACTGGACCACCTTGATTTTCATGCAAACCTGCTCCAGGGTGGCCAGGCTGGAAACTATCCTGCCCTAGACGGCCACTTTCCTGTGCCTAGTGCAGAGGTCGTGGATGAGGTCCACGATGTCCGCACTAGACCAGGCGCCCCCCCCCCCCCTTGCGGCCCTGGGCAGGCTCCCGAGAGCCGCCAGCCTGGTCCCGGGAAGAGGCGGAGGGCTGGGTGGCAGCGGGTGGCTGGCTCGTGCCATGTCAGGTGCAGGGTCTGCTGGCAGGCTTGCACCTGGCACGGGCACCATAGCCAGCCCGTGCCCCTTTAAGGGCTCCGGGGCCGGGAGGGGGGCAGAAGAGTTTCCCTGGTGGTGCCCAGAGTGGCCACCAGGGAAAGCTGGGGAGGGCTAGCCTCCCACTAGTCCGAATTAAGTGGCTACACAGCCCTTAATTCGAGCTACTTAATTCAAACTAGGCGTTAGTCCTCGTGAAATGAGGTTTACCTAGTTCGAATTAAGTGTTCCGCTAGTTCGAATTAAGTTCGAACTAGTGGTTTGCATGTGTAGCGCCTATCAAAGTTAATTCGAACTAACTTCTGTTAGTTCGAATTAACTTTGTAGTGTAGACACCCTTACAGACGCGAGGCAGTCTCGAGGAACTGGCGGGGGGTGGACCGTGCGAGACAGAAAAGAGTGTGAAAGCTGCGAGCCCGTGGCACATGCGCGGTCCGGCTGAACACTGATTATCACAAGCTTCTGTCTGCGGCGCCGGGGAAAGCCCAGCACCCATAGTTGAGCACCCGTGAGGATACCACCTCGAAGAACGACAGTTACTGCACCGAAGGTGAGTAACTTCGCTTTCTTAGAGATGTGTGTCCCTGTGGGTGCTCTACTACCGACCTTCCTCCCCACTTTGGAGTCTCTTATATCTTGCAGTTACCAGGGCAGACTTGAGGAACTGGTGGGAGCTGGACTGCATGAGTGATCAGAAGGCGCAAACAATGTGAGGCACGTGCCGCACATGCATGGTCCAGCTGAACATTGTTTGTGAAAACTCTGATCTGCAGCGCCAGGACAGCCCAACACCCACAGGGACACACATCTTGAAGAACCATCATTACTGCACTAAGGTGAGTAACTTCCTCTTTCATTGAAAACCTACAGTGTCCTCCATTCCATGAAGGATTCCTGGGCTGCATTATGCTCCCTCAGTATTCAGACACCTGAAACAAGGAGAAGGCAATACAGATACCAACCACACTAGAGGCCAAGATACCCACAAGCCATATACCATTACCAAAAGTAAGATCACCTGCCATACCAACAATGTGGCCGTCGTAGACAGCAGCGTGATGTTACTGCCCGACAGGGACCTTGGGACCTACATCTAGTATTGACCACGCTCAAAAAACCTCCATTTGAACCTATCAGCACATGCTTCCTTCTCCACTTAATGCTCAAAACGGCATTCCTAGTTGCAGTAATATCAGCATAGCAAGTAGGCAAAATGGCTGCCTTAATGGCAGACCCACAGTTTACCATCTTTTTAAGGACAAAGTCTCTCTATAGAAACATCTGAAGTTTTTATCCAAGGTACACTTCGCCTTTCACCTTAATCAAAGAATACGTTTACCTGTATTCTTCCCTAAGACTCATGCCAACACTTTCGAGGCACAGATGCATACCCTTAACATCCGCAGGGTGCTCTCCTCCTATTTCTACAGAATAAAACCTATTTCCACAGAATAAAACCCTTCAGGACGTCCCCATGACTCTCCGCCCTTACTCTCCTCTGTGTCAGACAGGTTATTTTTCTGGGGCAGAGAAGGAACAGAGGGGATGGTTGCCTGCACATGCATCGTAGCAGCACCACATGTGCTGTCTGCTCTGCATGCACAGCGTATCGGAGGGCACTGTTACCAAAAATCTCTGACTAGGCATGCAGCAGCACCCCAAACACTTAAGGTGGAGCACCCACAGGGACAACTTTCTCAAAGAACCTCTGTTATTGCACAAGGTGAGTAACTCTCTCTTCTTTATATACAATTTCAGAATTTGCAGCAATTGAAGTTTAGCGACTTAAAAAAAGTTAAAAAAACAATAAATAGTCTAGTAGCACCTTAAAGACTAAGTCATCTGAAGAAGTGGGTTGTGCCCACCAAAGCTCATGATACCATCTACATGTTTTGTTAGTCTTTAAGGTGCTTGTGACAGGGTTTTGGTGTGCGAGCCGCCACCCGTGAGGGCGGGGCCCAGCAATCCCTTCCCTTGTATGTCTTAACCTCCCTGGATCAGCTATGTGGGCACGAGCCACTGCCCCAAATGTGCGGGCAGGGCCCTGTGGGCTCACCGACCATATGGGGACCCTGGCCGGTTGCGGCCGTGTGTCCTGTCTCTTCCTCATACGAACTTTGCCCGGCCGATTAGACTTGCGGACGGATGAGTGGATTGAGGAGGTGTAGGGGGACCCGGGCTGACGGAGATTCCACCCAAAGCTCGCCCGCCCACTGGCGCCAGAAGTGCTTTGCCCCGGACTGCTTCCTGACACCCCCTCGATCATTGGGTCCTTCCCCGGGGTCCCCAGGTCTTACCCTGATGGCGGGTCGCAACGATCCTTGCGTGGAGTCTTGGTCTGCCCGGCCACTGTCCTGCCTCCGCCACCGAGGAGGGATAACCCGTCTCCCTTGATTCCGTGGGCTGTCCCCAAAGCTGGAGCTGCCTCTCCATCTCCTGCTCTCACTCTTTTCAAGGGTGCCGCCATGTTGCACCTGGGAGCATGGCTCCGCCCCCCCTCGTGTAGCCCCGTCCCCCGTGCGTGCAGCTCCAGGCAGTGGTTCTGCCCTCCTCCAGGGGGGATTGTGTCGCTGTTGGGGTGGCGATCGGGTTCCTGTCAGGGGCGGCCCCGACTCAAGCCCCCCCCATTTCCTCCCCCGCCTGCCACCGCCTCCTGCCTCCACCCTGGATTCGGATCCGCAGCAGGTGCTGCGCGGGAGGCTGTGGCGGCGCCCGCTTGCCCCTCCCCCCGGCCGTGCTCAGCCGCTGCAAATTCCGCACGGCTTGCTGCCGGCGGCTCATCCCCCGCCGAGCTCTCTGGAGTGTGGGCCATGTTTGGCCCGTCACAGTGCTACTAGACTATTCGTTGTTTTTTAAGTTTTTTCCTGTTACATACTAACTTGGCTTTTTTAAAAAAGTGTTAGGTTACAGAGTTAATCTTCCTGTCAGTGTTAGATGAAATATTTATCATAACATCAAAACTCTGAACAGATCTCCAGTCAAACACTATATGTTCTTTTATGACAAATAAAAATATAGTAATTTGATAGCATTTGATTTACAGTAACCTGCTTTTTGATTTTACAGTTACAGGCATTTGATAATTTTTTTGCTAAAGATGGAAGTAGAACTTTGAAATTCTTATATCAAGAAGGAGAAGCACCAGGAGTAGGTAAATGCTATTAATTTTTAACTGTGTTATTATAGGCACGGCTTTTTGCATTGCCTGTTGTTATGGTAGTTCCTTATAAAACTCTAACTTCAGTTGTTTATAACTTTGCCCAAATTAAACATTTCAGCCCATATGGTTAATGTTGTGTATTTCCCTCAATCTGAATTGTTTTGGGAATTATCACCGGGTAAGTCTACACTTGCTCCCTAGTTCAAGCTAGGGATGCAAATGTAGCCGACTGAATTGCTAATGAAGCGGGGATTTAAATATCCCATGCTTCATTAGCATAAACTCACCCACACGTTATTCCACTCAACAGCTGATTCAAACCAGGAAGTGCTCTCCGTGACGCATTAGTTCGAATCAAACCTCTTGGCTTGAGCTAACGTTACTCCTCACTTTTTGTAGTTGTAAAAGGAACTAAAATTATGAGATTGTATTTAGACACTGCAACAGACAAGTTCACAGGACTCTTTATTTTTCATTTGTTACAGGAATGACATCCTTCTAAATGTAAAAAGTATACATGAGGTAGTCTCAGTTTCTCCTACTTATATTAATTTTACTCAAAATAAAAGTTAAAAGTTAAATTACTAGTCTGTGTCTAGACTGCATCCCTTTTCCATAAAAGGGATGCAAATTAGACACATCGCAATTGCAAATGAAGCGGGGATTTAAATCCCCCCCGCTTCATTTGCATAAACATGGCTGCTGCTTTTTTCCGGCTCGGAGTTTTGCCGGAAAAAAGCATCAGTCTAGATGGGGATCTTTCGGAAAATAAAGCCTTTTCCAAAAGATCCCTTATTCCTTTTTTAAAGAGGAATAAGGGATCTTTTGGAAAAGGCTTTATTTTCCAAAAGATCCCCGTCTAGACTGGCGCTTTTTTCCGGCAAAGCTCTGAGCCGGAAAAAAGGGGCAGCCATGTTTATGCAAATGAAGCGGGGGGGATTTAAATCCCCGCTTCATTTGCAATTGAGATGTGTCTAATTTGCATCCCTTTTACGGAAAAGGGATGCAGTCTAGACACAGCCCTAATGTTTTGTAAAGGTTCCTATTAATGCCACATTATAACTTTAGTCTTTCATATCAATTTTCCTGAGTGCCAAACTGAAACATTTTTTGAGGAGTAATGTTAGTTCGAACCAAGGGGTTTGATTTGAACTAACACGTTCCGGAGCACACTTCCTGGTTCAAATCAGCTGTTGAGCAGAATAACGTGCGAGTGAGATTATGCTAATGAAGCACGGGATATTTAAATCCCCGCTTCATTAGCAATTTCGGTTGGCTATATTTGCATCCCTAGCTCCAACTATGAAGCAAGTGTAGACATACCCAACCAAAATAGTTTGGTTTTGGAATGATTGTGATACATTTGCAAAGGATTGATATGTGCATTTAGTCACAATAACATCATAAATTGTTAATGAACATCATTCGTTTTCACCATAGTGAAACCCATTTAATGATATAATGTCATTGTTCCTTTCAGCAAATTATGTTTATATACATATGTGCTATTAATGAAACTATTTGGGTTTTGCCTCACATGCACTAAAGGGAAAGAATAAATAAAATACTAGACTGCAACTATTTTATTTCACTGTAGTAGTTTTAAACATTTTAAACATTTAAAATAATAATGTGCTTAAATTGATTTTCAGAATGTGGTCGAACAATTCCAGGAGTTGTAAAAGGAACTAAAATTATGAGATTGTATTTAGATACTGCAACAGACAAGTTCAAAGGACTTTGTTTATTTTTCATTCGTTACAGGAATGACATCCCTCTAAATGTAAAAAGTATACATGAGGTATTCTCATTTTCTCCTACTTATATTAATTTTACTCAAAATAAAAATTAAAAAGTTAAATTACTAATGTTTTGTAAAGGTTCATATTAATGCCACATTATAATTTTAATCTTTCATATCAATTTTCCTGAGTGCCAAACTGAAACACATATCTCTTTTTACCATCTTGTTGTTTGGGGATATTGCACAGTTAGGATATGTCTATACTACATGGCTCCGTCGACGGAGCCATGTAAACTGGTTTATCTGGCATAGGCAAAGAAGCGGGGATTTAAATAATCCCCGCTTCATTAAAATAAACATGGCCACCACGCTTCATATAATCGCGGCTTCATTTAAATTTACATGGCTGCCGTGCTGAGCTGACAAACAGCTGATCAGCTGTTTGTCGGCTCAGCGCGCTAGTCTGGACACTCCGCGCCGACCTGAACGCCTTTTATCGACATCCCCCTTATGCCTCGTAGGATGAGGTTTACAGGGGATGTCGATAAAAGGCTTTCATGTCAGCAGGGGAATGTCCAGACTAGCGCGCTGAGCCGACAAACAGCTGATCAGCTGTTTGTTGGCTCAGTGCGGCAGCCATGTAAATTTAAATGAAGCTGCGATTATTTAAATCGCGGCTTCATTTCCCTTTGCCAAAAAAACAAATCTACATGGCTACGTTGATGGAGCCATGTAGTTTAGACGTAACCTTAGTGTCCCAATAAAAGCTTCAGGTGGCACTGTGCCTCAGGAATGTATTATGTCTTTGAGAGTTCAGATGAGTATAGCGAATGAAATATCTTTAAAGAGAGGGCAGTGTTATTCTTCCACCTTTGTTGTCCTCCTTGCCCCCTGTGTTTTTTTTTTTGAAGAGATTAAAGCCATTAGCAGTTTTAGAGGGGTCAATGAAATCTCTGAGCTTGAGGGCTCCACAGTTTGTGTAGTCCAGGGGAGTCCAAACTTTTTTCAAAGAGGGCCAGATTTGATGAAGTGAACATGCGTGAGGGCCGACCATTTTGCCTGACATTCTTTGAACCATTAAAATTAAATGCAAATTAACTATTTTATGCAAAGTTTATTGCAAACGGTATACTTTTCATTTCGTCACATGGATGACAAATCTAAACAGGTGTTAAATTACTCTGCCTTTCATATCTGAAGGCCAGATGAAAAAAAAATCCAGGAAGCTGAAATATATGTCAGGAACATTGTAAAGTACATTACATATTATTGGTAATAAAGGTTGTCTGTCAACTTTTAAGTTAAAAAAATATGAACAGGAACATAACACCAAGTATACATGTTGTGGTCAAATATATTTATAACTGATTTAGACCAACTGACATTAACTGAGATTTTACAATGTATTCATCTCAATACATATGGATTCGTTGGGGGCCTTAAAAGATAGATATTGCCAAATTACCTGTGGGGCCGTATTAAACCGGAACACGGGCCGCAATTGGCCCGCGGGCTGGACTTTGGACATGCCTGGTGTAGTCCATTGCATGCTTCACACAATTATGAAGCTACTGAACACAATCTTACCTTTAGTAATTCACACAGAATGCATGATTCTGTTTTACCATGATTTTAGTAAAATATGAGTCTGATTTACATTTACATTAAGGCCCATCTGTGCCGCTCTGGCAGCATTAAAGGGCCTTACAGACAGACAGACAAACTCTCTTAAATACAGTAAACTTCTGATAATCCGGCACCTTTAGGACCCAGGGGGTGCTGGATTATCAGATTTGCAGGACTATCAGAATGGGGGGCTATGAGGAGTCTGGGGTGAGTTGGAGGGAATGCAACACCAGACCCCTCATAGCCCCCCCTTCCGATAGTCCAGCTCTGCCCCAGGCATCCTTGATTCAGCCGCTGCTGGTCAGTTTCAGCAGCGGCTGAATCGGGGACACCTGCAGCAGAGCAGCTGGAGTGCTGCCGGGTTGGTCCGGTAGTGCCGACCCTTGACACGGCGAGACCAACCCGGCAACACCCCAGCTGCTCGTGGGGATGCCTGTGGCAGAGCAGCTGGGGTGCTGCCGTGTTGGTCCCACAGCGCCGAGGAGCGGCGCTACTGGACCAACCCATCAGCACCCCAGCTGCTCTGTCCCAGGCGTCCCCAAGTCAGCTGCTGCTGATACTGATCAGCGGCTGACTCCAGGAAGCCCGAGGCAGAGCAGCTCTTCCCCGGGCTTCCTGGAGTCAGCCGCTGGTCAGTTTCAACAGCGGCTGAATCCAGATGCCTGGGGCAGAGCAGCTGGGGCGCTGCCGGGTTGGTCTGGTAGCGCCAACCCTTGGCGCTGCAAAACCAACCCGGCAGCACCCCAGCTGCTCTGTCCCAGGTGTCCCCAAGTCAGCTGCTGCTGAAACTGACCAGGGGCTGATTCCAGGAAGCCTGGGGCAGAGCAGCTATGCCTCGGGCTTCCTGGAGTCAGCCGCTGGTCAGTTTCAGCAGCAGCTGAATCGGGGACAGCTGGGGCACTGCTGGGTTGGGTCCCGCAGCCCCGAGGGGCAGCGCTATGGGACTAACCCGGCAGCGCCCCAGCTGTTCTGCCCTAGGCGTCCTCGATTCAGCCGCTGGTCAGTTTTAGCAGCGGCTGAATCGGGGAACCTGGGGGCAGAGCAGCTCCAATGGTCCGGCTGCCTGGAGCACTTCCGGGTTCCTGATGGTACTGGACCATCAGGAGTACTGGACCATCAGATGCCGGACCATCGGAGTTTTACTGTATATAGCAGATTAGAAGACTTATCTGGTGTTGCTCTGGTCCTTCAGCACATGGTTTGGTGGTGTGAAGGGTGCAGTTGTCAGGACATGGTTTAGGGGGGCTCTGGGCATGTAGTGGGGGATGTAGGTATCAGGGCAGGGGGCTGGAAGGTAGGAATATAAGACTTTAACCTGTTAACTGATAAGCATTAGCTTTATTGAATAACCTTTCCAGTTAAACTCCGAGTCACCAAGGGGACCCTATGGGTCTGGCAGTGTCAGCAGCCACTAGGAATCCTCAAGGCCAGCACCTGCCAGAAGCCTGTGGGACCAGCAGTGCCAGCAACTGCTGGGAGCCAGCAGAGCTGGTGGTGCTAGCAGCTGCTAGGAGCCTGTGGGATTAGAGGCACTAGCAGCTTCAAGGAGCCCAAAGGTCCAGCAGCTGTTGGAAATCCACAGGGCCAGTGGTGCTAGCAGCCCCTGGGAGCCCATGGGTCTATGAGCCTGCAGGTCCAGTGGTGCCAGCAGCTCCTGGGAGCCTGTGGCACTGGTAGCCTGCAGAACATTGCATGGCTTAATTTACTGATTTAATTTCAATTGGTAACAGTTATTGTTTTTAAAAATTTTGCATACCTACTGGGCGGTGGGGAGGAGGGAAGGGGCTCAGGGCAGGGGGTTGGGAGATATGGGGAATTTAGGGTGGGGACAAAATGCTGTAGTGATGCGGAGTGGCTGCCCAACTGACCCAGAGGGGGAAGATCCCCTCTATGATTCCTCTTGGGCAGAAACTGGCTCTACCCGCTCACCTGACCGGAAGTCTAGTAATATAAAAAGCCAGCCCAGGAGCTCAGTGAGGGCCCATCCACCAGAGGAACCAGACATCTGCCCAGTGCACCCAAGCTGGGGGGCTGAAGACTTGCAAGAGGCTGAGGACTGGCCTGGACCATTGGGACCCCAGGAGGATGGTGACTGGGAAGAACATCAACCTCCCCAAAGTTATATCATGTTTTGACCTGAATGAACACATATACTTACCCACGTACTTTCCTAAACTTCACATCTCTCTGAGAGAGTCCATCTTGCACACCCATGATACCAGATGAGCCATCACTTTCTAGTTAGAGAGAACTAAGGCAACCCAGGAACTCAGACTCTTCATCTGTCTATTTGGTTCCCACAAGCGAACAGCCATCTCCGTGCAACTAATTTCCAAGTGGATTGCAAGCTACAGGTGCATAGCTTACCAGCTTCATGTAAAAGCACACTTCATACGTGTGATGGCTGCATCAACTGCTTTCTTATATAATATGCCACTAGTGGACATTTGTAGAGCAGCAATGTGGTCTTCCCATCATACTTTTGTACAACATTATGCTCTACAAAAACCTCCTGCTGTATCTGTTGCCTTGGAGAATTGCACATTGCATAGGAGTATAAGTTCTGTCTGGTGTTAAAATCCAGAGCCCGGGAAAAAAACAGATAAAACTTTGCTGCTGATGGACTGCTCTTTATGCCTGGTTTTTTACCCCAGCCAAGGAAACCCCTTTGTGTGCTGGTCTCTAAGTATGTCTAGCACCTCCACTATGTGTGTACTGCACTCCTCTAGGGCATATAAGAGGAAGCTGTAAGGCCCCTCCCATGCTCCAGTCTCATGAAGAAGAGAAAGTACCACTTAAAAAGCTGAGAGCATCAGTGTCTTCAGGCACCTTGGCATCATCCATTCTCCAGTAAGGTCTCCTGAGTCTGTTGGTTCCATCCGTCCTGCAGATGTTTCCTGTGTTTCACTGTCAGTCAGGACCACTTGCAGTATCAGGTGCTCTGCTTTTGTCTGGCATCTGCCCTGATGGCTTTTTCAAAAGTCATGTCAGTAATAGCTGCACAGTTCTGCAGAAAATGTATTTTAATATTCCCAGATCTGAATGTCACAGGCAACTTCCAAGGCTATAGATCTCTTCTTCCAGTTGGCCCTACACTTGTACATTCAAAAATCCACTTTGACCCCTGCGTAAAACTTCATAGGGACTCACCTCAGGTCATTAACATCAAGAGTCTACTTTCCTCTGTAGAGGTTTGTTGCCCTTTCCAACATAGACATTATAATGCAACTCAGTTCCCAAACGCTAGTCAAGAACTGTCAACAGGGTGGCTGTGTTTCAGCAACAATCAGTTAAAATATGCGTCTTTTCATAGCGACCTGAGTAAAACAATCCCTTGATTGTGGAAACAGACAGTTTCCCCATTGGAACATCACATACTCTCTCAATGGTTGTCATTATGAATGATGCCTCTCTGCTAGGGATGCTTGCACAGCCCCGGTCAAGTGGATGTCACAAGCGATGACATTACATATCAACCTCCTGGAATTCTGAGTAGAGTGGAGTCCGGATTAACTGACACTCAGTAATCCGACACTCCGCTTTATCCAACAAAGTCCCCGGGAGCTGCAGGGTCGGATACAGCGTAGGCCGAGAGAACGGCCCCGCTTGCTGCCCCATCGCTCTCTGGGAGAAGCTGCTGCTGCCGTTGTTGCCGGGACGCTTCCAGGTAAGAGCGGCAGCAGCAGCAGTTTCTCCAAGAGAGCAAGGGAACAACTGATGCCACTCCTCGGGGGATGTCCCCCGCAGGAGCGGCATCAGCTGTTCCCTTGCTCTCTAGGAGAAGCTGCTGCTGCTGCCGCTCCTGCCTGGAAGTGTCCCGGCAGCAGCGGCAGCAGCAGCTTCACCTAGTAAGCAAGCGAACAGCTGATGCGGCTCCTACCTGGAAGCGTCCAGGAAGGAGCGGCAGCAGCTGCTCCTAGAGAGCAACGAAACAGTTGATGCTGCTCTGCGGGGACTTCGTTCCCGGCAGGAGCGGCATCAGCTATTCTCTTGCTTTCTACAGAAGAGTCTGTATCATCCGACCTATTTGGTAATCCGACCATGTGTTGGTCCCGTTTAGTTCGGATGATAGGGACTCTACCGTACTCAGATATGCCTATCTCCAATTTTTACCACTAATCAGGGGCAAACACATAAAGATAATAATGGACAACATATAATATGTGTTTTATATCAATTGGCAAGAAGGAGCAAGATCCCTCCTCTTGTCTATGTAAAGGCTGTCAGGCTTTGAAATTGGTACATACACATCCAGGTCATCACAGCTGTTTGTTTCCTGGCAGTCAAAATGTGACTTTCACTTATGAGGCATTTCTTCTAAGACTATGAGTGGGAAATAGATTCCAGTATAGTAGAACATATATTCCATCAATGGAGGAATTTCCATCAAATTCCTCATATTTGTTTGGTACAGTGTTAAGCAAGAAATGTATCCAGTTTTGATTCAGAGGCCAACTGGGTTTCTGATCCTTGAGGATGCTATTCAAATTCATTGGCTGTTTGATCTCCTGTGTGCATTCCCACAGACTCCTCCAATAGACAAAGTCAGAGGAATCTAAATATTTCTGATCTGGTCAAGACAAACGTGTATTCCTTACCTTAAACAACTGGCCAGTCGCTCCACAATCACTCTTGTGCCACTCCTCATCTCCTCTCACAGGAAAATCCTTCACTCTAATCACAATGTTTTGTTTTAAAGCATGATTGGTTAATGGATGAGATTAGAGAAAGTTAAAAGAAACTATTAATTACAAAGGAGAAAAGTGTTCATGGCACATAATTTAAAAAATGGACAAGATTAATCTTTTGGTGTGATTTCAGATATATTCCACTGATGACCTCATCACTGCCAAAGATACTGGACAATATCCTAATACTAGAAAGTTCAGGACTCTTCCCAAACTCCATCAGAATCCATCTGGCAGCCATCAGGCCTTTGTACTCTCCAAAAAATTTATATTCCATTTTTGCCCACTGAATGAGGAAACTTGATGTGCCAGTCAAGCATCCTACTGCTGTTTTGAATCTTTTAATCTGATACTAAATGCCTCATAAGCCCTCTATTTGAACTACTGGTTACCTGCTCATTACTCCATTTATCAATAAAAAACATATTACTGATTTCCAAGTGAGGGCTATGTAGAGGCCCTTATGGTATGCCCCTCTTTAAAGGGCAAGGTCATGCTACTACTCTATCCAAAATTTTTACCTAATTTTTTCCAGTTCCATATCAACCAAACCATTCACCTGCAGATCTTCCACACTAAATTCCACCTAGATAATCAAGCATAGCTGTACACTCTTGACATCAAGATAGCCTTAGCTTTCTATATAGATAGAGCTACAGGATGCCCCTGACTTGCGACTGTCCTAGTTCCGACCCCTCACACTTACAACCATTTTTGTAAGTGCAGAAGAGGCTGGAAACTCCCAACTTACATCCTTGGCCCACATTTACCATAACATCTATTGTAAATACGAGTTTGAGTTACGACGCCCCCGACTTGCGACACTTCCCCCAGAACCAATCGTGTCACAAGTCGGGGGCCTCCTGTATCGCCTTCAATAATGACCCCAACATTTTTTATCTTGCTTTCAGGTAGATTAAAAGTGTCTGCAATCTCTAATCAAAGTCTTTCAAGAGGATCTGCATATGCTGCATACTTGCTATAAGTCTGATATTATTCAAATATGTAAATATGTAAGGGCATCTATCTGTACCTTCACTGAGCACTACTCAATAATTTTTGACTACGCTTGTGATAGAGTGTACAGCGTGGCTGTGCTTTCTTTGGTACTAGACAGCTCTGAAACACCCTCCAGCACACCCACCTTAGAGTGAACTGCTTAGTAATCACCTGGGCTACGTCTAGATTACATCCCTTTTTTGGAAAAGGGATGTAAATTAGACATATTTCAATTGCTAATGAATCGGGGATTTAAATCTCCCGTGCTTCATTAGCATAAAAATGGCTGCCCCTTTTTTTCGTCCCGGAGCTTTGCCAGAGAAAACTATCCCTCTTGAACTAAGGGATAAGGAATCTTTTGGAAAAGGCTTTATTTTCCGAAAGATCAGCGTCTAGACTGGCGCTTTTCTCCTGCAAAGCTCCAGGCTGAAAAAAAGCGGCAGCCATTTTTAAACTAATGAAGCACGGGAGATTTAAATCCCTGCTTCATTAGCAATTGCTATTCGTCTAATTTACATCCCTTTTCCGAAAAAGGGATGTAGTCTAGATGTAGCCCTGGGGTATGTTTAGACTACAGGCTTTTGTCGACAGAACTCTGTTGACAAAAGGTGTTATTCCTTGTAGAATGAGGTTTACCACCGTCAAGTTCTATTGACTTAAGTCTACTTTTGTTGACAAAACCCTGTAGTCTAGACACACCCTTTATGGAGCACCCGTAGGGACACTTCTTGAAGAAGAAGAAATGATTACTCATGTAACTCTTCTGCCAGGTAGCACCAGCAGCAGTCAGGTCTTGGTTCAATATCTAGGAGTTCCTCTCTATCCATCCAACAGAGAACTGGCATGAGCCCCCACCCAGTAACCTGGGAAAATCACACAACACCCCTGGGTGCCTCTGGGAGGCAATGCTTCCCCACTCACAAGCACAGTGTGAAAGTGCAGAGAAGAAACTTTTAATAACAGTAATCTGGCATCACCCTACAGGAACACACACAAACAATGAAAACCCATAAGCAAGGTACCATCCCCGGAGTCTGCAGGGCAGAGTCATTTGTTTAAAGATATTTAGTCCAACCTCTAACACATATAGTGTGGTTCTATCCCCCTACTTCAAACACCCCACTCGCGGCTCAGTCCAGTCAGTGCAGACCCAGAGTCCATCATCATGATGTCTCCCCTCATTGATCATGTGGCAATGTCACCGACATGTTGCTCCTGCTGGATGCCCTACCGGCCAACTGCCACCACTTCCACTAGCCGGCCACTCCACTGGCCACCTGCCAGCTACTCCCACCAGCCGCCCTGCTGGTCAGTCACTCCCACTGGCCACTTCTGCTAGCTTTGTAATGGATTTGGCTCCAGGCCAAACATAGTGATTTCAGCTCTCTGTGATTTTAGCTTCTCGGTCATTTCAGCTCTTGGCCCACCGCACATTCCAGCTGAAAGATTCCATCATCCACTGGAATAACACTTTACAATAATAAAAAGACTCCTTATGGAGTCTGTTTGTTTTAATTCTATTATTAGAACATGGGCAGGGAGAGGAACAGGTTGAACAGTTTTACAGCTCATGCCTAGAGGGCATGTAGCCTGCTGGTTCAGAGATCTGCCATCCTTCTAGCCTAAATCACAGAATTTGGAAGGGGAAGCCTTGTCCATCCAGACTCTTTACACTGATGGTTACTCTCCTTTTCTGCTTTTCTGTATTCCCCTATAACTGCAAACATTGGCGGTCATATCTCACAATTCCTGCATTTAGGGTTAACACAGTTCATGACTCCACAACAACCAAATTGGTTACAAGAGGCAAAATATTAGGGCTGTCAAATAATGCGTGTTAATGCATGTGATTAATGCAGAGCACAATTAATGTGTTAATTTTTTTAATGCATGTTAATTGTAGGCATTTCTGCAGTGCTGCCCCTTTGAAATGCTGCCAGGGTATTTCAAAGGGGAAGTGCAGTAGGAACCTGGGATCAGCTGGAGTCCCCAGCTGACCCCAGTCTCCATGCATCGCTACCCCTTTGAAATGCCACCACTGCGTTTCAAAGGGGTAGCATGAGCAGAGCTCGGGATCAGCTGTGCAGTGCTACCCCTTTGAAACAGAGGCTCTGAGGCTCTGCATTGCACTTCCCCTTTGAAATGTCACAGTGGCATTTCCTAGGGGCAGGGCCACACAGCTGATCCCGGGCTCCCCTGGCACTGCCCCTTTGAAATGCTGCGGCCGCATTTCAAAGGTGCAGTGCAACTCAAAGCCCGGGTCAGCTGGAGTCTTATTATTGTTTAACAGTGCGATTAATTGCAATTAATTTTTTAATCACTCGACAGCCCTACAAAATATCTTTCTACATTCTAACAATTGACTGTCTAGAAGGCCACGAAAGCTCATGATACCATCTGTATGTTTTGTTAGTCTATAAAGTGCTACCAGACCATTTGTTGTTTTTTAAGTTTATTCTGTACAGACTAACTCTGCTACCCCCTGCATCTAGTGTATTTACATAATCACACCCAGGATTTCTTTCCCATTCCAGTATGAACTATATATATACTTTATATAACAACATTTGAATACCTAGCAGGTCCGAGCAATTGAGTTAACATAACCACACCCAGGATTCCTTTCCCATTTCAGCGGGCTGTAATGGAAGCATTGATTCAGACCCTCCTCATACTCATTCTGTTCAGTAGCTATGGTTCTTAGACATGAGTTGTCCTTTGCTTCAGAAGTCTCTTAAGATGCTTTGTGGTGGAGACGGAACTGCTGATGGCTGTTCATTTGCACAGTGCTATGTAACAATGGCATTGGGAATGAGGCTGACTAACATGAATGCATGGGCCAAGCAGACATGGATAAGAGAAATTTCTGATCAAAGGTAGAGGGAGCACAATCAAATCTAGAGTGGAGCACCTATAGGGACACACATCTCAAAGGACCATAGTTAATACTCAGTATGAGTAACCATTTTTTTGGTACTTAGAAATAAATGGATTTACATGGAAAATGTGTATGCTGTAAAAATGTCATTTTTCAGTGTAATTGATTGCAGTACTAATAATCATTCTGTTTCATTTACAGGACATATACTTTTGTGTATTGGATGCAAGTGAAGGACTCTTACGTGGTACTAGGAACATGCTAGCGAATATTTTCCTACCAGCAATCCTTGCAACGAATAACTGGGGTGCTTTAAGTCAAACCACACAGGGAATAATTGAAAAACAGAGTTTCATAGAAACCATTAATAGATATCTTTCATTTTTAGATGGTAAGAATCAGGTTTAGTAAAACAATCATTCTGCTTAAAATACTTTTTAAAAGCAATAGAGTTGTTATAAACATAGGAAAACATTTCTTTAATTCTACAAGGAAAAATAAAATGAAAACTCAAGTGTAAAAACAAATATATTTGGATTTAATATATTCCTGAGGAACTTCAGTTTTAGAGATATAATTTTTTTGTACTGTATGGGTTTAGTAAGATTTCAGAAAAAACATGATCTATTATATGTGACCCAGTGACATGGTTATTCTATTCCAAGATTAATTATTGGCTTATATTCTCAAAGGGAATTGGTTCACATTGGTAGAAACAGTTACTGGAGTCTGAGAATGTTCTTTATTTTAATTGCTTTATTTTAGGTGCTAGAGTAAGCATAGAGGGAACTGTTGAGTTAAAAAAGATAGATCACATTGACTTTTCCAAACTTCAGTCTTTTGAGGAAGTGACAGCAGCAGCTGCTAATGCTGATACAGTTCATCAGCTAGAGGAAGTACTTATGATATGGTATAAACAGATTGAACAAGTAAGTTGTCTTAACATTTATATCCTCTGGAATAGAATTAAGGATGTATCTGGAGTCTAATTGTTGTAAGTGCTGAACAAGCCCTTGCTATCTTTGTTACAATCTTCTTCTGCTGTTGTATATACCTCTTCACTTCTGTTATGTCCACTCCAATTGATCTGATGAAGTGGGTTTTGCCCATGAAAGCTCATGAGTCTATATATTTTGGGTAGTCTTTAAGGTGCCACAGGACCACTCAATGTTTTTGATTAAAAAGAGTTTCTCAACAGCGAATGTAATAAACAGTAGGAAGGAAGGAATAGTAGGAAAAGAGAAACAGCAAGGAGGACATATGGTTAACACAGGACTACTATGTATAGAGTGAGGTTGTTTCAAATCTTTTAATCTTCATACCTGTCTAATAGTAGTAGCTGAAATGGATGCAGCTGTAATAATTTACATCCTGAGGATCTGCCCTCCCCCAATATTTATCTCATCTTACATATTTATATAAATGAGAAATATCAAGGGATAGATTTCTATTTATACAGGTTGAAACTCTCTTAACCAGAATTCTCTGGTTCAGCAACATCCATGGTCCTGCATGAATGTTGCAGGACCAGAGAGTCCTGGTGGAGAGCCAGCAGTAAGGATCCGGTGGGGCCGGCAGGGTAGTGCACTGCCCACAGGGAACTAATGGCAAGGTCCCTCAACACATGGCAGCAGGGCTGTCCAGCGCGTGGTGGTATGGTCACCTACCAGAGTTGGGAGATATGTCATGTGGCTGCCCAGCAGAGCTGGGAGCCGTGGTGCACAGCGCGTGTGTAGCTGTCCGGAGCCCCAGCCCTGTGGAGCCATGGCAATGATGGCTGCCCAGTTGGTCGGCAGGGCACTGGGGCTAGCAAGAGGTGGGGAGCTGGCTGGGAGGCCAATGGTGGGACCAGGGGGGCCAGTGGTAGGGGTACAAAAATGACCTCCCCAGTGTGTTAAATTCCCTCATCTGGGACCAGTCAGGTCCAAAGATGCTGGACCACGGAGGCCCAACCTGTATAAGATATTGGTAACATGAGATAAATATCAGGGGGCATATCCTCGGCTGGTATAAATTGTCATTGTTCTTTTGACTTCAGAGGCGCTCTAGAATTGACACCAGCTGAATGTTTGTCCTCTGAAGTCCTGATCAGCTCTTTGCTTAGCTGTTACCAGTTGGCAGCTTACTGATGGTATCATAGCTGAAATAAGTCTTGCAGCAGCAGCATCAAGCTGCCTGGAAATTCTGTTGGTACATGAATGCTCAAATCCACCACCAGATGAGAGGAACTTTTCCAAAAAAGTTATACTAATTAAAACAATTGTCTTCTTCAATGTTTTCTCTCAAAAATAAAAATTAATTATCATAACCCCTGATTCAGGAACACACAGAAACATTTGCTTTAATCCATTTTAATTTAGGACAGGACTTGAACATTCGTTTAAGTCCAATTGACTTCACATGAAGCATATCCTTATGTGCTGTCCTGAATAGGGATGCTTTCTGAATCAAAACTGTCTGAATGCCATTAACAGTGTTTGTAGGGTTTTATTTTTTAGTGTTTATATCTTTGAAATATTTGTCTTAGTGCTCTCATCTGCCCTCTAAAGGAACTATTAGTGTCAAATGTGATCTTCAGCCTAGCAATATTTGTGATTTATGATGGTTGGTGGATATCTCCATTATGACAAAGTATACAAGAAGAAATTTTAATGTTTTAATTTTATCTTTAGAATTAGACCATCTGTATAAATAATGGTTAATCTTCAAGTGATTGTTCACATGGATTCACTCTTGATGCACCTGTGCCCGATGTGTGCAAGATCAGATTTGTTTGATTAGAAATGTCTGCTGGAGCTGTGTCTGTGCCCATTGTGTCATCCTGCTTCCTGTATTGAAGAATAGAAAGGGCAGAATGGCTTAAAACCATGCTGAGTTCCCTTTTACTGCCTCTAGTTATAAGGTGAACCTTGTGGTGTCCCCGCTCCTTTCTTTGTGAGGAACTAGAATGGTTTTCAAGTTTGAAGTTTTAGTATTTAGATTTTCTTTGCTATTTAATACGGTTGTTTCTTTATTTTTGTTAATACTAGTTAGAAGTAAAAGTAATTTTTTTTACTCTGTTTGGAGTTTTTCCTTGACACATATCTCCAGTATTTCCTCTAATTTTTATGTCTTGGGGGGTGTAGGCTTTGGAGTGGAGCTGTGAATTAGGGGTTTGAAATAGGGATGTAAGGGGACGTCTATACTTGCTTCCTAGTTCTAACTAGGGATGCAAATGTAGGCAACCGAAATTGCTAATGACGCGTGGATTTAAATATCCCACACTTCATTAGCATGATCTTGCCGGCGTGTTACTCTGCTCAACAGTTGTTTCGAAAGTGAAAGTTACTTCAAAAAATGAGGAGTAACGTTAGTTCAAACCAACGGGTTTGGCTCGAACTAACGCGTCCAGGCGCGCACTTTCACTTTCAAAACTGTTGTTGAGCATAGTAACGTGCCGGCGAGATCATGCTAATGAAGTGCGGGATATTTAAAACCCCGCTTCATTAGCAATTTCAGTTGCCTACATTTGCATCCCTAGTTCAAACTAGGGTGCAAGTGTAGACATACCCTACGCGACTAATCGACTAGTCACTTTTGCTTATCGGATAGTCAATACACTAGTTGATTAGTTGCTCCCTCCGCCCCCATGTTGCCTCTATCACAAAGAGGCAGCAAGGAGGGGGAAGAGGTGGAAGTGCTGGAGGGAGCCAACTTAAAAGCTGGTTCCTCCAGCTCTGGCTCCAGCTCCGTGGGAGGGGGCAGGGGCTCAGCAGCGGCCAACTTTGAAATGTACAAGTGTCCCTAGCAAGGGCTCTTGTGCATTTCAAAGAGCCTAGAGTGCAGGATTCAGAGTCCCCCACTGGTCCTGGGCTCCACACAGCTTTTCAATCTTTGAAGTGCACAAGAGTCCCTTATGGGCACTTCTACATTTCAGAGGTGGAATGCAGAAGTCCTTATAGACTAATCAAATAGTTGATGGAAATCCTATCTACTATTTGGTTAGTTAATTAATCAAAATTTAACATCCCTAGTCCGGGTCGCAGCTTATCCTCCATTTCCACAAGGGATCTACTGTTGGCCACTTGATACAAGGATGGGGAAGGACGTTCCCCTCACCAGACAAAGAATCTTCAGCTGGCTACCCTCATGGTGTTCAGCTGATTGGCCAACATCAGGAACCAGGGTGTGCTCATCACTGTTGTTGTATGAAGCTAAAGCCTGGACTCCCTATAGACAACATATTAAAAATCTGGAGAAATTCCACCAAAGGTACCTGAGGAGAATATTGGGCATCATGTAGCAGGACAGATGGACCAATGTTAGTGTCCTCACAGAGGCTGACTTGCGCAGCGTTGAGGCAATAGTTGCCCACAGGCAGCTACAATGGTCTGGTCACATGGTCTGGATGCCTGACAAACTCTTGCCTAAACAGATTTTCTATGCTCAGCTGAGGACCGAGACGAGCTCTCGTATTGGGCAGAGGAAATGCTACAGGGATGTTATTAAGAACACCTTGGTAAAGTGTGGCATTGACGTTGACACCTGGAAGAGGCAAGTGAAGGATCAGGTCACCTGGAGGACCACTTTCAAGAAGGGTGACCAGCACTTTGAGGTCAAGCGATATCTCCATAAAGAAGATCAGAGAGCCCAATGTAAGGAGTGTGCCTGGGCCCCTATTGGTGCCGCTAGTGCCGGCATTGCTGGAGATAGAGATCTCATATGCAGCCACTGCCAGAGAGCGTTCCTTGCCAGAGCTTAATTTCTCATCAACGCACTCATCAGTTAATAGGCGTCTAAGGGGAAATCTTACTTGATTCGAGGGATCCCAGAGAGAGAGATTGTCTCTGACTACTTGATTAACATCTTTGTATGTGGACCCTTCTCCCACTGTCTTTGGGGCTTCCCTGGGGCTCTGTTCATGGTTCTTTTGTATTGGCCATTTGCACCCCATCTTAGGGCAATTTAGTCTAATTGTTACTTTAAACCAGTGGTCTCCAACCTTTTTAACCACAAGATCACTTTTTCAATTTAAGTGCAATGTAAGATCTACCTCAAACATAAATACCCTTGCCCCTCCCTGCTCACGCCATCCCCTTTCCTCCCCATCTTCACTCACTTTCACTAGGATGGGGTAGAAGGTTGGGGTGCAGGCTCTGGTCTTGGACAAAGGGGTTCGGAATGTGGGAGGGAGGGGCCTGGGGTCCAGGAGGGGTTTCAGGGTGCAAGCTCTGGGAAGGAGTTTGGGTGCATGGGGACTCCTGTCTGGGGCAGGAGGTTGGGTGTAAGAGGAGGTTCTGGGCTGGGATGGGGGATCAGGAAGCAGGCTCTGGCTGGACACAGTTTGACTGAAGCAGCTTCTGGGTGATGGAGTTAAGGCAGGCTTACTTCTGCATTGGCCATGGTACCACTCCTGTAAGAAGCTGGCACGTACAGCAGTGGCTCCATGAGCTGCCTCTCATCTATAGTCACTAAGCCTCAGCTTCTACTGGCCACAGTTCCCCATTACTGATCAATGGGAGCTGCAGGAGTGTGTCTGCAGGCAAGGATAGCATGTGAAGACCCCCTGCTCTGCCATTCTCAGGGGCTACAGAGACATGCCAGCCCCTTCCAGGAGCAGTAGTTACCACAAGGACAGCCATGACAGGTTCAGCATTTTAGAATTCACTACTCCAAGAATTACATTTAAGTGCAAGAGAGAAATGAAAATGATGAAATGCACAGATCAGTCAAAAACAAAACACAACACACTTTGCAAGCAGTAAAAGTAACAACAAGAACTCAACTATGTGTTGGGTCAGGAGATGAGTGAAGGACAGTGTGTGTTTGTGAGAATGATAGAGGGACACACATTGTGTGAAAGTGACAGAGATTTGCATTGCCAAGCTCTCTTCATCCCCTTCTCTTTGTGTGAAGATAGGGTACAGAAGTGGGGGGAGGAGGGACACCCTGACATCAGTTCTGGCTCACGCCGGGTCTGGGAGCTCAGACTCTCCCTAAACAGTGACTGCTGCCACCCCGCGCTGCTTCCTCTTTCTCAGAAGCAGCAGCACAGGGTGTGAGACAGCTGGTCCGCAAGAGGAGCTGGTTTTTAAACTCTCCCCCCTCATGGACCAACTCCCACTTGGCACCCCACGCTGCTGCCTCTGCTACAGTGGCTGCTGGCCCCATCCCCGGGGACAATAGACTTGCAGACTAGCTCATAACATTTCATGAAGTTACTTGACTATTTAGTTAACCAATATTTAACATCTCTAATTTGAAATGTGGGAGGGGGATCAGGACTGGGGCAGAGGGTTGTGATGGAGGGTTGAAGGCTATGGCTGGGATATGGAATATGGGATGGGCCTGGGGATGAGGGATTTTGGGTACAGGCTCCCCTGAAAGAGAGGGCTCCCCCCAGTCTTCTGTCACTACAGAAACTCCCATCCATGTGAGAGGTGCCTCTCTGCTGCTGTGGCAGCTCCAGTGCAGCTGGGTTGGGCTGGAGAAGGGCCATCTCTGCTGGCTATGGCAGGTCCATGCTGTTAGGAACAGCAGGGGGAGAACTTTGAGAAGATACCTTTCCCCCTACCACAGCAGCTCGCTGGCCATATTCCTCCCTTTCAGGAGAACTTAGCTCCTCAGTAGTCATAGACAGTCCTCTTGCTCACTGCCTTTATGTCACTTGCCCAATGTCTGGTGTCTGGGACCACTTTCTTCTCTGGGTTCCAGCCTAGGGACCATCAGCTGAGCAGTATGGACCTTCTCTCTTTAGCCTCAATGCTCTATTCTCTGTTTGCCAGGAGCTTGGAATGGGTAACAAGACAGGATCACATGATGATTACCTGTTCTATTCATTCTCTCCACCGGATGATCTGAAACACTTTCAAGATCTCTTCAAACAAGTGGCAGGCACGCAGGAAATACAGCTGGCGGATGTTCCGGTTAAAAGGCACCGTCTCATGAAAAACCTCCGCCCACAACAACGTGCAAAGGTCGTGTTACCGATTGATGACGCGATCATGGAAGTGGCGGATGAGATATGGCAAACCTCAACATCGGTTACACCTATGAGTAAAAAGGCCGACAGAAATTATTTTGTTCCGGCGAAAGGATTGGACTTTTTATTCAATCACCCCCATCCTAACTCGTTGGTAGTGGACGTGGCGCAACGTAGGAGTAAGGCCCCACAGTACAGAAATATGTTTCCAGACAAGGACAATAAAAAATTAGATATTTTTGGTAGGAAAGTCTACTCCTCAGCCACACCGCTACTACGCATTGCAAGCTATTTGGTCCATCTATCGAACCATAATTTCGATAATTATGCAAAACTAGCAGAGTTACTGCACCATCTCCCAGACAACAAGAAACCACTCCTGAAAGCAATAGTACAAGAAGGGTACGCATCATGTAACACTGCACTACAGATTGCCATGCATGTGGCTGACACAGCGGCTCGAGCCACTGCTACAGGTATCGCCATGAGGAGATCATCATGGCTTTTGTCAGCAGGGGCTCCAAAGGAGATGCAAAACAAGGTTGAGGATCTACCATTTGACAAACTTAAACTCTTTGCGGCAAACACCGATGAGATCCTTCACTCGGGAAAAGACTCACGCACCACTCTACGTACACTTGGGATGTACACACCTTCCTTCAAACGTTGACGTTATTTCCCTTACCAATGGAGATATGATTTTAATTTTTCCAGACAGCAAGCACGTCCCTTCGACAACCAACGTACTAGGCAATGTCCTCAGCGCAAGCGGCCACAACAGGACCAATCAATCGTCGAGTAAGCAGCAGATTTGACTTGTTTGTCAAGGATGCAAGCCAACCGCCCATAATCAACACGGAAAACGAAACTCTTAATCTTTTTCACCATTGGCTACGATCATTTTATCATCAGTGGTCCAACATCACCACGGACAGATGGGTGTTAGAGGTAGTACAGTCCGGCCTCTCCATCCCCTTTCTCTCTATTCCCCCTGCCACTCCCCCTACCCTGTCCCTCTTCAGGGACCCCTCTCACGAGCAACTGCTGAAGCAAGAAGTTCAACGTTTGCTCACCATTGGGGCGACAAAGAGAGTTCCCAAGCAGTTCTGGGGAAAAGGCTTTTATTCTCGATATTTTCTCACGCCAAAGAAGTCGGGAAGCTGGAGACCCATTCTAGACTTTCGAAAGTTAAATCAGCACCTTCGAAAGCATCGTTTCAAGATGGTAACCTTATCAACTATTATTCCGTTGTTGAACAAAAGGGATTGGTTCAAAGTCCTCAACTTGCGGGACTCCTATTTCCACGTAGAGATTCACATGGTTCACAGGCATTTTCTTCACTTCCAATTAGGGGACGAGCACTATCAATAGAGGGTTCTACCATTTGGTCTAGCGTGTGCTCCCAGGGTTTTCACCAAAACATTAGCAGTGGTCGCGGCCCACCTGCACAGACTGGGGGTGACAATATTCCCCTATTTAGACGATTGGCTCCTCAGAGGCACGATGTATATGGAAACGTGCCATATGGTTTGGACAGTATCCAACAAGTTTGCTGCTCTGGGCCTTCTCATAAACGTAAAGAAGTCTTCACTGTTTCCATCCTAAAACCTCGTTTTTATAGGTGCACGGCTCGATTCAGCCATGGCACGAGCATACTTACCAACGGAACGCTTTATGGTAATCAAAGATCTGGTTCCCACACGTGTCTGTCTACAGCTGATGGGGCATATGGCTGCTGCCACCATCATAGTGAGCAACGCAAGGTTACGTTTTCGTTGCCTCCGGTGAAACACAGTGTTCACAGGCAGATAGTGGTGCCACAGTATGTCCGGGAGTCTCTACAGTGGTGGGCCAACCCGGCCAATCTTCTCACGGGCGTTCCATTTCATCGCCCGCAACCTACAAGACAAATAACCACAGATGCCTCCCTGACGGGTTGGGGAGCTCACATGGGCAATCTCACGGTCCAGGGACGCTGGTCGACACAAGAAATGCTACTGCATATCAATGTGCTCGAGTTGAGAGCGGTGCGGCATGCTTGCAAGCATTTCCAATTGCACATTCAGAATACAACAAGGTGGCGACCATGTTTTATATCAACAGACAAGGAGGTGCCCCATCCTGTTCTCTTTGTGCAGAGAGCATCCGTTTATGGAATTGGTGTATCAACAACAACACTGTTCTAACAACTTCGTATCTTCCAGGTGTCGACAACTTCATAGCGGATTCTCTCAGCAGGCGTTTTCCACACGACCACAAGTGGGAGATTCGCATGGATGTGGTGACTTGTATCTTTGCTTGATGGGGATTTCCGGCAATTGATTTATTCGCGACAGAACTCAATTAGAAATGTCCCGCCTATTGTTCAAAAGCCGGAATAGGAGATCACTCGCTGGGGGACACCTTTTTTCTCCACTGGGGGAGGTCGTTACTATATGCCTTTCCCCCAGTAGTCTTAATTTCCAAGGTTCTCGAAAAAATCAACGCAGACAAAGCCCGGGTGATCCTCTAGCCCCGGCATGGTTCTTAATGCTCCACCAGATGTCAGTGAGAGAGCCGTATCCTCTGCCGTCTCTTCTGAGTTTATTGCCCCAGGCAACGGATCTCTCAGTCATCTGAGACCCGAAGTTCTGCACCTCACGGCATGAATGCTTGTTGGTTTACCGACTCTGAGCAATCCTGTTCTCAGCGAGTCAAGCAAGTGTTGATGCATAGTATAAAACAGTCTACATGAACCACTTACAGAGCTAAGTGGTCCAAATTCCAAGCATGGTGTGCAGATATCAATGTAGACCCTCGTTTCGCAGCCCTACCTTTTATATTGGAATACCTTTCACAGCTGCATCACAACTGCCTGGCAGGTGCATCTCTATGAGTACACTTGGCAGCAATTAATGCATTCCATCATAAGGATGGGGATGTTTTCTTGTTCGCTCACCGTATTACAAAAAGGTTTCTGAAGGGGTTCTCGAATCTTCATCCCCCATGGAGGCCTCTTTCGCCTTTATGGAATTTAGATCTAGTCCTAGAAACTTTGACTCGTCCTCCCTTTGAGCCCTTGGCTATAGTAACGTTACACTTACTTACTGTCAAGCTTCTATTTCTCCTAGCCCTCACTTCGGCTCTCAGAGTGAGTGAGATAGCAGCTTTTATGGCCTCACCTCCATATACAGTTTTTTCTAAAGACTCGGTGACATTGAGGACTCATCCAGTGTTTATCCCGAAGGTTTCTTCTGAATTCCACGTAAATTAGCCAGTAGTTTTATCATGTTTCTTCCCAAAACCCCATACCTGAACGCAAGCAGCACAGTTGCATACGTTGGATGTGAGAAGATCCTTAGCATTTTACGTTGACGGAATGCGGGTTTTAGGAAAACAGACAGTTTACTGGTATCATTAGCGCACCATTCAAAAGGACAGACTCTAACTTCTCAGCATATTTCGAAACTGATAGTTTCATGTATATCCATGTGCCACTCGCTACAAGGGAAGCCTCTCCCTTCTCTTCCAAGGGCTCATTCGACTAGGGTAGTTGCTACTACTATGGCCTTTCTGAGTGGAGTGGAGCAGCAACATAGTATTCTAACGTGACTTTTATGAAGCACTATGCTATAGTCTATCAGTTTGCTTCAGACTCTTTTGTGGCTACAGCAGTACTTAATTGTTCTGGTAGTCTTGATTCCAGAGCGCTCTTATTCTGTTCTGGATACTGCTCCAGAGTCACCTAGAGTGGAGCACCCACGGGGCCACTCGAAGAAGAAAAAGAAGTTACTCACTCTGTGAAGTAACAATTGTTCTTCGAGATGTGCCTCGTGGATGCTCCACGACCCGCCCTTCCTCCCCGCTCTGGAATTATTTTTTATTTTTTCTTCCAGATGAGCGGGTGAGAGGAACTGATGGTTTCCGGCTCCCACGTGGCTGATCAAAGGTGCGAACGCTACCCTGGGGAATCATGCGTGTGCGAGCTGGAGGAGCACAGCTATGAAAGTCTCTGAGCCGCGGTGCCGGGACGGGACCCGACACCTAGAGTGGAGCACCCACGGGCACATCTCGAAGAACAATTGTTACTTCACGGGATGAGTAACTTCTTTTTTTCATAATGTTGTATTGACTTTCTTTAATGTATGTTTTATTTGCATGCCATGTTGTCTTAAAGAAATCAGAGACAAGTAATTTAATATAATCAAATTGTAGTTAATAAAGTTTGTAATTGGTTAAGTACATTTGAGTCTCGGGCTTTCCTCCTTCGCAGCCCCAGTCCCTTGCCACAAAAAGCCACCCCTAAACAATCTTTCGAACCTGTGGTTCATCACATTCCTCTTTTGAAAGTAGAATGTAAATGAGGCAAATCAAAAGTGCAAATGAAGCATGGATTTAAATATCCTGTGCTTCATTTCCATATTTGTGTCCGAGCGCTTTTTTGAAAAAAGGTTTTAAGTGAAAGCGTAGTCTAGAGGTGGTTCTTTCGAAAAAAACCCAGCCCTTTTTCAAACGAACCCGTACTCCTCATTTTTTCAGGAGTATGGGTTCTTTCGAAAAAGAGTAGGTATCACCAGTGGAAGTTGCCATTCCAAACAATCCATTCCCATGTGCATGGGATGCATACACAGCAAGAGTGGAATCTGTGTCGATAATTCATCTTGAAAATCATAGTTCCTGTAGGATAAAGAACATTTCTTTACATAGAGTATGAAATATCTAAAATAGAGGTGAAAACTGTTTTTAAAGTTAAAGGTATTTTTATTGATTGCAGGTTTTGATTGAGAGTGAACAGATGAGAAAAGAAGCTGATGATTCAGGACCATTGACTGAACTAGAACACTGGAAACGTACGTCTGCTAAATTCAATTTTATTATTGAGCAGATCAAAGGACCAAGTTGCAAAGCTGTCATAAATGTTCTAAATGTTGGACATTCCAAACTATTAAAGGTAATTCTTATTATGTTCTTTTTAAAACTCCTTTGATTGCTTTAAGCTAGAATCGTGGTCACCAACAGGTCGATTGCAAGTTACTGGTCGATTGCGAGGCCTCGACCAGTCGCTCGCGAGGCGTCCTGTCCGCCCCACCCCCATTTCCCTCCCACCCCCCAGAAGCCCCACTACTTACCTCAACAGAAAACTGAGGTAGTGTCGGCTTCAGAAGTCCCGCAGCTTAGTGCCACTTCTGGCGATTCTAGAAGTGCGCTAACTGCTCTGCCGGCCGGGTGTACTGCAGGAGGGAGCATCGGCTCCCTGCACCACACAGGAGGGGTGAGTCAGCCTCCCGGGAGGCGCGCAGGGAGTTTCCCGGCACGCGCGGGGGGGGTTGGGCCCGGGGCAGGCGTGTGCGCGGGGCTTCCCGGCGCGGGGGGGGTTGGCGCCGGGACAAGCGCACGTGGGGCTTCCCTGCGTGGGGGGCGGAGTTGGCGCCAGGGTAGGCGCGTGCGCGGGGCTTCCCTGCGCGGGGGGGGGTTGTTGGCCCCGGGGCAGGCGCACGCGCGTGGGGCTTCCCTGCGGGGGATGAGGGGGTCGGCCCCGGGGCAGGCACGCGCTGGTTTCCCTTGGCGGGGGGAATCCTGGGAGGAGGGAGATGCAGGGGACTCTCTGCCTCCACTGGCACCAAACTCCCCAGCGCCCACTCCCCAGCCACAGAACGCTGTCCCCACTCCTCTGTCCTCAACTACAGAATGCTGTCCCTACTCCACTGGCCCCAGCCACAGAACTCGGTCCCCATTACTGTCCCCTCTCTCCGAACTCTGTCCCCACTCTCCTGTCCCCAGGTACAGAACTCTGTCCCCACTCTCCTGTCCCCAGCTACAGAACTCTGTCCCTATTCCCGTCCCCACTCCCCGAACTTTGTCCTCATTCCCATCCCCACTTCCCGAACTCTGTCCCCACTGGCACCCTGTCCCCTGCTGCAGAATCCTGTCCTCTGCCCTCTGCCCTCCCAGCACCCTGTTCCCTCTCCCCTGCCCCCAGCCGCAGAACTCTGTCACCACAAAATGTATAATTATAAATGCTTCATTTTAGATTTAAATAGCATGAATATAAAACAGACCATTTATTTCATAACTATAAACACGTGATTTTAATTGTATGTATTGCATAATTTAAAAATAAACTGTTTATCAGAGTGTGTAAGTAAGGGCTGGGGATAGAAAGTGATGGACAGGAGGTGAATAGAGAGGGCGGGAATTCAAGGAAGGGGCGGAGCGGTAGATCTTCGTCTGTTCTGAGATTTAAAAAGTGATCTTGGGTGTAAAAATGTTGGAGACCACTGAGCTAGACTTTGATATTTATTTGATTTCATGGCATGGAGGGAGACTTTGTGAGAAGTAGGAGAAAAAAAAATAAAATATAGGCATAGTACACAGTATATGGAGAGAAATACCAACGATATAGAAATAAATTACAGTTACTGAAGCTCACTCAAAATAGTTTCAAGGTCTGCCTTAACTTTTTTTTCTGAGTATCATTAAGTTTGAGTGATTGCATATGTGAATTCTACTGGAGGTAAATATGCTTCCTGTGCACAGATGTCAATGATTTTTTTTCCCTCAGTAGTATCCATCAGGGGGTATGTCTATACTAGCCCCCTAGTTCAAACTAGGGAGGTTAATGTAGGCATTCAAAGTTGCAAATGAAGCCCGGGATTTAAATATCCCGGGCTTTATTTGCATCTTCCCGTCCGGGCGCCATTTTTAAATCCCCTTAGTCCGAACTAACTGCCCGCAGCTACATGTGGCAGTCAGATGTTAACTTAAACTAAATCCTTAGTTCGAGTTAACTGTTACACCTTGTGGAATGAGGTGTAACAGTTAACTCAAACTAAGGACTTAGTTCAAGTTAACATTTGATTGCCGCGTGTAGCCGCGGGCAGTTAGTTTGGAATAAGGGGATTTAAAAATGGCGCCCAGACGGGAAGATGAAAATAAAGCCCGGGATATTTAAAGCCCGTGCTTCATTTGCAACTTCTATTGCTTACATTAGCCTCCCTAGTTCGAGCTAGGGGGCTAGTTTAGACATACCCAGGGTGTGGCTCGAATGCCTGCTGTCACTCCATGCCTCTATATACCAGTATAAGAGAGTGGAGCTGCCTCCCTGCCCTTCTTTTTCTTCCTACTAGCACTGACTCTTGTTGGAACAATTCTAGACTTGACTAATTCCAGACCCTCATTCTTCTTTGTATATGTTCCTCAATTAGTAGTTATGGTTAATTTTAGACTGTTTTACACAATTTTAGGAGTAGGAGTCTGTCTTCGGTCTCTTTGGACCTTTTTTCTCTTGCTGGAGTTTAAGTCCTTCTGGACATGCACAAAGCCTATGCCAGTCAGCAATGTCCATCCAATTTGCCTGAAATGTTTCAGAGAATCTCACGTTAGTGACACATGTCACATCTATAAAGTTTCAAGCCTGGATCAAAACAAGATAGGGTGGTTAGACTTTAGTGCTTGCTTATAAATGCAGTACTTTGACCCCCCCTTAGCATCATCACATGGAGAAAATACACCAAATACATCTACATTTTTAAAGTGTGTGCCACTGGTGATATCTCTGGCTCTTTGGTCCCACGTGGGCTTTCTTCAGGTTCTGCTTCTTCCTTAGCATTGAAGCTTATCTTGTCTAATGGGAGGCCTCCTGTGATTTCCTCACTACTGCCGTTTCTGGGCTTGGGCTACCTCTCACCAATCTATTGGGATCGGCCCACATACTCCTCCTCAGATGTACAGATCAAACGAAGAAAGAACACACAAACAGCTAAGGAAAAAAAATAAAACAGGAGTGAATTATGCAACTGAGCATGCTGGACAGTAAATGAAAGATGGTGGCCTTCCAGCTATTACCAATCAAGAAAGACACTATCTATAACATCATTACTAGGATGAGTTTCATATGAATATTTGTTTCATGATACTGTGCGTCTTGCCTCAGTTTTCCTTATTTTATCAGCAATGATATAATTACAAAAAAAGTTATAAAGGCATGGTCAGAATTTTACTAGTAGCAGCTGGCCAACAATATGTTGCCTTAAGAGACAGATAGCAGAGTTACTCATAAGAAATACTAATTTTATAAGTTCAATTATTTTTTTTTCTCTGTTAGTTCTTCTTGTTGTTTTTCTTAGTCTTAGCAAGTTAGCTAGTTAGTAAAAAAACCCACTTTTTTTCTGTTATCAAAATGCCCAGATTTTTGGGTTTCAAGAACTGTGTTTCCTGCAGAGAGGCAATGCCGGTTTCTGATGGATATTCTCAATGTGCCAGATGCCTTGTTGAAGACTACTCACCTCAGGACTGACCTCAGTGTGTAGGAGTGGGATTTTAGGTTTAATAATGTAGTAATATATGACTTAATTTTATCCTGCTAGCCATGCTTTTTTCTTGTGACCCTCAGTAGGCCCTTCAGTTAAACTAACATTTCTTTGTTTTAAGGTTTAGTAAGTAAGCTTTCTTTGTTTTAAGATTTAGTAAATAAAAGTCAGGATCTTCTATTGTGTCTATGTTAATGAGATTAGAGGAATGTTGAAGGCCCGGGCCTTCAATGTGAACTGTTTTGATTACAAGATTTAGTAAGGTTTAATTTACAATGCTTTTTGCTTTTCCTCAATATAAAACACTGCTGTTTACATACCTTTGAAGGTCTCTGTGAAAGGCTGTTTGTATTAATGAGAGATGTATGCTTCAGGAAGAGATAAGGTATGAAGGCCGTCATTAAAGCCAGATGGTCAAAAGAGAAGGGGGAGAATACAGGGTGAAGACAGACTCATTGGCATCAGAAAATCATCAGTGCGCATCATGATTAAGGAAGGGTTAGATTGACAGCTCTAAAGGTGAAGGCTGGCACTCCTAAAGACAACTGATTAACAATGCAGGACAGGATGACCTCTCTGAGGTGTTTTGGAATATTAACATCAAAAGATAGCATGGATTAAGGAGTAACTGGTCACAGACTGACACAGCAGAATCCATAGACTTCAACAGAGAAAGAGGATTATAAAAGCAGGGTGCTTTGCCATGGAACTTTGGATTCATTTTGCCACCAACTCCAGGAGCATTGGATCGCGACCGACAAAGCCTGGCTCCCCTCTGTGATCAATTTGGCTGGCCACTAGATTGATCCAGATTCTGGACTGGTAACTATAACATTGACTGGTGGGACTGTGTGCATGGTGTGTGTGTGTGTGTGTGTGTGTGAGAGAGAGAGAGAGAGAGAGAGAGAGAGAAAAGCGTATGCTAACTGTTGTATTCTCAATAAATGCGGCGTGTTGCCTTATCCCCCTGAAAAAGATCCCATGTGCTTCTTTTAAGCATAACATTTTTGGTGGAGAATGCGAAGGGGGAAGAATATGCGCTGTAATTATTGACAATACTGCTAAAAAGGTATACAATAAACTTAAAGGTGATTGATCATTCAGGTGTGCACACCCCCGGTCATAGAGATATTGTATTAATTGTTGGTATTTTATGAATTGAGAATTTGTAATGATTACAAGGTATACACACCCTCGGTCGTAGCAGGGCTGAGTAACAGGAGAAAGGTTTAGCATTCCTCTCTCCATCCCAAACTGCTGGGGGGAAATTTGACTATGCCTGGGGAAATACAGGAAATAATTGGAGGTGGGTCAACCAGGAAATAATTGGAGGTGGATATACCCTTGGTTGTAGCAAGGTCAGGCAGTAGGAGGAGGACTTAGAGATGCTCGCTCCAAACCAAAAAAACTTAGGTGCATACACCCTCAGCTGTAGCAAGACTGAGCACAAGAGGAGAATTTAGTGTTTCTCGCTCTGATCCTGGGATGGATTTTTATGTTTGGTGTATGAACCCTCGGTGGTAGTAGTTTGAGTAATACAGAGGGAGGCTTAGCGTCTTTCCCTCTGGCCCGGAATGGGTTAAGATCATAAACCCCGGCACTGGCACAGGCAAATACGAGATCTTAAAATAATTAGAAATAACAGCCAGGAGTGAAGTGGTATTTGACTACGGGGGGCTGTCTGCCAGGGGAAATACAGTACCCTGTGTCAACCATATACACTGGGAAGGTCGTGGGTACACTGACGGGTGTCGAGATCATAAGAACCTAAGGAAGGATGTGGATTCTGTGGCAGTGGCCAGATGTCTGGAGGATACCTTTAACAAGTAGGAATGAATGCAGAAGGATGGTTTGGCAGTGGCAGTTCTTCTTTGAGTGGCCCCATGGATGCTCCACTCTAGGGGTAAGTCTACACTACATGGCTCTGTCAACGGAGCCATGTAGATTTGTTTATTGGGCAAAGGGAAATGAAGCGGCAATTTAAATAATCGCCGCTTCATTTAAATTTACATGGCTGCCGCGCTGAGCCGACAAACAGCTGATCAGCTGTTTGTCGGCTCAGCGCGCTAGTCTGGACGCTCCCCTGCCGACATCAAAGTCCTTTGTCGGCAGCCCCGGTAAACCTCATCCCACGAGGAATAACGGGGCTGCCGACAAAGGGCTTTGATGTCGGCAGGGGAGCGTCCAGACTAGCTTGCCGAGCCGACAAACAGCTGATCAGCTGGTTGTCGGCTCAGTGCGGCAGCCATGTAAATTTAAATGAAGCGGCGATTATTTAAATCGCCGCTTCATTTCCCTTTGCCTACAACCCTCATCTACATGGCTCCGTTGATGGAGCCATGTAGTCTAGACACAGCCTAGGTGTTGGGTCCCGTCCTGGCGCTGCGGCTCGGAGACTTTTCATAGCTGTGCTCCGCCAGCTTGCGCATGCATGGTTCACCAGGATAGCATTCGCGCCTTTGATCAGCCGCGCGTGAGCTGGCAACCGTCAGTTCCTTTCAACCGCCTCAGATCGCGGTCAAAGCTCCCTGATCTCTTTCTTCAGTGATGTTTTTAGATAGTTTTCTATCTGTAAATAGTTAAAGTTTAGTGTTAGTCATGTTCCTGTTACTTGATCTCCTGTTCAAAAAGAAAAAAAAAGTTTTTCTCTCAAAACCGTTTTTCTTTGAGAAGCGCTGCAGCAAAGTGCTAAAGTGGTGAAATTGACTACCCACAGCGGGGATTACACAGGCATTCAGTTTCTCTAACTGTGCTGACAATGCCTGGATCAACTGGCTTTAAAAAATGCTTGGTGTGCCGTGAAGCCATGCCAACGGCTGACGACCATGACACTTGTATCAGGTGCCTGGGGGAAACTCATGTCCCTGACAAGTGCACCCATTGTCGCAAACTAATCTCAAGAGCCTGGAGGGAGCGGGAGATGAAGACAAGGATGTTAATGTTCAGCAAGGCATTACAGCCTGACCCAATCCCTCCCTCAGCCACAAAAGCCTCCGAGCATAAAACGAGAGCAGCTTCTCCGGGACCGGCTATCTCCAAGACATCAAAGCTGTTCCCAACGTGCTCTCTCCCTGCGGCAGGCACAACATCGTCAGGGACTTCCAAGGTGACCCCCGGGGGGTCCAGACAACTTGCTGGGGCTGGGATGAGAGAGCCCCCACCGCCCAGCGTGAGAGCGGCTTCAGCGCCGACATCGGGAGCGGCGTCACAGCTGGCCAGCAAGTCTGCACCGGCTTCAGCTGCGCGCTCCCTGAAATTGACAGACGCGCCGGTGCCGCAATTGACCAACCTCTTGGCACTGGCTTCAGCGGCACCTGAGGTAATGGCGCCTGCCTCACCTGCCCCGACGATGGCATTGGCACCGTCCCCTCCAGCACCGGTATCTGAGGCAGAACATTTCAATGCCTCAGACTCGGCACCATTGTTAACCCCAGCACCAGGCATCCTACCGGCACCAGCATCAGCGCAGCAACAGCTGATTTCTCCGGCACCGCTTCATTTCCACTCGGTGCCTGGCTCCCCTGTGGCGCTGGGGATGGATGAGGCTTCAAGACCTAGGAAGTCATTGTCAAAGACCTATTATAGGGACAGGTCTTTTTCTCCAGCTGTTTCACCAGGAAGGCATGGTCGCTATCGTGGCTATGTTTCTCCTTCATGGATCATGTACAGACGGCATAATTATAGGGATGCAGTGTATTTAGAGGCACATCGGTCCTGTTCACGATCCCGTTCACCCTCCCAATTTTCAAAGTACGGGTCTGTTAGACATTCTCCATGTCGCTTCTATTATATCCAACATGGTAGTGCACGCTCATCTCGACACTCCTCCCCATCGTGTTCTGAGCGCTACTATGAGCGCTATCATAGATCATATGACGATCGTCCCCAGCGTGACCATACACCATCATCGCGTAGGGGATCTTCCTGCATCTGCCAACCACCACCAGCAGAATACTTACCTCACTGTCACAACCACTAGACTCACCTTCTCCAGCTAAGAGTCCAACGATTCAGCTAGACCAATCCCAACCGGAAGAGGGACAGTTGTCTGAAGCAGAAGACCCTAAACCGGAAACTTCTCCAGCAGACTGCTCCTCGTTGTCCCCGGATGAGGTGATATGCCCAGCTGACATCTCCCCACCGGATGATCTCAAACACTTTCAGGATCTCTTCAAATGAGTGGCAGGCACGCAGGAAATACAGCTGGCGGATGTTCCGGTTAAAAGGCACCGTCTCATGAAAAACCTCCACCCACAACAACGTGCAAAGGTCGCGTTACCGATTGATGACGCGTTCATGGAATCGGCGGATGAGATATGGCAAACCCCAACATCGGTTACACCTATGAGTAAAAAGGCCGACAGAAAATATTTTGTTCCGGCGAAAGGATTGGACTTTTTATTCAATCACCCCCATCCTAACTCGTTGGTAGTAGACGCAGCGCAACGTAGGAGTAAGGCCCCACAGTACAGAAATATGTTTCCAGACAAGGACAATAAAAAATTAGATATTTTTGGTAGGAAAGTCTACTCCTCAGCCACACTACTGCTAAGCATTGCAAACTATTTGGCCCATCTATCGAACCATAATTTCGATAATTATGCAAAACTAGCAGAGTTACTGCACCATCTCCCAGACAACAAGAAACCACTCCTGAAAGCAATAGTACAAGAAGGGTACGCATCATGTAGCACTGCACTACAGATTGCCATGGATGTGGCTGACACAGCGGCTCGAGCCACTGCTACAGGTATCGCCATGAGGAGATCATCATGGCTTTCGTCAGCAGGGGCTCCAAAGGGGATGCAAAACAAGGTTGAGGATCTACCGTTTGACAAACTTAAACTCTTTGTGGCAAACACCGATGAGATCCTTCACTCGGGAAAAGACTCATGCACCACTCTGCGTACACTTGGGATGTACACACCTTCCTTCAAACGTTGACGTTATTTCCCTTACCAACGGAGATACGATTTAAACGTTTCTAGACAGCAAACACGTCCCTTCGACAAACAACGTCCTAGGCAACGCCCTCAGTGCAAGCGGCTACAACAGAGCCGTTTTGCCAATCAATCGTCGACTAAGCAGCAGATTTGACTTGCTTGTCGAGGATGCAAGCCAACTGCCCATAATCAACATGGAAAACGAAACTCTTCATCTTTTTCACCATCATCTGAGCTCATTTTATCACCAGTGGTCTGCAATCACCACGGACAGATAGGTGCTAGAGGTAGTTCAGTCCGGCCTCTCCATCCCCTTACTCTCTATTCCCATTACCACTCCCTCTACCCCGTCCCTCTTCAGGGACCCCTCTCACGAGCAACTGCTGATGCAAGATGTTTAACATTTGCTCACCATCGGGGCGATAGAGTTCCCAAACAGTTCTGGGGAAAAGGCTTTTATTCCCGATATTTTCTCACACCAAAGAAGTTGGGAGGCTGGAGACCCATTCTAGACCTTCGAAAGCTAAACCGGCACCTTCGAAAGCATCGTTTCAAGATGGTAACCTTATCAACTATTATTCCGTCGTTGAACAAAAGGGATTGGTTTGCAGTCCTCGAGTTGCAGGATGCCTATTTCCACGTAGAGATTCACGTGGCTCACAGGCGTTTTCTTCGCTTCCAATTGGGGGACGAGCATTATCAGTACAGGGTTCTACCATTTGGTCTAGCATGTGCTCTCAGAGTTTTCACCAAAACATTAGCAGTGGTCGTGGCCCACCTACGCAGACTGGGGGTGACAATATTTCCGTATTTAGATGATTGTCTCCTCAGGGGTACGACGTATATGGAAACATGTCATATGGTTCGGACAGTATCCGACGAATTTTCTGCTCTGTGCCTTCTCATAAACTTACAGAAGTCATCACTACTTCCATCCCAAAACCTCATGTTCATAGGTGCACGACTCGATTCAACTATGGCGCGATCATATTTACCAACGGAACTTTTTATGGTAATCAGAGATCTGGTACACACTGTGGTACATGCTCCAACAATTCCCACACGCGTCTCTCTACAGCTGTTGGGGTATGTGGCTGCTGCCACCATCGTAGTGCGCAACGCAAGGTTACTTTTTCGTTGCCTCCAGCACTGGTTAGCCACGTTTTACATCCTGGCAAAACACAGTGTCCACAGGCCGATAGTGGTGCCACAGTATGTGTGGGAGTCCCTACAGTAGTGGGCCAACCCGGCCAATCTTCTCACGGGCGTTCCATTTAATCGCCCACAATCTACAAGACAAATAACCACAGACGCCTCCCTGACGGGTTGGGGAGCTCACGTGGGCAATCTCACGGTCCAGGGACGCTGGTCGACACGAGAAATACTACTGCATATCAATGTGCTCGAGTTGAGAGCGGTGCGGCATGCTTGCAAGCATTTCCAGTTGCGCATTCAGAATACAAAGGCCAGGATTCTAACGGACAACATGTTTTATATCAACAAACAAGGAGGTGCCCGATCCTATTCTCTTTGCGCAGAGAGCATCCGTTTATGGAATTGGTGCATCGCCAACAACACTGTTCTAACAGCTTCATATCTTCCAGGTGTCGACAACTTAATAGCTGACTCTCTCAGCAGGCGTTTTCCACCTGACCACTAGTGGGAGGTTCTCATGGACATGTTGACTCGTATCTTTGCTTGATGGGGATTTCCAGCGATAGATTTATTCGCGACAGAACTCAATTCAAAATGTCCCACCTATTGTTCAAGAGCCGGAATAAGATGTCACTCGCTGGGGGACGCCTTTCTTCTCCACTGGGGGACATCGTTACTGTATGCCTTTCCCCCAGTAGTCTTAATTTCAAGGGTTCTCGAAAAAATCAACACAGACAAAGCCCGGGTGATCCTCCTAGCGCCGGCATGGGCTCGTCAGCCTTGGTTCTAAATGCTCCACCAGATGTCAGTGAGAGCGCCGTATCCTCTGCCTTTTCTTCCGAATCTATTGACCCAGTGCAACGGATCTCTCAGTCATCTGAGACCCAAAGTTCTACACCTCACTGCATGGATGCTTGTCGGTTTATCGTCTCCGAGCAATCCTGTTCTCAGCGAGTCAAGCAAGTGTTGATGCATAGTAGAAAACAGTCTACACGAACCGCTTATACAGCTAAGTGGTCCAGATTTCAAGCATGGTGTGCGAATAGCAATGTAGACCTGCGTTTCGCAACCTACCGTGTATATTGAAATACCTCTTGCAGCTGCATGACCAATGGCCTGGCAGTTGCATCTCTACTAGTACACTTGGCAGCAATTAATGCATTCCATCCTAAGGATGGTGATGTTTCCTTGTTCGCTCACCCTACTACAAAAAGATTTCTGAAGGGGCTCTCGAATCTCCATCCCCCGCGGAGGCCTCCTCCGCCTTTATGGAATTTGGATCTAGTCTTACAAACTTTGACTCATTCCCCCTTTGAGCCCTTGGCTTACTTACTATCAAACTTGTATTCCTCCTAGCCCTCACTTCGGCTCGCAGTGTGAGTGAGATAGCAGCTTTTATGGCCTCACCTCCATATACAGTTTTTTCGAAAGACTCGGTGACATTGAGGACCCATCCAGCGTTTATTCCAAAAGTTTCTTCTGAATTCCACATAAATGAGCCGGTAGTTTTACTATGTTTCTTTCCAAACCCCATACCTCAATGCAAGCAGCGCAGTTACATACGTTGGATGTTAGAAGATCCTTAGTGTTTAACATTGACAGAACACGGGGTTTTAGGAAAACAGACCGTTTGCTAGTATCATTAGCGCACAATTCAAAAGGACAGCCTCTAACTTCTTAGCGTATTTCGAAACTGATAGTTTCATGTATATCCATGTGCCATTCGCTCCGAGGGAAGCCCCTCCCTTCTCTTCCCAGAGCTAATTCAACTACTGCAGTTGCTACTACTACGGCCTTTCTCAGTGGAGTGTCCTTTCGTGACATTTGCAGAGCGGCAACATGGTCTTCTAATGCGACTTTTATGAAGCACTCCTCTATAGTCGATCAGTTTGCTTCAGACTCTTCTGTGGCTACAGCAGTACTGAATCGTGCTGGTAGTCTTGATTCTGGAGCGCTCTAATTCTGTTCTGGGTACTGCTCCGGAGTCACCTAGAGTGGAGCACCCACGGGGCCACTCAAAGAAGAAAAAGAAGTTACTCACCCTGTGAAGTAACGATTGTTCTTTGAGATGTACCCCGTGGGTGCTCCACGACCTGCCCTTCCTCCCCACTCCAGAATTTTTCTTAATTTTTTTCTTCCAGATGAGTGGGTGAGAGGAACTGACGGTTGCTGGCTCGCGCGCGGCTGATCAAAGGCACGAACGCTATCCTGGTGAACCACGCATGTGCGAGCTGGCGGAGCACGGCTATGAAAAGTCTCCGAGCTGCGGCGCCGGGACAGGACCCGACACCTACAGTGGAGCACCCACAGGGCACATCTCGAAGAACAATCGTTACTTCACAGGGTGAGTAGCTTCTTTTTTCACTTGCATATGCTGCAGCACGTTGATTTCGGAACATATAAGGAAAAGTTTGAGATAGGAAAAAATGATCTAAGTGTAGCTGCAGAGCAATTGGAAAAAGTGAGGGAAAACTAAAAAAAAAAGGTGTCTGGCAGGATAAAATTAAGTCATACATTACTACATTATTAAACCTAAAATAGAAATATAAAATCCCACTCCTACAAATGTGCCAAACTTAAGGCCAGGGCTCAGAGATCTTTGTCTGAAGATGATTCTTTTAGAAAAGACTCTCCATCCTGCTTCTGACTAGAGACGTTAAAGATTAGTCGACTATCTGATAAGCATTTGATTATCGGTTAGTCGACATGCTAGTCGACTAGTCGCTTCCGCATCCAGGGCTGTTGCTACACTTCAAAGATGGAAGTGCCCTTAACAGCTAATCGAATAGTTGATGCAAATTCCATTGACTATTTGATTAGCCAATCAATTGGAATTTTACTTCCCTACTTCTGGCCCGGGATCATAACCTAGGACGGTATGATCACCCCCAGGTTCTCCTCATGGCAAGAAGGTGCCAAAAAAGAGGAGCTCCTCAGTGGCTCAGAGACCTTTCTGCTAAGAAACAGTCCCCTCACAAAAGCAACAGCACAA
The DNA here is from genome assembly GCF_049634645.1 of Pelodiscus sinensis. Classification (NCBI taxonomy): domain Eukaryota; kingdom Metazoa; phylum Chordata; order Testudines; family Trionychidae; genus Pelodiscus; species Pelodiscus sinensis. The sequence continues at coordinate 142,341,070 of NC_134713.1, forward strand.
AGTCTTCATACGTCACCACCTATGATATCCCTGGTACCTCAGGCACTGTGCTACCGTCTGCTGGCTGAGGTACTGGCTCAGGGTCTAAGCTGCAAGCCAAGTCAGTAGCATCAGAGGCTTCAGTACCGATGACCACATCGGCACCAGCATTGGCACTGCAACACATATCGATGTCACCAATGGCATTGAAATCATCATTGGCACTGACCAAGGCATCGGCACTGGTCATATTTGACTTATTAATGCTCCCCGCCTTCTTCACGGACTACACTGTTGGCACCATACATACTGTTGCCAATCCTTGCTGCATCGTTGCCTTATATGTGGCACGCAAACCTGGCTGTAACATCTGTTTCTGAGTTGCCGCTCTTCGGCACCTACATCTCGCCCAGGCCTGTGCCATCACAAATTATATCACCAGCACCATCACGCTTTTCCAGTGACAATGAGGGCATACAAGTCTCCTTCGCCCCTCACTGTAGTCCTCCAGTGCGTAATTACAAGTCACGGTATGACCCAAGGGGGTCACAAGTTCCCTCTGGTATGGATATCCTTGGATGCCTCCCCCCTACTGTATCCAGCGCAATGGCCATATTGGGGCCTGTTGAGCTCCTACAGGAGTCATTATAATGTGCAGCCCTGCCCGTACAATCAGGGCAGTTTCTACACACCTGTATCTGTGCATCATTCTCAGGTCACAGAGGAGCACAAGGTACAAACCCAGATGCCTTACCTCCAACCAGTTCCTCATCTTTATCAGATGAGGCTGTAATGCCTCCACCACCTTCTACAGTGGAGAACTTCATGCACTTTCATGAGATCTTTAAGTGTGTAGTGGTGGAGGTAAGCTTGCTGTGGAGGAAGTATCTGAGCCTCAGCATGAGCTCACGGATATCCTTCAGGCATCAACATCAGTCAAAATAGCTCTTTCAATCAGTCCAGCTATTTTGGATCCTGCCAATACCATCTGTCAGACTCTTGCCTTTATACCACCAAGTGCAAGAGGGCAGACAAGAAGTATTGTGTACCTGCTAAGGATTCAGAATTCCACTCTACCCACCCCACATTGAACTCCTTGGTGGTGGAAGCCACACATCAGCATGTTGAGCAGCAATGCTTCTGCACTACGCTATCTGATAAGGACAGCAAGAGGCTTGACTTCTTTGGCTGCAAAGCATATGCATCCTCGACACTTCAGTTCAGGATTTCAAACTGCTTGGCTCTACTTGCCAAGTATGATTTTAAGAACTATTTCAAACTAATGGACTTTGTGGATAATATCCTGGTCGCAGGAAATTCCTGAGATTTACACTAGGCCCAGACCATTATCAATACCAAGTTATACCCTTCGGCCTATCTATAGCACCTCAGATCTTTTCCAAAGTGCCTGGCAGTAGTCACAACCCATCTTCACACCATGGGAATAATTATATTCCCTTACCTAACTACTGCCCTTTCAAAGCCAGATTGCAGACCAAGAGTGTGTATGACAACGACAATATTGTGTTTTCAGAATCTTGGCCTCTAAATAAACTGGAAGAAATCTTTGATCCACCTCTCCCAAATCATAAAATGTATCAGTGCCTGTCTAGACTCCACCATACCACAAGTCTGTCTACTTCGAGACAGGTTCCTTGCTGTCGCTTTATTATTCTCTTCACACTGTGCCCATAGATCCATAATCCATTTTAACTAGGAAAAGAGATACTCTTAATATTTTAATGAAATAATTACTAGCAGGAATTATGTGATTATGGGAGAACTAAATTTCCTAGATATCGATTGGAGGACATGTGCTACTAGTAATGGTTGGCCCTGATATTCCTGGATGTGATTGCTGATGGATTTCTTTGTGAAATGGTAACCAAACCAACAGAAGTTAATGCCACATTAGATTTAGTATTGATAAGTAGAGAGCACCTCATAAAATAACTGGTTAAAGAGGACAACCCTTGGTTTGAGTGATCAAGAATTACTTCACTTTAAACTAAATGGAAGGATAAACAAAAAGAGGTCTGCATCTAGAGACCTTGATTTCAAAATGGCAAACTTTAATTTGAGGAATTCATTAGTGAAATGGAGTGTACTGAAGAGTTCAAGACCAGAGCCCACACCCTCTCCTGAAATCCAACCCCCTGCTCCAACCCCAGTGAAAGTGAGAGAGGGTGGATGAGACTTCAGGGAAGGCAGCAGGGTCGATCACAGGTTATCCTTAAATACAAAAAGTGATCTTGGGTGTAGAAAGGTTGGAGACCACTACTATAAGGAATGGAAGATGGGCTAGATCAGCAGTTACCCCAACTCTATTCCTTGTCTGGGGGAGACCAGTGGATCTGGTCCAGCAGGGGAGCATAGAGAGCAAGAAGGCAGATGTCAGTGGCATGATCAGCACACTGGGGAACAATCCCAAGGGAACTTCTGTGAGTGCACCATATCACAATCACGGCACACTTTCATTTCTCATTATGCCAGTTCCCATAAAACCAGACACAATGCCAGTTTCAGATGGTTGTTTTGTGATAATTTTTCAGATAGACTCTGAATCCAACCCCAAGGGCATTTGCTTGTTAGTGACAGTGGTATTGACATGTGCAATCATCTGAAGAAAAAACCTATTACCTACCTTTCTGTAGCTGTTGTTCTGTGAGATGTGTTGCGTGTGCCCTGTCCATGACCTACTCAGCCTGCCCTCTGTATTGGATTCTGTCTGATACAAAAGAACAGAGGACAAGAGTGGCTCTGTTCATACAAAACAGCACACAGTAGTGCACAGCAACAGAGGGCGCTCAAATCACTCTAACAGGTACTGCTGAGAGAAAAACCTCCAATATCCATGCAGAGGGCACACCAATTCACCTACAATGGCATGGACATGTATAATATATTGCAAAGAACAACAGTTATGTAAAGGTTTTTATAAATGTGTATATTCTACACATCTGTATGTTGGCAACAATATGAAACATGTATGAAGTTTTTTTTTAGTACTTTTTCCTCTAGACATGGTAAGAGTTGGATGCCAGAATCACAGGTATTTTTTCCTTTAGCTGTGGCGTGAGTTGGATGCCAGAATCACAGACACTGCAAATGAATCAAAAGATAATGTGAGATATTTATACACGCTTGAAAAAGTATGTCAGCCTCTTTATAACTATGATCTTGTAAGTATATCTTTTGTGATTGTTTAAATATTAATGTAGAATGCACAGAAAAGGAGTATACTTTAGGACAGAAGTAATCTTCTTTGTGGAATATTCTACTTCAAAAACATTTTCTAAATGATTGTGTAACTTTTTAAACCATCATTTTATTGGGCTGCATGCAATGAAATATTAATTTCTGTAACTTCTTTGCATAGAAATTAAATCTAAATTCTTATAGGATCCACACATTTTTAAAATTTATATTTTATTAATCATTGTGAAAATCTATTTTGCCTTTCCTCAAATAGCAAATACTTTTATTAGGAACTAAAACACACAAAAATATTATGTACACTACGAAGTTTATATAATTAAATTCGGTGGCTTTTATTAAAAATTCATCATGTGCCAACAATCATATAATAACCACACAATTATATCCAAGAAATCATAGTCCTTCTTTGGATGATGTCCTGATTACTACTCCACTATTGGAGATTCAGTTTGGAGCTTTGCAAGCAGTTTCCCCATTGGGCTATGCATGTGTGAAAGGCACCTCATGCGCACAGCCCTCCATCCCCCCTCGGTTTTTCACTAACCATCCTCAGTCAGAGATGGAGCTTCAAACTCTCACCTCAAGCATACTTACCTTAGTAGTTAGTTCTTAGTTTATAGTTAGTTTTAGATAGTTCTCCATATAAATAGTTTCCATAGTTCTGCTTAGCTTATTGTCATTAAAAGAAAAAAAAAATTGCTTCTCCTCAGGAGGCTGCAAGAACTTTGTTTTCTCCCAGTTCTGCTTATGCTCATGTGTGTCATGGTATGCCTCATGGCACTGTGCTTCAAGAGCGTATGCATGTTGCACCACCGGAAGAGGAGGAGGACAAAGCTCGGTGTGGCATGGAGGTGCTGCTTAGGCAAGACCTGATGCTCATGCTAGCGCACCTGCCAGTCAGTGCTCTGGACATAGTGGAATGCCGGTTCTGGCACTGTGAGAAAAGCTCAGACTGGTGGGACATTGTGATGCAGACATGGGACAATCAGCAATAGCTGCACAACTTCTGCCTGTGCAAAGCCGCGTTTTTCTTTAAGTGATGTCCCCATGGGTGCTCCACTGTTAGTGTTGGGTCGTCCTGGTGCTGCAGATCAGAGTTTCCCCTAGCAGTAGTCGGCCAGACTGCGCATGCACGTCAGGCACCTCATGCTGTTTGCTCCTTCTCTTCACGTGCATGGTCCGGCGCCCGCCAGGTTCATTTGTTGCCACCCTCAGTCACAGACGGAGTGAGCTCCTATCTCCTCAGATTGTGTCATACAAGAAATTGAGTTCTCGTTACTTAGTAGTTAGTAGTTGTAGTTATTAGTTAAACTTCTCATTCGTTCATTCTATAGTTTAAAAAAACAAACAAGGGCAAACTATGGACAAATCACATGATGCCAGGTTCCCCTGGCTTCAAAAAATGCGACACTTGTCGGGAGCCTATGCCCCCTTCATATGGGCACTCATGTATTTGCTGCCTCAGGGAAGCGCACATTCCACAAAAGTGCCCCCACTGCTTTAAGCTAACAGCTAGAGCGAGGCATGTCAGAGAAATGAGGCTCCTTTTTTATAAGGCGCTCCAGCCACAGTCAGAGACTTCCATCGCTTGCTTGGACCTGTTCAGGGTCGAGAAATGTTGAGCCACTTTCCGACACACACTCTTCAGCTAAAAGAAGGGCCTCTCCAGCACGATCTTTACCATGGAGCCATGTAAGCACCAGGGACAAGTAAATGTTCCACTTCACACCCTTAAAGCCCCTAGACTACTCAGCACAGCTTGTACCATGACTGATAAACAACTGAGAAGCTTTTACGTGTGCATATATAGGATATTTTATCATTATACTGGGGGGGAGGAGACAAAAATGTCAACTACAAAAACTTTATTTAGTGTAGACCCTAGGCCTTAAAAGAATAGAGTTGGCCAGAAAGAGTATTAAAATGAACAACTGATACCACAACCTATTGCATTGACAAAAGTAAGAAAAACCTATAGATTGTGTTTCAGTGTCCAAACTACAGTCATCAGATAAAAATATGCATAACTACACCTCTCATTAGTTTGACCACAGACAGAGTATGTATGGGTATGTATACACTAGCTCGTTAGTTCGAGCTAGGTAGGCAAATGAGGGCAACCGGAGTTGCAAATGAAGCCTGGGATTTAAATATCCCGGGTTTCATTTGCATGTTCCTGAACGCCGCCATTTTTAAATCCCCCTTAGTCCGAACTAATTTCACGAGGAGTAACAGTTAATTCAAACTAAGGAAAGTTCAAATTAACGTTTAACTGCCGTGTCTAGCCGTGGGCAGTTAGTTCCGACTAAGGGGGATTTAAAAATGGCGGCGCCCAGGAATATGCAAATGAAGCCCGGGATATTTAAATCCGGGCTTCATTTGCAACTCCGGTTGCCCTCATTTGCCTACCTATCTCGAACTAACGAGCTAGTGTAGACATACCCTATGAGGTTTACCATTTTAAAGCTACTTTAATCATAATTTTGTGAGCCTTACTGCTTTTATAATAAGAAACTCTAAATAAGTTTATTTCTGTGCAAGATGTAACAAGGTCTTTAAGATTGATAGATTAACTGAAGAAAAAATGTATTTTAGAATTATGAATAGGAAACTTTGTAAGGAGAGAGAAGATCTCCTAAGTTTCTTTTAAAAAATCTGTATTTTAGGTGTCAATGGCACATGGAATCCAAAATTTGATTAATGCTATACGAATGATTCACAGTGTTTCAAGGTATTACAATACTTCAGAGAGAATGACATCTCTGTTTATAAAGGTAAGCATATTCATGTTAAGGATGCATTCATATAAACTGTGATGAAAACAAACAGCTCTGAATATGACATTACAGAAACACTTGTTTTACTTCATGCACCAGGTATCTTGATAAAAATGGTTAGGATATTATAAAACTACGAAGCCCATTACCAAATATAAAACACTTCTCTTTTCATGCTATAAAATTAATTAAGCACAAAGAAAATATCAGGCATTGCAACTGAATTCTGTTTCTTACAGTATTTTATTAGGCTCACAAAGGTCTATATTATGTCATCTTTATAATACTGTAGTCCCTTGTCCACAAATACTATTCAACATACAAAAAGAGAAGGGACTGTAGCAGTGTAAAAGTGGAGTTACTACCCTCTTTTTTCCAAGAGCTTCAGTGATGGACAAGATAAGTGGCAGTTTCAAGTGTGAATGCGCTCTAGTTTTAACCTTATGGGTCTGGTACTGTCTTCTAACAGTACCAGACCCATAAGGGTCTTGTCTGTGGTTGTCTGGCCAAATGATACCCCTCCTTGTCATGATACATACCTAGCCTCTATAGGGCTCTTCCCAGGTTCTTTCACTGGGGCTATTCTGGAAATAGACTAAATAGTAGTCTACAGGGTTTTTCTGGAATACCACTCCGCCACGTCCAGGGAAAATGCATCTGTGCTTCCACTTTTTTTTTGCGGAAGAGCAGACGCACTCTTTCGAAAGCCCTGTCTTCCTCCTCCCACGAGGAATAAGGGCTCTCCTGAAAGAGGTTTTTTTTTCCAAAATTTGTCCCCGTGTAGGCGGCCAAATTTCAGAAAAGCCTCTTCCGAGAAAACTATCGGAAAAAGGTGCGCAAATTGCACTCCGCAGTTTGCGTACTTTTTTCCAGTAAAGCCCCGTAGTGTAGACATAGCCTCAGTTATTCTAAAAGTTTACTTTGACTCTTTCTTTGTGGGGACTCTAAAAAGGTAGTGGCCTAGAGTACCCTATCCAGAATTTCTGAGTTTTACTCATTAAAACTAAAGCACACAAGACACCACATTTGTTTTCTCAGGGCATTGCCAATGGATGTAGACATTTCTAGTTGGAACACTGGAGGGAGGGAAGGGACTCTGTGTATGTATGTTTAAAACATGGAGTCTTTTCTTGAATTTTGGGTAGTGACATTTTGTGAATGTCTATTTTACACATACGTATGAGTCTGTGGCTATGATGTATGTAGATAGATATACGACCTGGGGTTGTGATGAAGCCGAAGTCCTAGCTCACATACTACACAGCTACCATTGCCATTATGGGTAAAAATTCTCAATACTTCAGTAATTCTGCTTGTCTAGTGGTGGGAAACTAAGATCCAGGAATGATCCTGTTAGTGTGATCTCTTCAGAAGCAGAATTATGAACAAATATCTTTTCCTTTTATGTCTGAGACTTTTTTCAAATATTATATCAGGGTTTAAAAATATCTAAAGTACTGTAAGGTTGTCCTAAAGTCACATATATTAGGATATTTTACCTAAATGTGATTTGAAAAGTTCCAATTGTATGTATATATGTTCAATTCAAGGTGTAATAAAATATATTTTTGGAGATTAACAAAGTTTGTCTTTCATTTTTATGTATTAGGTTACCAATCAAATGGTTACAGCGTGTAAGGCATATATTACTGATGGTGGTATGTCTCGTGTATGGGACCAGGATACACCTATAGTAATTAAAAAAATTCAGGTTAGTATAGTGGTATTTTGCTGTTTTCACTGGTTCATATCACCTTCTGATTTTGGTTTTTATTTCAACTAGTAAACAGCTAGTTTGTAGGACTGCACTAACGTCCATAATTTTTATAATAAAAGAATACATTGTTTTGCATTATAAAGTTTTCTAGATTTCATATTAAATTGTTCAAAGATGATATATGATTGTTAAAATAAACATATAACTGTTAATAGATAGGGCCCTACCAAATTCACAGACGTGAAAGACACATCATATACTTCAAAATCTAGTCTCTAAGGCTAGGTCTAGACTGCAAGCCTCTTTCAAAAGAGGCTTTTATGAAAGATACTTTCAAAAAAGCCTCTTTCAAAAAAGAGCATCTAGACTACAACTGGTACTTTCAAAAAAGCAAGCCACTTTTTTGAAAGAGAGCACCCAGGCAGTCTGGATGCTCTCTTTCAGAAAAGCACAGTTTGCATTTCATAGCACCCTTTTTTGAATGAGCACTTTCAAAAAAAGGCATTATTCCTCGTAAAATGAGGTTTTCTGCAGTTGAAAAAACTAACGTGTTCTTTCTATTTACTTTCGAAAGAACGTGGCAGCAGTCTAGATGCAGGGGAAGTTTTTTCGAAAAAAGGACGCTTTTTTTGAAAAAACCCTGTAGTCTAGACACACCCTTTCTGTGAAATTTGGTCTTTTGTATTTTTTTGCCCTATATTGTACAGATAATCTGTACTTTCAACAATGCACAATTAGTTGGGTCATACTGCATTTTCTGAGTAATTTGCCCCAAAACAGCTCTTTATAGAACTGAAAGTTCTTAGAATGATAATGGACAGCATGGAAATCAGCTGTTCCAGCATGTTATATCTGGACTAGGAGCAGAGGTGAAAGTGGGCCAGTTTGGCACATCAGTAAGAACTAACCACCTGATTGACCTGCATATACCTGACTTTTTGCTCCCCCTCCCCTCCTCTGGCCATTGCAGCTGTATTGGTAGGGTCTAGCAGTGCTGCTGTGTCAGAGTTTCACTGCCTTTTGTGCCCAGTGGCAAAAAGGGCAGCCAACAGTGGGAGCAAAAGGGAGAGCTACCCTAGGGCCTCACAGTTTAAAAGGGCCTGGGGCTTCCAGCTGCTGCAACAATGGCTGAGAGCCCTGGGTCCTTTAAATCGTAGCTGCAGCTCCAAGGCTCCTGGCTTCCACGGCTACAGTCCTGGTGCTCCCGCCCCCTGGCTGTGAAGAACTGGCTGAGGATGGGGGTAGACTGCTCTCAGCCCTGCCCCTTCAGCTCTCAGCCTTGTACCTTTTGGAGGCCCAGAGCCACCCCCCTCTTGCTCAGGACACTGGGCTTAGTGCAGGGTGCAGCAGTAAAGTCCCTGGGTTTGCTTTCACCTCTGGCTAGGAGGCATAGTTTCTTTGATATATGGAAACTACTCTTGTAGTTTCTAGTTTATGCAATGGAGGTATTTCACTTTCCTACTCTCAGAGTTATAGAATATGTTTTTGAAACACAGTACAAATGTATGTACCAGCTGAAAAGGCTTTCTAAATGATTCACCAATTAAATTAACAATATGCACCAAACAGGTTGTATGTACAGAATTTGGAAACAGCATAGAAAACACAGATTAAAATGCCTTTTCCATGTAACTAGCATCGCCAGTGTCAATTACTACGCTATTTTTTTAATCCATCTGGGATTCATTTACAGCTTTGACTACAGCCTATGAAACAGTTGAGTGATTAATGGTCTTTTATTTCTCTCTTCCTCTTCAGCAGCATCTTCTTCCAGTTTGTGGGTTTTTGATGCATAACGATCCACAATTAGGGCAAGAAGTAAAATTAGGAGTAACGTTAGTTCTGACTAAGGGCTTTAGTCCGAACTAATGCGTCCCAGCGCGCACTTCCTGGTTCGAATCATCTGTGATTCGAACTAGAGCACCGTCGAGATCATGTTAATGAAGCGCAGGATATTTAAATCCCCACTTCATTAACTACTTCAGTCGTCTCCATTTGCATCCCTAGTCCGAACTAGGGATGCAGTGCAGATGTACCCTTAGGGTGCATTTACCCCACACCGTAACTCGAAATAAGATATGCAATTGGAGCTATGCAAATTATGTATCTTATTTCAATGCTATTTTGAAATAGCTTATTTTGTCATTTGGTGCTGTCTACACAGAGCCAAATTGTGAAATAAAGTGCTATTACGAAATGTCCCTTACTCCTTGTAGATTGAGGTTTACAGAGACGTCAGAATAGTGAGCCCAAAATAATGGACTTGATGCCTTAGATGCGGGATAACTGTTTTGGGATACTCCGGTTATTCTTTGGTAACATCATCTGGACCTCCTGGCTGGGTACTTTGGGAAATGGTTAGTTTTGATTGTCCTTACATTTTATTGCTTGCTTGCTTGCTTGCTAAATGTTTTATTTGCCCTCAAACTCTGTGCACTAGAAGTGGCACTGAAGTTAATACCACCGACAGTTTGGCACAGGGGTAAGCCTACCATCATGGCCATATGTTCCCTTCGGCACAATTCCCCAGCACCAACCTCCTTGGTGCTACCCTGGTCCACATCTGAATACTCTTTGGAATCAGAGGTGGAGTCTTGTTCATCTAAGACAATGGTTCACCTCTCTAGGTCTTGGCACCGATCTTAGCACTGCAGCTCTGCCTCAGATGCCCCAGTTGATTTGGACACCATGGGCATACCACCAGGCCCATGGGCCACCTCCATCCTGGGTGGCTTTGGTGTATTCGATCACCTATGGTTCACCATCAGCTATGTTGCTTCCTAGGGGTCCTAAATCAGAATCCCAGCACAGCCTTCCACATGCTAATCTTCAACCATCGATTGAGGTTGGTAATTCTGTGACTTCACAGCTCTAGGCAGTCCAGCAATCAACTCAGTATGAAGGTGCAGGGTTACAGGAACCTAAGGACTTGGTTTCCCCCCCAGAGAGTCCTCATCACCAGATGAGGTGGTTGTGGGAACTTCACCCTCTCTCCAAGCTATGGATGCATGGGTTCATCAGGACTTTCTGTGAAGGGTAGCGCTGAATCTAGGTACCTAAGCCGAGAAGACCCTAACCCTAACTCTCACCCTCACCCCAAAGTTCCATCTAGAGTGATGCTACTGCTCATTAAGAATAGCATCTATCCTGCTAACAGCAAAGGGAGGGTGCACCAATATTTTGTTCTCCAGCAGGACCATAAACATTTCTTCACCCACCCACCTCCAAGTTACCCTTGTAGTACAAGCAGCAAACCCCAGGGACAAGTCTAGTAGCACCTCAAGACAAACAAAACATGCAGATGGTATGAACTTTTTTGGGCAAAACCCACTTCTTCAGATGACTAACATATTTTGTTAGTCTTTAAGGTGCTACTAGACTATTTGTTATTTTTTAAGTTTTCTAGTTACAGACTAACTCGGCTACCTCTCTGAAGTGTTTTAAGTCAGTTATTCTTAATCATAAAGTAAATAAGATATAGAGATCCTTTTTTGTCTTCCATCTAACGTTAGTTCTATTTTTCACACAGGCACTATAATATGTCTCAGTTACTCCTGATAACTTCTTTTTGAAATAAGAATAATAAGTGCTAAATTAGAGGAACCAAAGTAGGGTTTTCTGCATGTCAGTGCAGGACACAAGGAATAGGTTACATGATTAACTGCATTATTTTGTTTTTATATTAATATGATAATGTGAACTAATTAGAAAAGGTACCATTTTCTGAAATACAGAACAACTAACAAAAACAACAGATTTTTTGTTCATAAGAAATATTGCATGTTGTTCTTCAAAGAGTGTCCCTATAGATGCTCCACCTTAAGTGTCTGGGGCGCCACTGCGCCTCTAGTCAGAGATTTTAGGTAGCAGTGCCCTTGGTGGGCTGCACACACGGAGCAGACAGCATGCGTGGTGCTGCTACTATGTATGCGTAGCCAACCGTCTCTTCAGTTCCTTCTTTGCCGCTGGCAGCATTGGTTGGAACCAACAGTTGCCCTCCAAACTTTTCAAATGTTTTGCTAGTTCTTAGTTATAGTTAGTGTAGCTTTAGTTTAGTATAGAAAAGTTTTATGATTTTAACAGTTAAATAGTTATTGGTAGTTAATATTTTTCTTTTTGTTGTTAAGGCTGTCTGTACCCACACACCAAGGCATTCCTCACCAAAACAGCCTTAGCAGCAAGCATTGCCTCAAAGGCAGCCACCCCAATGGCTGCCCCCTGCAGAACCAGTGCCAGCCAACATGCCCTACTAGGATCCCTGGGCACCCTACAGAGCCCAGCAACCACAGCAAGTGCAACCTCAGGCACTTCCCTCTGCTCCATCAAGGGCTATGTCTGTACCATCCCTTGATCTGCATATCAGGAGGAGGATGAACAATGTTCAAGTGACAAGGAAACCTCTGCCTCCTCACCTCCACCAACACCCATATCATCTTCTTCCTCTGATTCCCCCCTCTTCCCACAGTAGGAGGTAATTTTCAATCGTTCCAAAAACTTTACAAGAGGATGGCAGGCATGCTGGAAGTTTCCTTAATGAGTCTTCCTGAAACCCAGCACAAGCTAACTAGCATTCTGCATGCTTCCCCATCGGCTAAGCTGGCATTATAAACTGACCTAGTCATTATGTACCCTGCCAAAGTGACATGACAAGCACCAGCTTCAATCCCACTGGTCAGTAAGAGGTCGGATTGTAAATACTATATAGCACCACAGGGTATTGACTTTTTGTTCTCCAACTCATTGCCTAATTCCCTTGTGATGGACGCAGTTAACCAGTGGGAGGAACAGAATGTGGCCAGAACCACACCTAATTATAAGGAGTGGAAACTCCTGGACCTCATGGGAAAGAAGGCCTGTTCCTCTGTATCTCTTCAGCTCCAGATCTCCAACTATACGGTGATTCTTGCAAAATATACATACCACATTTTTGAGCAACTATCGAATTTATTGAAAGCCTTCCAGATGAAAGAGATAAATTCAGAGCCAATGTAAATAAAGGGGCTCTGATTTCATGCACAACCCTACAAGCTGCCTTGGATGCCTCTGATACTACATCCATCGAAATGGCTGTCGTAATGAAAAAGTCCTCATGGCTCCATCGATCCGGGTTTCCCCATGAAGTACAAACCATGGTGGAGGACCTCCCTTTCCAGGACTCAAGTTGTTCGCTGACACCACTGATGCATCCCTCCACTCACTCCCGTGCCACATTGAAGAAGCTTGGCATTCATGTCCCTGAAACAAAATGTAAGCAGGGAAGATATTTTACACAGAGGTACAAACCGACACCTATTAGTCAACCACAGAGGCACTATGACAACAGAAGGAGGCAACGTCAAACCAGGAGAAGACAAATTCCTGACCAGCTCTCTACCTTTCAACCCTCTACTTTGAGGCAAACATTTTGAAGTTCAGGTTGAGGGTCAGGTAACACCCTTCTGTTTAAAGCAGCTGCATCCCTGTCAACTATCAAATCAGTATCTTGGATGTCTGTATACAAAGTATGGGTAATAAACAGGAAGAACTTGAAGTGCTAATAAATAAACACAACTATGATATAGTTAGTAACACAGAGACCTGGTGGGATAATACACACAATTAGAATATTGGCAAAGAAGGGTACAGCTTACTCAGGAAGGATAGGTGGGGAAAAGGGAGGGAGCGTTGCCTTATATATTAAAATGTTGACACTTGGACTGAGGTGGAGAATCAAGTCATAGAATCATAGAATACTAGGACTGGAAGGGACCTCGAGAGGTCATCGAGTCCAGTCCCCTGCCCTCATGGCAGGACCAAGTACTGACTAGACCATCCCTAATAGACATCTATCCCACCTACTCTTAAACATCTCCAGAGATGGAGACTCCACAACCTCCCTGGGCAATCTAGTCCAGTGTTTGACCACCCTGACAGTTAGGAACTTTTTCCTAATGTCCAACTTAAACCTTCCAGTTTAAGTCCATTGCTTCTTGTTCTATCCTCAGAGTCTGGAATAAACAATAACAGGAAACTTGGAAATGGCAGAGGTTCTTAATGACTTTTTTATTTCGGTTTTCACCAAGAAGATGGATGTTGAAGGGATGCCTAACATAGTGAATGCCAGTGGAAATTGGGGTAGGTTTAGAAGATAAAATAAAAAAAGAATATGTTAAAAATTACTTAGAAAAGTTAGATCTCTTCAAGTCACCAGGGCCTGATGAAATACATCCTAGAATATTCAAGGAGCAGATAGAGGAGGTATCTAAGCCTTTAGCTTTGAAAAATCATGGTAGTTGGGAGAGATTCCAGAAGACTGGAAAAGGGCAAATATAGTGGTGTGTTTTGGGGCTGGTTTTGTTCAATATATTTCATCAGTGATTTAGATAATAGCATAGGGTATGTCTACACTACAAAGTTAGTTTGAACTAACAGACGTTAGTTCGAACTAACTTTAATAGGCGCTACACTAGCGCTCCGCTAGTTCGAATTTAATTCGAACTAGCGGAGCGCTTAGTTCGAACTAGGTAAACCTCATTTTACGAGGATTAAGCCTAGTTCGAACTAGCTAGTTCGAATTAAGGGCTGTGTAGACCCTTAATTCGAACTAGTGGGAGGTTAAGGCTTCCCAGGTTTCCCTGGTGGCCACTCTGGCCAACACCAGGGAAACTCTTTGCCCCCCTCCTGGCCCCGGACCCCTTAAAGGGGCACGGGCTGGCTACGGTGCCCGTGCCAGGTGCAAGCCTGCCAGCACCCAGCCAGCAGACCCTGCACCTGGCACGGATTGAGCCAGCCACCCGATGCCCCCCAGCCCTCCCCCTCTTCCCGGGACCAGGCTGTCGGCTCCCGGGAGCTTGCCCGGGACCACAAGAGGCGGGCACCCGCCTGGTCTAGTGCGGACATCGTGGACCTCGTCCACGATCTCCGCACTAGGCACAGGAAGGTGGCCGTCTAGGGCAGGAGAGCTGCCAGCCTGGCCACCCAGGAACAGGAGTGCATGAAAATCAAGGTGGTCCACTGAAACCCCCGACCCTGAGCCCTGAGCTTACAATGGCCGTCCTGGGTCAGACCAAAGGTCCATCTAGCCCAGTAGCCTGTCTGCCGACAGCGGCCAACCCTAGGGACCCTGGAGGGGATGGACTGGAGACAGTGACCAAGCCATTTGTCTCGTGCCATCCCTCTCCAGCCTTCCACAAACTTTGGGCAGGGACACCACTCCTACCCCCTGGCTAATACCACTCCATGGACCCAACCTCCCTCACTTGATCTCACTTCACTTTAAACTCTGTTCTAGTTCTAGCCTTCACAGCCTCCTGCAGCAAGGAGTTCCACAGGTTGACTCTTTGCTTTGTGAAGAACAACTTTCTGTTACTAGTTTGAAGCCTGCTACCCATTCCTTTCTTTGGTGTCCTCTAGTCCTTCTTTATGGGAACTAATGAAGAACTTTTCTGTATGCACCCTCTCCACACCACTCCTGCTTTTAGAGACCTCTATCCTGTCCCCCCTCCGTCTCCTCTTTTCTAAGCTGAGAAGTCCCAGTCTCTTTAGCCTCTCTTCATATGGGACCTGTTCCCAACCCCTGATCATTGTAGTTGCCCTCCCCTCTCCCAACCTCTCTCTTCCCCTCTCCCACCTCCTTTTCCCATTCTCTCCCAGTTTTGTTCAATAAAGACAGATTCCATTTTGAACACAATTGTCCTTTATTTTGTACATCAAGAAAAGGGGCTAGGGAAGGGTAAGTGGAAGGAGGTGAGGAGGGAATGAGGCACGAGCCCCCAATGGGGAGGACTGGGCTGGCTCTGTGGGTTTCTGGGGGTGGAAGCTCTCCTGCAGCCCCCCAATTGCCCCCTCTCGCCAGATGGCAGCCTGCGGCAAGTGCAGCCGGGCTGATGGCCGAGTGCTGTGATGTGCCCAGTGTGGGCACTCCGGGTACTCCAAGCCAGGACTGGTTTTCAAGCGGGGCACCCCTGAGAACTGTCTGTCCGGGGTGGGGGTCAGGACCCTTTAAGCACAGCCCTCGGCTAGCCTGAGACAGCATCTCCACGTTCTAAGTCCTCCTCTGATGCCCTGCCGGCACTGCTTCCGGCCATCCTTAAGCCCTGTTCAGGGTCCACTTAATGTGGACATGCTAGTTCAAATTAGCAAAACGCTAATTCGAACTAGTTTTTAGTTCTAGACGCGTTAGTTCGAATTAGCTTAGTTCGAATTAACTAATTAGAACTAAGTTAGTTCGAATTAGCGCTGTAGTGTAGACATACCCATAGAGAGTACGCTTATTAAGTTTGCAAATGATACCAAGCTATGAGGGGTTCCAACTGTTTTGGAGGATAAAGTCATAATTCAAAATGATCCAGACAAACTGGAGAAATGGTCTGAGATAAACATAATGAAGTTGAATAAGGACAACTGCAAAGTACTCCACTTACGAAGGAACAACCTGAGTCACACATACAGACTAGGAATTGACTGTCTAGGAAGGAGTTCTGCAGAAAGGGATCTAGAGATCATAAGAACATAGGAACGGCCGTACTGGGTCAGACCAAAGGTCCATCTAGCCCAGTAGCCTGTCTACCGACAGTGGCCAGCACCAGGTACCCCAGAGAGGGTTGACCGAAGACAATGATCAAGCTATTTGTCTCCTGCCATCCCTCTCCAGCCTCTGACAAACAGAGGCCAAGGACACCATTTTATCCCCTGGCTAATAGCCTTTTATGGACCTAACCTCCATGAATTTATCCAGCTTCTCTTTAAACTCTATTATAGTCCTAGCCTTCACCGCCTCCTCTGGAAAGGAGTTCCACAGGTTGACAACACGCTGTGTGAAGAAGAACTTCCTTTTATTAGTTTTAAACCTGCTACCCATTAGTGGACCACAAGCTAAATAAGGGTATGTCTACACTGCCACCCTAGTTCAAACTAGGGTGGTAATGTAGGCAACCGGAGTTGCAAATGAAGCCCGGGATTTGAATTTCCCGGGCTTCATTTGCATAAAGCCGGGCGCCGCCATTTTTAAATGTCCGCTAGTGCGGACTCCGTGCCGCGCGGCTACATGCGGCATGGACTAGGTAGTTTGGACTAGGCTCCGTCTACGGAGCCATGTAGATTTGTTTGTTCGGCAAAGGGAAATGAAGCCGCGATTTTTAGTGGAAGAGCAAACATGATCTTTCAGGGTATGTCTACACTACAAAGTTAGTTCGAACTAACAGACGTTACTTCGAACTAACTTTCATAGGCGCTACACTAGCGCTCCGTTAGTTCGAACTAGGTAATCCTCATTCCACGAGGATTAAGCCTATGGAGAGTCGGCTCAACGTAGGCAATCAGAGTGTGTAGGAAGTGACCTAGGGTAGGTCTGTGAGACCCTTGGGGTTGGTGAGTTTCGGCTCAACCTTCCCCCCCCACCAACCTGGGTGGCATACTGCTTCCCCAGCCATAGGGCCCTGGGTTGGGACCCAGTGCAGTGGGTGGGCCCGGGTCCCCCTATCTCACCCTGCATTCTGACTGTTACAATTGCCAAAGGGGCTGTGTATCGGTGATTTGAGGATGCTTTCTAGAGGAGTATAGCAGATAGGCCCGAGCATCTGTAAGGACATTTACCTGAGGACTATAGCCACTAAGGCGGTGTTCCTGGGAACTAAGGACCCTTATTTGAGAATTATAGCCGAGCCAGCTCTGTTTCTGTTGACCTGAGCCCCTGCGGGAAGGGGGACTCCATAGCCGTGGAGGTGGAACTCCATGAAGTAAGAACTCTTACTGTTAGAACCTATTTGAGGGGTGGTATGGATATCAGCCCCACAATCTGGTGTTGAGAATAAAATGATCCCTGCTGGACGTGTGGTAGTAAGGTGTTTGAGTTTGTTTACAAGAGATTCCTGGGTTTGGCCCTGACCCGCCTGAGGCCTTGTGACAGTGATGCACACTTCCAATACACAGTACTTCCATTCAGACTCTCCAGGCTCCAAGGATCTTTTCAAAGGTAGTTGTTGTGGTCACCACTCACCTCTCCAGAAATGGGGTATCAATATTTCCATACCTCAATGACCGCCTAATAAGGGCATCCACAAATCAAAAAGCAGAAGACACGGTTTTCCTAACAAGATCATTATTCCAGAGTCTTTGCTTTGCAGATAAATGTGCTCAACTGCAAACTCCAATCAGCTCAGCCAATAGAATTTATTGGAGTTCTCCTTGATTGCATAGAGGCTACAGGCTCTCTGCCACAAAGGTTCTAGACCATACAGGACCTCATCTCAGTGGTATGATCGAGTACACATATCCCTGCAAGGATGTGTCTCCAGTTGCTAGGGCACATGGCAGAGGTCACTTCAACAGTACTGCATGCCAGACTGAACATGAGACCTATGAAATAGTGGCTGAGAACCACATGCAAACCATGCTTCCACAATATCAACAGACTAGTGTTGATCCCATACTAGAGTCAGAGCAGTATTTTATGCATGCCAGCATTTTCTGCTTCTCCTATGCAACAACTTGGTACAAATCTTTACGGACAATCAATCAGCCATGTATGGCATCAATAGGCAGGGAGGATGTCCACCTTTGGACATAGTGCAAAGCACACAACATTCATCTGCAAGCCACATATCTACTGAACAGGGACAATCTCACTGAGGCCGACCTCAGCAGGAATTTCAATTCCAATCACAAATGGGAAATGGACTCCAAAGTCCTCCATCAACTGTTTACCTGCTGGTGGTCTTGTTTGTAACCAGTGCGAACAAGAAGGGTCCACAATATTGTTCGCATGCAGGCATTGGCATGCACTCTCTCGGCAATGCATTTACAATAACCTGGAATGCACTGCTTCTCTATGCTTTCCCCCCAATTCCACTCCTTCATCGAGTAATCAACAAAATAAGGCTTGACGCAGCCACAGTGATCCTCATCACTCCACCTTGGCCCAGGCAAACATGGTATACTTACCTGCTACAGATGTCCAAGAGAATGATGTGGCGACTCCCATTGCCCTCATCTCCTGACACAAGAGGGCGGCCAAGTTCATCACCCATCTCTGCAAACACTTCACCTCCAGACAAGAGAAAACAGTTTCTTGTCATTTCAACCAGAAAGGACACAGTCTCAATGACCTGCTAACCTGCATCCTACTTCAGAAGACATTCAAATCTGCACTTGAAAGGGATTCCTCTGAACTGGCATTCATGCTAAAATTCAACACCCTCCGCACCGGACTTAACAAAGACCCCAACTATCTTACACATTACAAAGATAGCTTCCCCAATTATCACCTCTAATACTATTAACTCACAGACATTTCCCCTTCCCCACCTCTAATATCATTAACTCACTGGCATTCACCTTCCTTCCCCCCCCCCCCCATCCCCCTTCTGTTCTGTAATGTGATTTGTCCTTTTCATGTGTGTTCATTTTTTTAAATTGTATCCTTTGGTATATATGGTTGTGACTGTTTTCTTTCATTATTTGATCTGAGGAAGTGGGTCTGGCCCACGAAAGCTCATCATCTAATAAACCATCTTGTTAGTCTTTAAAGTGCTACATTGTCCTGCATTTTACTTCACCTCCAGGCATGGTTCCTCAGTGGTTCACCTCAGTAGAAACGACATTCACTGATCAGGTCAAACAAACATCATTGAACAGTCACAGACTAACAACCAGAAAATCTTATCTGTACAAGTGGTGAAGATTCTCAATCTGGACAGAACAAAAATGCTTGAATCCATCAACGGCACCACTACTTACCATCTTGGAATACCTCCTAGAGTTACAAAAGTCCAGCCTCTCTTTCAGCTCCCTAGAGGTTCACCTTGTTGCTGTAACAGCCCACCCATCAACGACAAATTGGTTTTCACCCACCCAATGACCAAG